>NC_143057.1:73173083-73482500 GCF_052426305.1 Pelodiscus sinensis
TATTGCAAACGTAGTGTTATTACCTTTGTTATGTCCTGGAAAAGCCTAATATTAACTGAAGTCATTGTTGAATTCCAAGTATATGCAGTTGAAGAAATGCCAATACAGAAAATTAAGTCCAAAATATATATTCATGTGCAGATCTTAGTCAAATCCCTAGTAATTTTAAGTACTTGAAATACATTATTCAACAAGTAACCTGCTGTAGGTTTGTGTTTAATGGGCTCTGCTTGAGTATACAGGAGCTGTCAAGATAAAATATGGAACATGCATCATTCTAATTCAATTTCGATTCTTCAAAATTAAAAAAAATAAAATTTATGTGTGTTTTATATATACTGAACATGGATATTTGCAAACTTTATCATTAAAAATTGGAAATTAAGTTTATTTGTGATTACCATTATTTGTATTTGTTTTGTCTGAATAATATATAAATCTATATAACTGTATGCTGCTAAGACTAGTTTACATAACCCCCTTTAATCCAAAATTCCTCTCATAAAATCTAGGTTATATCCCTAGGCGTGAATCCTTACCCATTAACTCTCCCATTATGCACAAGTTTGTTTATCCAAATGTTGATGTCTCCAAACATTTAAGATAATTGGGATTGTACTATATGCATATGTATATACATGTATTGTATGCATATGTATAAAACTGATGTGCTCATTTTTACCTGGGTTGTACATATGCAAGTAAATTATATACATATACACACACAAGCTTTACTAAAATAGGTTATATTAAATTAACTAAACAGTACTGTTCTCCAATTTGAAATAAAATGCTTGTTGACAGCTGAAACACTATGTTTGTTTCTGTTATTTCATTGGCATTTTTTATAGTTTATGATGTCATTCCAGGTAACTAAATATGTAATGCATAGTTACTTACTGTTCTATGTATTATATTCATTAACCTTATAGGTGAAGGCTTGGTATATTTTTAATTTTCAGCTTTCATAAGTGGAGCTAAAAGTATATATGTAGTACCATTTTTCTTTGTGTGTGTGTGTATTCTGTACATATGAACTACATACATATGAAACACCTACTTTGTATTTTATTCTAAGACTTTATGTATATTTAACCTTTAATTTAACTAGCAGGTTGTAAGATTTACATAAAAAATAGATGAGCTTTGAACTCACTGAATGTTATTGGTATAGCATGATCAATCATTTCTAAATGTTAATGGTGTTAAAAACAATGAGAGCATATGCCTTATATTTTATAGTGTGTATTTGTAACATTATTTAGCATAAATAAGGGATTTGCACCATGGCATTGTTATGTAGTGTTTTGCAGTTTTTTGAACAGCATATTGTAAGTTTTATTATCAACATTATAAGGGGAAAAGGCAAATATAAGTATTAATATAAACTTTTTTTTTTACTATGAATAACATAATAGGTGATTTAGTAACTATTGCCATCCTGTTGGAGTTAAGTAAATCTATATGTTACAGTGTTTGAAATGTTTTTACTTTATTTCCTTTCCTTTCTGCTGTCTTTTCATAAAATACAACTTTTATTGGTGTTATCTTAAATACATCATAAACACAATTCTTCAGTGAAATAACATGCAGTGTATGAATGACAGTAGTTGCGGTGGGGGGGGGGGTTATGATTTGAAATAGGAAAAAGCCTGCTGTGGTAACAAAGACTGAATCAGTCCCTGTGTTGCACTGCTCTTTGATCATATCTTTAAAACTGATAGTAACAAAGAATATTTATTTGTTGCCACTCTATTGTAGGATTTATTTTTAACCCCAAATCCCAACTATCAAGAAAATTGCATCCTCTTAATCTCACACAGAATGGCATACTGCATCATAGCATATTTGGTTATTTGGGACTATAATATTGTTACCTTACTTGAAACACATGGTCTCTCCTGATATACAAGAAAAAACTGAATCCATTTCAATAAATTAATAGGGATGAGAATCCCAATCCATCCTTCTTTTCAGAGGTTCGCATACATTGTAATGAAATGCATTAGGAGTTTTCTTCACTTGAAATCCAAATGAGACCCATTTTGGCTCGCACCCTTGACAGTCTCTTTTATAAGCACTGCTGTCTCTTGTTCATGTGTGGGCTTAGTAAAATGCTTCCTTTGTAAGATGCACAGAGACAATATAATGCCACGAAAGACGAAGGTGTCAAAACACAAAGTTAGAGGCAATCTAATCAATGCCTCCTGATTTAGCCTTTGAAGGCTCTCTTCATTAAAACTCTTTAATTGTGAGGCTTATCTTGAGGTAGAGCTGTTACTTCATATTTTTCAGTGTCATTCTTTGGACAGTCATTTGTACCTTTTCAACGTATTTTCAGTATTCATTGTTTAGCAAATTGGATGCCTTGTTAGCATGGTGGTAGTATGAAAGACTTGCATTAAAATGATTGAAGGTAATAGCATATAAATGCATGGTGCATCTCCACAAAAGTTTACTTTCTGTGTACACCAGTATAAAATATGTTTTGCATTATAGAACTTTTTATTTTTATGTACAAGAATGTGTTTGTCCTCCTTGCTTTATTTTTTTAAGTACAGATTTCATTTTTATTTTCACATTACCTGATTCTCAGTAAACAAATGTGAGTCCCAGAAAAATGGTGAAATGAACTATACTTTTCTAAATATATTCTAGCCAAAATTCTGAGAAGAGGGGAGATAAGAGAAAGATGGCATATCGTCAGTTCTTCACAATCATAAAGTTGGTAATGGTTTCTAGAAAGCAACTTCTTGAAAGGCGTTGACACTTGAAAAAACAGTGTGTCTGAAAGCACATAATTTAGAAAATGCTTTTAAAAGAAATATTCACTTTCCATTTGAAAACTACTAACATAAAATAGATGAAAACCTATTATAATAATCTTTCTTTTGTATATGAGCCAGATGACATTGTATTTTGTTAAAAATAGTGTATAGTATCATTGAGGCACATAGTAGCACTGTGCATGTAGTATATATCAGTAATATATAACTTACAAAGTTACAGCTTCTGCTTATGTGTTATTCAAAAAGAATATAACAACCCCGTAAGAATAATTTTGTTAATGGAATCAACAAATACATGCATTTTCAAAATAATTCATATTTTATAATCTATAAAATAGATGTATTTAATTTCTTTTTAAGTGTTTAGAATGCTAACATTGTTAATGGCCCCATTGCAATTATTATTAGAAAAAATGAGTAATTTTAAAATAATAGAAAAATAAAAAGATAAGTACCACAGAATTTATTAGCAGACACCCTTGAAAATGGGGTGGGGAGAGGGGGAGAAATCCTGCAACTTTGACCTGGTTTTCGAATGACTAGTGTGGGGAGTACAGCTGCTCTAGCTTTAGTAATTATTTGTGATAGGTTGTTTTTTAGTCCCATATGTATAGGAGCTCCAGGCCCAACTAACTCATTTGCTGGCACACAAAAAGATTCTTCCAGGTGCTGAAAATTAAATTTTAATATATTATTTAAATATTAAGAGAAATACAGTTTCAGTCATTTTATTGCTACAGCTGTAGTATAAAGTATGAATATAGATTACAAAGATTATTGAATAGTCTACCAAATAAGAAATTTACACTAGTTATAAATACTTCATAGTAATAAATATTTGAGCCATTTCTATATTACTTATATAATAATTCATATACAGCACACTGAAAAATTGTTATGCAGATGTTTTATTAATGCATTTTCTAATCAGACTCAAAATTGTTAAATTTAAGTTTTTGTTATGTTTGGAATGTAAAATAAATAACTGTAATAATAATAATAAGAATGAAAATTGAAATTCATTCCTGTGCAAAGGGCTAGTGTAAAGCCTATGCATCAGTTAGTCCCTAAATTAGCACAGAAGGTAAGTCCCACTGAAGTCAAGTTAACTGCTGTGGTTTACTGGGGCCTTCAGGATGTGACTTGAATGGGACAAAAACGTGCTTACTATTAGGCAAGTGCTTAAAAGGTTTACTGATTTGAGGCTTTAAGTTCTATTTCAGGGCTCACGTGTGGCTGAAGTGATGCTGTGGGCTGGCCCTGTGCATAAAAATGAGTTTCATCTTTAAAATAGTAACATAGAGAGCAGATGGTTTCTTCAGTTGTTGTATAAACTAAGTTATTGGAATGGATTAAGAAAAAGAATTAAAATATACTATTTTTAATATTTTGAAATATTACATTATTTGTGAGAAAGTAAACCTTTAGAAACTGCCATCCCACTATATTAATATTTGTTAGGCTGTGATGTAGATTAACACCTTTGGGGATGATATCTCTTGAAATTCTCTGGTCTGAATGATGCATTTTTTCATTATCTTTTTAGTATTTGAATTTTCAAAGGTTGTTTAGTTGGAATTAATTCAGGTATGGATTTAATTTTTCCAGTGATCATATGTTAGAAGGCAAAGTCATTCCATTTGTCTTCATTATTACACTGAATATTGAATGGGATTTATTTTATTAGAGACAGTTTATTTTGTTCCATTGTAGCAGGATGTATTCACCATGGGTCTAAGTTCAAAGGGCTTTAGATCAGGTGCAGTACTATCTTGTAGAAATGGGAAATAAGAAAACAGCTGTATTACTATAGTACAAAATCTCATACAAGGCAACAAAATCACAAAATATTCCATGTGTTTTAATCTTTTCAAAATCAATTGACAAATCACAATACTTGTCTCTCTTAATTACAGAGCTGTATTTCAGGATGCAACAGTGCAGAGTTCCTACTGTAGAAATGCTTCTTACTATTTTTAGTAGGGATGAACCTTGGCCTGAAAGATCTAACAAGGAATAGATTAAAAACTAAATTCAAACCATCTGAATTACACAGTCTCTCAGAAAATCAGAATTGTCAATAAATATGCATGATGTAATTTTCCACAATCTGTGTGTCCAAACTAAACATTTATATTGATATAACATTAACAATCTGAGTTTAATTGACCAAAAACTAAGGTCAAGTTATCTCATACTGCGCACGCTATAGGACGGTTTATATTGTTTTATAATATGCTGGGTTTAAAGCTATCAATGCTTATTTTCCTCAGATCTATGACATCATTTAAATATTTTATTCAATATTTACTATTTTTTTAAAAAAGTGTTCCTTTTGTTTAAAAAAGTCAAAATAATATGAATTGCTAAAGCATTCACATGTGCCTTTTGGATATACATGATTTCTGCTGACATAGAATCAATTTAAATGGTTGCTGTCTTCTTTCCCTTAAAGTACTTTAAGGATTATGAACTGTTATATATTGCTAATATTGAGCATGATGTAGTTTTTGAGGGCCTTTTGGCTTCTGTTCAGTCTTTCCCTACTGAGACTTCCGATTTATTTCTGAAGAATTAGGATATTAAAGGATACGGTGTGAAAGGAGAAATATATTATTCAGATTTTTTTTAAAAAGCCAACATGTACTTTTCCTGATCCTCAAATATGACTTTCATTGTCTGGCTATTCTGGAAGGACAGGAAGCAACGAGATGTGCTTTTAATTAGGTCAAAACTTTAGTCTTTAATATCTGGGAGTAACTGTTAGACAAAATTATACAGTGCAGGTAATTCCATAATCAACTCTGGGGCTTCATCAGCATTCCTTTTTCCCTTTCAATTCCCAGCCAACTCCCTGCTGGGATCCCGCTTCTCTCCCCTTGATAAGTGGGGCTATACAAGTCAAGGGGGGGTCAGCCCCTGGCCACACTCATCATGGGAGCCTTGAACTCCCTTTCTCAATCCTTTAATGAGTCTTTTATCTTTAAGTCTTCTACCAATCCATTTTATCTGATCACTGCATCCATTATCTATGGAATATTTACACTGAACATAAAGAGAGCTTTGGCTAGCACAATCCAGTGCTAAAATAACTACTGATCTTCTCATCATCAGAAGGGCAGAAGGCAAGCCCATGCCTTCCCAGTCCAGCTGAAGTGCTTTCTGCCTCTTCCAGGATTCAGTAATCCGGTGCCTTCTCTTGCAGGGAGGCCTTAAAGGGGAAATGATCCACTCGTAAAATTAAAGGGGAAGCTCCTTTTTTCTATCAAGATGGACAAAGGTCCACCCTGTTTAATATGCCGTGAGAGTATTTTAAAGCTCTAAATTTACCTTTCTCTTATGTACTGATGAAGTTAGTTTAACACCTATGACTAGATGAATTAATGATTAAGGACTGTGATGATCTCTGATTACTTTTGAATCAAATGGTTAGACAGTGTAATTTTGTGAACCTTCTTAGTGAAAATGAAATAGGTTTTCATCTTTCCCTTGTTAACTATTGTTATTAATGTTTACATGTTGCACAACAATGAGTTGTATTATTGGATAACTCTATAACACTTGGTGCTTTTGAAAGGTGCCATGTTAAACTCTACCTTCCCCAGCCTTGTATAATTCTAGCATTTTTTCAGATAAAAGCAAGTAAGTGAAAGAGATTAAAATATAAAATCTATGCATCTTAATAATACTGGGGGATTATGTATATCTATATAGAAATAATAAAGAGAAGTGAACAATGGTTGAAAGAATAACAATAGAAATTCACAACAAACATTTTATAAAGGGACAGAATCATTTTTTATAACAAAATCATAAAGTAGGTTCCTATTAACTCTATCTTCTGTGTTAAGAACTGGAAATGCTATATTTTGTAATCACTTCAGCAGTCAAATCTACACTTGATAAATCTGTCACTGGGGCGGACAACTAGCTGTAGAGAGAAGGACTTCATTCTTAAATCTACTAACCAGATGAGCCTGGGATTTTGCTTTCATTTGCTTTAACAGAGTAAAATGGCATTATTGAAGTCAATAATAAGACCTCCATTGACTTCCGTGCGTATAACATGCTGTTGGATTACCATGCAGAACCTTATATCTACAATATGTTGCTAATTATATTATAAATTATATTGCAGATCCTCTCTTTAGCTTACTTGAAACTCCATTATGTAAAACATTTTTCTTCTAAAACAAATAAAAGATGGAAGATTAGAACTATTTTTTCTTCCACTTATATGTTTTATATAGTTAGTCTTTTTCTCTCAGAGCATCCAGAGAGTAAGGAATTCATACTTAAGACTCACATACCTAACAGAGCAACAGGTATTCTCTCCAGTATTTCTTTAAGTTTCTTTTCATCATGCCATCAGTTTTTTTGGTATGATTCTGATTTACAGATTTTGTCTGGTTGCGCTGAAAGAAGACATTTTCTATGGGTTTCGTCAGGCCGCATCTTTATTATTAGATGTCTGGGACTATCCAGCAGATAACATGCACAATGTGGGTAACACTCCCTTGTTTTATCTCATAATTAATCGGGGTGGAGGTGTGCCTTTAGTAGCTCCCTCCCTTCCATTCAGATCTATCCAGGGAATCAATTGCTGGGAGCTTACCAACAACCCCCCTCATAGGAGGGGTAAGGTAGATTAAAATGATGGAGTTTGGTGCCATGCTGTTCCAGTCATAGGAGTCCCCAACTACTGCCAGCTCACTCAATTACTGAGCACCTCTCCCCAGACATTTATCCATTACTGTATGCTTTTTTTTATGGAATACCTGCACTGAACATCACTATATACTTAAATAATAAGTTGCAGCATATGACCTACCACCCGTTATATTCTGGATGAACTGGGCCCAACTGAACCTGCAGTGAGAGAGTGAAAAAACCTAACTGCACCTGGCCAATATGGTCGTAAGAGAAAAATTCTTTCCCAGCGCCCCTGAATGGAATGACTAGCATAATGTCCATAGGAGATATAGCTAATAACCTGGTATATTTATCATTAGAGCGGTGTTTCTGAAAGTGTTCCATGTTTACTTCCCGCTGCTCCCTTTGACTGCAAAAGACGAAGCAGAGCCAATGGGAGTCACAAGGCTCCGTGGCCACAGTGCTAGTAAATAAACAAACCGGAGTAGTCAGTTAATGTGTTTCTCAAAGTGATTTCATGGAACACTTTCAGAAACACTGCACTAGAGTATAGTGGGTACTGCCGATCCTGCTCCATGAATAAAAGGATCCCAGTACAAGCTGACCCTTTAAAATTCCTCATTCCTGGGTGATGAGTTAGCTCCAGCCCCTTTTCTAGTAGTTCCGTGTCTCCTCCCAAGCCATCAAGAATTTTTTTCCCTACATCCCTCTCCACTCAAATCATCAAGAATTGTTTTCTTCTCCCAGCTAGCCCAACAAATACCCCCAGTGTAAGATGCAGGGTAATGATTAGTAAGACCACATACACATTATCAAATTCACAGATTTACTACATAAACGTAAATGGAATCTCTGTAATATAACCTCATTTTTCTTGTAATTGACATCAAATCATAGATGTTCTGAGTTTTAACATTTAACTCAATACTAAGACATAGGGGATTGACCCTTAAAGACTGAACAAGACTAATTGGAAGTAGCATAAAAGATGATAATATCAATGGGTTTCATTGTAGTATAATTACATGTTGAGGCAGAACCCTGAAACTCTATTACTCTGCATTGACAGGCAGTATCTTAAAAGCTGAAGTCAGGAAGCTAATTTCTAGGGAAAATAATAGCAGCTAGAATAATACAAAATATGTATTTTAATTACTAATCATCATAGTCTAATCATCAGTCCTTTTCTACAGTTAAGCCTTTTTCTTTTCATTGTTTCTTTGTATTTCAAATGAGATCTTAAGAATTAAAATCCTGGTATTCTAAGATTGTAGGGGCCTACAAAACTTATGTTCAACATCCATCCTTTTTTCATGCTCAGTAATTAAAAATGGCTATGGGCATTTTCTATCCTCTGAGATTTACCAACTGCTACAGCTTTCAACATTTGTAGAAGGATTTTTTTTACCTGCTTTTATATGGAATAACCAAATATCAGAGCAGCTTGAAGTATTTAAAAAAAAGTTTACCTCTAGGCCTCTGGTTTTCTGCACATAAAAAAGGCAGTATCATTAGTCTACCATTCTATTAATTTTGAAATCCTAAGAACAAAAGTCATTAATAAGTCTTTTGTCATGGAGAAAAAAGAAAAGATGCCTTTTTACTATTTGTATGTCATCATGCCAGGCCTAGAAAATTAGCCTAATTTATTATTTAAAACACTGGTGGGATTCCTAATTGCATTCATCATTAGACATGACACGTTTAGAACTGAAAACCATATCCAGTGAGAATTTTCCAGTTTGAATTTTGAAATAAAAATATTTTTCAAGAGATCCCTAGCTATTGCTTGTTACCATGGCAACAGTCCTATTTGTCTGAGAGCTCTGTCCGCTGCCAATGAGAAAGCGAGCTGCGTCAACTAAACATACGAATACATCAAAGACAAATTCATATGCTCAATCTGATCAGCTCAATTAATGTAAGAACAGAAGCTGAAGGGGGTTAAAAGAGGGCACCCATTCAGGATAGATGAAGCCCCTTTTAGCAGAATATATACGCCGGCCTTTTGGGGGAGGAATTTAGCACACTGTCAAAAACATTATCAGAAAAGGAAAGTACTAGGCCTCCTACACCTAACAGATATGAAGCTGTCAGACAAAGAATAGCACTATTCATTAAATGACACTTATTTTCTCCCACTTTACAAGAATACAGTGAACAAAACAAGCAGGGGAGCAGCTGAGAGAGAGACACTTTTTTCTTTTCCTAGTGATGACAGACATGCAGCAATTATGGTGATAACTAAGGAATACTAAACAAGAAGCCAGGCTCCATTCTGTTTATCACCTTAAATTTTATGTTGCTAAATTTGCATGCAACTCTTGTTTTGTTTTATTATTTATGTCTGGGACAAATTAGATCCTTTTGTTTTTAACATGGTGCTTTCAATTTGGTGAAGAGCTTTTTTAAACTACACATATTCTCTCACTTTTCTTGTTAAATGGCCATATCAAGTTGAAGTGCTTTTGAAGTAAGACATTTTCAAAGCACAACAAAACTGCTGTTATCAATGGGAGGAAAAGAACATTAGTGTAATGGCAGGTATTGTGTAATATTTCTACTGCATGTAATTTAAAGGCGGTATAGTGAAAAGTTGTATTAATTGCTATCTCTACTTTCAGAATGCATTACCTAGTGCAATGGTGTTTTTTAAAAATTGATTCTTAGAAAGTTGTAGCTGATTGGTAGTAAAAGCTTAGTTTGTGTGCTTTGTAACAGGTGCCAGTAAGACGGCGATCCCACAGGGTTGCTGCCTTTTAAGAATCTAATGCCTAAGCCATGATGATCTGATTTAAGGTCCATTATCAATAGTCTACTACTTATATCTGCATGATCATGGACTGATTGATACCGACTTTGTAGCCATGTGCTCCATAATGTGCTGTCAGGAAATGCTGACAGTTACAATGAAGGAACAATAAATGTGGGGCAGCAGTAATGTAAAGGTCCAGCCTGGCTGTATGAAAACTGATAGCTAGGATATTGGCTCCTGTGTTACCATATACACCAGTCCCTTTGAGGATTTAGCTGGTAAGTGAATTAAAATGGTCTCCAGATGCATAGAAGAGGGGGAAAAAAATCTTCATTTAAGAAACTTGCAGAGTTTGCCAAAACACTGCATTAGAAGAACACAGAAAACCAAAACAGCACACACACAAAATCCCGCCTTACTCAAAAATCAGAGAATATCTAACACTGCTGGAAAACTGACACTTGAGAGATTGATACACAAAAAGAACACTATATCTATTTTGTGTAACTATAATCTATATTATGTACAATTTAAATAAAATATGAGTAAGTTTGTATGTTAATTTCAATTGCTCGACAGGATATATTTTCATTCATGCTTTAATATGGTATCTGAGCATACTCATAATTTTAATTTGCCCTTATATCTTTTATGCATATATATGTATCATCAATTAGGGAGAAATAAACAGTTCAGGATATGTAATTCAATGCAGTGACCCTAGTTCTATATCATTATTCTGCTACAACTCCTACTTTGCTGAATTAGGCCTAGACATTGATTGCTGCTTTTGACCCATTGTGTTCAATAGGAGTTGTGTCTGTGTGAAAAGAACTGGGTTTCATATGCATTATGGGAACAGGCAAAAATGCATCCTCAATTCATAATATCAGTTTTATCTTGACTTAAGTCTAATTTATAGTTAATTTGTGAAGTGCCACAGATAAAAATAATTCTAGAGAAATAAAATTTCTACTGTGTTAAAGGATCGAAAAAAGTCTGATTTTGTTTTATTCCCACATAATCAAAGAAATTCAAATGTAATGTTGAAATGTTTTCCTTAATCTAATCTGTTACATATTACTGTTGTTATTATTTGGAATGTAAATGACTATTGTGCTCTGAGGCCCATATCAAAATTGATGCCTAGTTGCATAAATTGCTGTGCAAATATATGAAGAGATAAGTTCTTTCTTGAGGAGCTGGAAATCTAAGACTTTTTCATACTTTTAGAAAAATATAGAAACAACATTAATATGTGTTGATAGTTTTAAACTTTAAGTTGTACTCAAACAAAATCACATTTTTAAAACAAAACAAAAAACCTGATGTCTAGTATAGAAATTAATTTAATACTGCATTTCATTGAAAAAAGTCACCAATCTTTAAACAATGTGTTCACGGTAACTGACTGTGATAGATTTTTGTCCATCAAGCCAAAAAAGAAAAAAGGCTGCTAGTCATTTGAATTGGTTTATGAGAATGGGAAGGAGAAACTTGACCGAATGGAGCAATTGGAGTTTAGTGCAGCAGAGAGACTCCACATATTATCCCTTTTTCCAGATCCCTTTAATTCTTAAATGTGGAAAAGGCACTGGGGCCATTGCTGAGACAAGACTGAGAATGGGGACAGCAGATAGAAGCCTTCCCAAATAGGTGGAAACAATTAAGGAAAGAATGACAACCTGCATTGTATGATTTATTACCAAGTATTCCCAGAATGCGGTAAGTGAATCAAGTTGCTGCCCTATTAAACCCCATCCATTGCATCTTGTCTTTTTCCCAGCATGACTGGAACAATGAGCATACTGAAAACCTCCCTAATCTGCATAGTGACACAATATCCTGAATCATCATTAAATATAGTTTAAAATGTTTCCTCCTTTTAAACTATCAACACACTACACCATAACAGTTCCAGTGGCCATTACATATCAATATCTAATTAAGCAGTCCTTAGTTACCAGTGGGAGCACTCAATGACTGTAACAACTGGCGCAGCATCACACTCATTTCAGTGCCAAGCAAGATCTTTGCTAAGATCATTATTCAGCAGATTGTAGACGCTGTTGATAAATCACTGAGGAAAGAACAAGCTGGCTTGTGTAAAGGATGGGGATGTGTAGATTAAATGTTTGTACTGCGTAACATCATTGAGCAATGCATTGAATGGCAGAGGCAGTTGTTCATCAACTTTATTGATTTCAAAAAAGCCTTTGACAGCATTCATAGGGATAGTCTTTGGTATATTCTGAGAGCATATGGAATACCACAACAAGCTTATTAAGAGATTTTATAACAATTTCACATGCAGCATGGGGAACAATGATCTACACTTCGAAGTTAAGAGTGGAGTAAGGCAGGGATGCGTCATGTCTCTGATGCTCTTTAACTTAGTCATTGACTAGGTTATGTGGCGTACAACAGAAGATGAGCCAAGAAGCATCAGATGGACTGGCTTCTCCACATTAGAGGACCTTGATTTTGCTGATGACCTTGTGCTGCTCTCCCATGCACATCATCATATGCAAGAGAAGACAAATCGACTGCACTTTCGGAAAACAGGTCAGACTAAGAGTTAGCCAGAAGAAGACAGAAGTCATGACCCTAAATATTGAGGCACCAGCATCAGTTAAGATTGATGTCCATAACCTATCTATCATAGAGAGCTTTTACATACTTGAAGTATTATCAGGCAAGATGAAGGCATCTGAAGCGATATCCAGAGCGGATTCAGTAAAGCCAGTAATGTGTTCATGAGTCTGAATGCTGTATGGAAGTCATCACAGTACTGCGTCCATACCAAACTGAAGTTTTATCAACACTAACTATTATATGAATCAGAATGCTAGCAGATGATAGCGTATGACCTCAATAAATTGTCGACTTTTCACACCAGAAGTCTTTGGAGGATCCTCCATATTTTTTGGCCAAGAATAATTTCAAATCAGGACCTGCTTGTGTGGTGCAAAAAAGATGACATGTCTACAGTCATTATGGAAAAATGCTGAAGATGGATTGGGCACGTGCTCAGGAAAGATGGAAGCTCTTTAAGATTGCTGTGCACTGGACCCCTGAAGGGAAGCAGAAATGAGGACGACCCAAGACAACATGGTACCAGATGACTGAAGTAGAAGTGAAGAGCATGAATCACACTTGGGGTACTATTGAGAGTCTGGCCAGAGATAGACAGAAGTGGAGGACCTTTGTTGCTGCCCTATATGCCAGTGGGCATGAAGGGCAATGAGGATGATGATAGTAACCAGTGCACAAATACCTGACAAGATAATGCATAGCAAATCCAAGGAAAGAGAATTATATTTTGTATTTCAAAGCCTACCTACTGCTCCATAATTTGAAACTACAAGGCCAAATCCCTCTAATCTTAGTCAAGAAAATGGGTTCATTGTCTTCATTATGAGTGCCTGACTGAGTAAGGCAAATATGATTTGGCCCACGTGCTGTAATGGTGGTCCCTCACTTATTTTAAGATAACAAGTGCAAAACATTTGGGTTTTTTAAACAGTAAGATGTTTTTAAATGATCAATGCAAAAAAAGCTTTAAGCTCTCTACAATTTCCACCACAGTTATAGCTTTAAAATGCCTCAACTGTTACTGAATTCATTAAAAAAAAACATTTTAGCATATCTTGTACAGAATGCCAAGAATCAAACAGAAGCAAAATTTTAATGTTCACATTATAAGCCTCTGGAAGTAGGGATGTATATTGGAAACACTAGCAGACCCTGAAAAACACTTACATTAACAGGCCGTGGTACGAGTAGGGACCCATAATTAGATCTTTTGTGTGTTTGCAGTTAGCTTAAAAAAAAACTTCTTAATTTGTTATAAAAAAATTAAAATGAACTAGCAAAAGGTAAATTATGTTTTGAAGTTGACAGCAAAAAAAGAATTTGCAAGAATGTTCTTACTATTTGAATTTATTTTTATTATATTTATTATGGTTTCATTAAAGATATCTGATTGACTGAAGTTTCATTCAGAGCTATCCAGCTGACATCTTTCTGAAATGAAAAGATCAGCATAATGAATTACCTTTTGGAATGATAGACTTTAGGTATTTTTTGTACTGAGAACTATTCAGAATAAGAGACTAATATGGATTATATTACACATTGTGGTAAGATATTAGATTTTCATAGGTAAAACTCTTTAGTATAAGTGAAATATAAGATTATTATTCCCTGAACTCTGGAATATTTTCAAGTTCATATATGGTACTATGTAAATGTATTCTATAGTTTAATAGTTACATTCTTCCATAGCGAGCAATTGTGTAATCTGAATATGTTATGCATAATATGCAATGTTTGCAGCATTCTGTTAAAAAACCTCCTCAATTTACAATATTATAAATATTATGTTAAATTTATGTTGACTTCTAAAAAAGTTAGATCACCATAATCTGTGTTTCAGCATTTGCAAAGAAACATACTTTCCCCCTACTTTCTTTGTTTATACAATTCCCTTTTCTTTTGATATTCAGTATAATACTTTCAAGCTGTAAATGCTCCTACCTGAAAATCACAATTAAAAGTGGAAGATAAATGTCATGCTCAGTCTTATCTTTTATGCAAGAAATTAAATTTATACTTGATCTAGTAAAGCACTCATAATCTATAATGGGCCAACAAAGCAATATATATTATTTTTAAGATGCTGTGGCATAAACCTATTGCACACTGGAGGTCACCCTTGCTACTTACAAATGTTTTATATTTTTGTAAAAAATACAGCCATTTTAAATTTCAGTATACACAAGGTGGCTTTCTATAGTATTTTCAGCTCAACTCAAGTCCATATTTAGGGCTATGAAAACTCCATATTCAGCTACTCATAGTACAGAGTGGGGAAAGCCATTTGTAAAACTGCAGTCGGATTCTCAAGTGACTGGTACAAATAACATGAAGATTATTGGTATCAAAATAGAAACTTTGGTTTTTTATTCAATTTCTTGTGGAGAGTTTCAAGTGCATTGTGTATTTCTATCTTATGATACACTGATTATTGAAGAAATTTCTAAATTTTGCTCTGTAACATATGAAGTATAGAACTATTCAACTGTAATGATGACTACTGAATATATTAGATAAGATACTCAATGCTGCATTAAAGAGTTTGCTCAGTAATTTACTCCACTGCCTCTTGATGTTATTCGTATGGTCTAAAATTGTGCAGTAATAATTACTTTTATTTATTTACAGTAAACAACCTGTGAGTTTTACACTTCATTAACCAGGAGAACTTTGTATATTCAAGATCAGAGCAGTAAAATCTTGGGAAAACCTATGTGGCATGGCTATAGGATGAGTTAATCTAAAATCATTGTTTGCACTACTCGAAACTTCCTGGTGAACAGAGGCTAGGTGCAGCCTAAGCAGGTTGCCCAGAAGTCCTCTTCAAGAATCTCCAACTGCCACCTCATCCTCCTCCAATTAAACTTGCCTTTCCTCAAGCACCAGCATTCAAATTTAAATAAAAAAATATTTCTACAATTTTGTATTGCAGTTATACAGTATTTTAGCTACATTATGGGTTAAATAGGCTTTTGTGGGCTAGCCTGGGAATCTAATTATCATTTATGGCATTTTTTTCTATGGAAAATGCATTTGGAACTCCAGACAACAGACTAACAAATGAACTTTTGGAACACAACTTATTCATGAGTTGGGGGGGTCTTCCTGTAATATTTTCATAATTGCTCTAATGCACCATTTATCAGTGTGGGGTTCCTGACCTGCAAACAGATGTTAGAGGTGCATGACCAATCTATTATTATTATATTACTCAATGGGAGAAG
The DNA here is from genome assembly GCF_052426305.1 of Pelodiscus sinensis. Lineage (NCBI taxonomy): Eukaryota > Metazoa > Chordata > Testudines > Trionychidae > Pelodiscus > Pelodiscus sinensis. The sequence continues at coordinate 73,189,103 of NC_143057.1, forward strand.
TTATTGACAAGGGAAAGATTAAGAGCCACTGTCCTCATATTTTCATTTGTAAATTCTCACGTGATGTTATATGAGCTCATCCTATGACCATGCCACACAGGTTTTCCCAAGATCTCACTGCTCTGATGTTGAACACACAAAGTTTTCCTGGTTAATGAAGTGTAAAACTCACAGGTTGTTTACTCATTAAAACAAATCCCATGTACAGCCACCTAAGCAGTTCAGGAGAGTGAAAAAAGAGGAGATATTGAGAACCAGCAGCCAGTTATTATTTGTTTGTATAGTGGCAGAACCTAAAAGATCCAACCACAAAGATGGGCTCTTTCCCAAACAGTGCATGATCTAAATAGATCTTACACTCTAAACTAATGTACAGTTAAGCTCTCCCAGTTTCTCTGAACTAACACAGGTTACACAGTACCCGGTGGACTTCTCAGTTGCAGTAGTTAACTGGGAGTCAGCCACCACCATTCAGACTCTCCTCCATCTTCCTCATGCCACTCCATTCTATGCTTCCCACTTGTACCAGAAGCTGTGGGGAAAGAGGCACAACTGAATACACTGGTCTTATCCTCTCTGGTGATTCCTCCGTGATAGGAGACTCCTCAACAGGAGGAGTTGCAGGTGGTTCTGATTGGGAGGCAACATGGTGCAGAGTAGGTCAGTGAATATATCTCTGAGTATTGATTATGGCCTTATGACTTTTTGAAATAATATGTTTGGTCCTCTTTCTGCAAATGTTGGATGCCAGTGCTCTAGATCACCATGTTCCCAAACTATCATTACAAAGGCATAGTAGAAAGTTCACTTGCAATTTGTGATTTTTAGTACAGATATTATAAGGGTTGCTCCCAGTTACCCATTGCCTGCTAATGTGAATTTTCAGAGTATAGACATACCTCCATTTGATAAAGTGTACTTTAAAGGATTCTATTATGTTATTTTTCATATTTTCTAAGATTTTAAAAATGCATTTTCAATAATTATCCTTTGGAAGCTTGAAATAGAATTGTTTTCATATCAAAATATGTTCTCCTATGCAACAGAAACAGTGCTTTGTTATTACAGTTGTGTTGCTCTCATCAGTGCTGACACAATAAAGGCTATGGTTTATGTGATTATAATAATTTGGGCCCTTATTGCAAAATGACCCATATGGCTCTATGCAGTTCCATGAAAGTCAATGGGGTCTGTATGAGTAGCCATCTTCACCTACATAGTATTCATTGCTGAATGGGGGCCTAATAGAACAATTTGAATCACATAAGAAAAAACACTGCCCTATCTGTCATCCAACAATAAACTTGATCATATTCCATTCTATTTTACAACATTCCATATTTAGTGCTTCACTAATTAATTTCTAGGTAAATGCAATTTGACCCACATACTAAAATGTCCAGGTCAATTCTTTCTTCACTGGGGGTATGTCTACACAGCAAAGTTACTTCAAAATAACAGCCATTATTTCGAAATAACTGTACCAGCGTCTACACAACCAAACCACTATTTCAAAATTAAATGAAAATAGCGGTGGGCTTATTTCGAATTTGGTAAACCTCATTCCATGAGGAATAGTGCCAATTTCTAAATTGCTATTTCGAAATAAGCACCATGTAAATGCTTATTTCAAAATAGGGGGCCTCCAGCCCTTCCTAGGGTGCCCTGGGGGCCACTCTGGGCACAACCAAGAAAACTCTTCTCCCTCCCCCCATCCCCATAGCCTTAAAGGGGTTGACTCTGGCCACAGTGCCTGTGCCAGCTCCAAGCCTGCCAGCGCAGAGCCACGAGTTGCTGCACCTGACCCAGTGGCCCCAGTGTGAGCCAGGCAGCCAATGCCAGCCAGTCCTCCACCGCTCCCCAGGAACAGTCTTCCAGCTCCCAGGAGCCTGCCAGGGGCCGGAAAAGGCTGGCACCTGCCTGGTCCAGTGCGGAGATCAGGGACCTAATTTAGGTTTGGGGGGATGCCTCCAATGTCCATGATCTCCGCACTAAATGGAGGAATGCAACCATCTACAGGCGGAGTTGTGGCAGGCGTATGCTAGGGCCACAGGGGGCAGCTCCCAACCAGGGGACCCAGACCCTTACCCCTATTTTGATGCCGTGGACCACATCCTGGGCGGCAGGACAGTCCGTGCCCCCCAGGTGGTCACTGACCCTGGGGCAGGGCTTGCTGCCTGCTGCTGCTCCAGCCCCTGCTCCCTTCCCAGCTACCACTCCTCCTCCCACTCCTTCTCCCCCTCCTGCTTCTTCCTCCCCACCCTCCCCACGCCCCCAGGGACGTTGAAGCCCCCACACCCGTGGTGCTGGGAGACAGGTAGGCCAGTGAGACTCCCGACCCTGAGCTTCTCCTCCCCCTTCCTCCCCTTGCCTCCCCCTGCCAGGTCCCTCTTCCCAGGTTTCCCATTCCCCTCTCACCTTCTTTCCCCAGTCTCACCTCAGTTTCATTCCTCCTCCCCCCGACCCCAGTTTTGTTCAATAAAGAGGCTTTGTTGTAATGAACACATGTCTTTTATTATACAGCAGGAAGGCGGGGTTAGGGAGCTGTAAGTGGAAGTACATGAGGGAGGAATGAGGCACAAGCCCCCAGTGGGGCACATCAGGGAGACTGTTACTGCCTGCACAATGTGCTGCCAGGCTCGCAGCAACAGGTCCAGGAGAAGCACCAGAGTGCCCAGGGGCGGCTCTGGCTCCATGCTGCAGAGTGCTGTGGTGTCCTGAGTGAAGGCAACCAGAGCATGCAGAGAAAAAAATGCTTTGCTGTCCCTCAGCGAGGTAGGCAAGCAAGCAGGGAAACCTTAGAACCAACTGTCTGGGGGGTGGGGTCCCTTTAAGCACAGGTCTCAGATAGACTCAGGCAGCAGCCACACAAGGAAACTCCTGACCTGATGCCCTGCTAGAACTGGTTCCGTCCAGCCTTAAATGCAATTCAGTATCCTATCAATGTGGACTCACTATTTCAAAATAGCAAAACACTATTTCAAAAAGCATTTTGTGTTTAGGTGCGTTATTTCGAAATAAGCTATTTCTAATAATGCTGTAGTGTAGACATACCCACAGAAATGAAGCTCAGATGAGAATTCTTTACATTTATACACAATAACATTTCTTGCAATATTCTAACTTTTATTATAGAAAATAGCCCATATGCTCCTTTTGCCTTTCCCTCCAGTATGCAGTATGTACTGGGAGTACAGCAGTACCTCAAAGAATTCTGACAGACCTAAAGTTGCAACAGAAGCCACAAACATCCATGACATGTGGAGCTATGAAATGACATTCACTATACATAGTCTTCAGTAACCTACCTGAAACTACCAACAAACTAGCTGCTACCTTCAAATGTTCTAGTAGCAGGCAAAACACAGGAAGATAGAACATGTGTGATATAAAACTAGTGTTCGGTTAGGTCGAACGTTTTCAAGCAGAAATCTGCTACAGTGGAGTAATCCGACACTCCACTTTATCTGACCCTGCAGCTCCCAGGGACTTTGTCCCATGAATACTTTGTCCCCGGAAGCCGCAGGGTTGGATACAGCATAGGCCGAGAGAACAGACCCACTTGCTGTCCCGTTGCTCTCTAGGGCTATGTCTAGACTGCAAGCCTCTTTCGAAAGAGGCTCTTTCGAAGATACTTTCGAAAGAGCCTCTTTCGAAAGAGAGCGTCTAGACTGCACGTTGAACTTTCGAAAAAGCGGCTTGCTTTTTCGAAAGAAAGCATCCAGTGATTCTGGATGCTCTCTTTTGAAGAAGCCCTATTTACATTGAAGAACGCCTTCTTTCGAAAGAGGAACTTTCGAAAGAAGGCATTCTTCCTCGTGAAATGAGGTTTACCGCCATCGAAAGAAAAGCCGCGTTCTTTCGATTTAATTTCGAAAGAACGCGGCTTGAGTCTGGACGCAGGGGAAGTTTTTTCGGAAAAAGGCTACTTTTCCCGAAAAAAACCCTGAGTCTGGACACAGCCTAGGAGCAGCTGCTACTGCTCCTGCCAGGGAAAAAGCGGCCCCGGCAGGAGCGGCATCAGCTGTTTCCTTTGCTCTCTTGGAGAAGCTGCTGCTCCTGCCTGGAAGCGTCCCAGCAGCAGCAGCTTCTCCAAGAGAGCAAGGGAACAGCTGATGCTGCTCCTGCTGGGGACGCTTCGTCCCAGCAGGAGCAGCATCTGCTGTTCCCTTGCTTTCTACAGTAGAGTCCGTATTATCTGACATATTTGGAAATCTGACCATGTGTCGGTCCCGTTTAGGTCGGATGATAGGGACTCTACTGTATTCACTTATAAATATGTGCTGTTACAAACTAATTTCACTATGGTTGTGCCAACAAAATAGATATAGCATCATGAATACACAGCATCAAGTATAGTGAGGACCTATTGGTGCTACTGTGATAAAAATTATGATAATTGTAAAAGATGCATTTACTGCTAACCCTCAATCAATAAGAATATCAAAGAGAGGCAATATGGGGGAATAGTCTGTCATTGACTGAGAATCAGAAATGGACTCATGCCCTACCTCCCACAACAAAGGCAATTGTTAAGACTCCCAATAGGGTGGTGAGCAAGCCAATAGGAGTTTGGAGGGTTTCAGTTTCCCTACCAGGGTCAACCATGGGCCTAGTTAGAACACACAGATTTCACATCCATTTTTCAAGGAATTAACAAAAAAGCACTAACTCCAATGAGAACAGATTGTTTTTCTTTGCATTTAGGAAGTAAATAGCAAAGAACTTATTTCAGAGATAAAGTTACATTATATTTGCAAAAAAGGTATGTGAGAATGGTCAAATTGCGGTAAAGCCAAAATACATATTTAAAAAAACCAACCTTTCATTTTATTAACAATTATGTATCCATCAAGATCACAGTCGTATTAAAAAAAATCCTGTAATACACATAAATCTGCTATGCAAGCTAATTGTATTCAGATCATATAGTCAAACTTTATCCTCTCTCACAGGATAAAAAAGATATGCATAATTAGTAAAAATAACTTTTAATATTATCTGCCTGTGTTATCCTCTTAAGGCTCAAAGTCTCCAGATATTTTAAGTGGAGGGATAAAAAGTATACCCAGAACATTCAAAAATAAGAAAACCAATTTAGCTGTGTAGTTTGTTGAAAAAATAGGAAGGCACCATAAAAAAATCTTAGAATTTCTATTCTTTTCTAATATGAACTGAGGCCCTGTTCTCCAAGCTGTTAACTGGAGTTGTTTGTGTTCAGAGGGTAGAGGAACAAGCCTTCATCGCATTAATTCTTGCTTAATGTAACAATTATAAAAAATAAAAACTTGCAGAATAAAAAGGATAGAAGTGTCTCTCTTAGCTTTTGTGTCACCTTTAAGATGCAGAGCCATCAATAGCATCAAATGCATGAGGTTCTTGACAGCCTCAATCCTTCCCTCCTACTAAAATATGGGATGCTTGACAAATATTCAAGTCATTTCCAGTGGCAGAGGTATATTACAATTTAAGAGGTATAATTTCTCAGTATTATTGTTCATTCTAATACAGAAGTATAAATGTTGGCGGATAGATGCTGTCTGTCTAATGCAGAATGGAACAGAAGAAAGTTTAAACTTTGTTGTTTAACTTAACAATAAAAGTAAACCTCAGTAAACAGGTGAGTTTGAACACTAAAGGTATGTCTACGCTGCAGCATTTTTCCGGAATATCAGTCATTATTCCGGAAAAATAATACTTGTGTCCACACTGCAATTGTGTTCTTTTGACAAAAAGTCAATATAACACAGGGCTTTTTCTGATGGTGTTAAACCTCATTCTATGTGGAATAATGCTTTTTCCAAAAAAGCTTTTTCAGAAAAAGGCATGTGTGGACGCGGAAGAGGGAGTTCTGTCAAAAAAAGAGGCCTCCAAGAAATAACACAGATGCCCTGCTGGCTACTCTATCCACACTCATCACAAATATATAGTTCCTCTCCTGGAAGTTCTTAAAGCTGCAGGAGCTGCACCTGATTGTGCGGCTGACACTGCCACACTTCTCCGCCCCCATGGCCCAGCCTCAAGCCCCCCAGGGAGCATGCACAGGGCTCCCAGAAGCCTGCCAGGGACACGAAAAGACATGCACAGCCCTGGTCTGGGGTGGACCACTACGGTAAACCCATATATAACAGGTTTGTCCACTCCTGTTGGCTCGGCACTACCACCGTTGAGTGATGAAGACGACAAGCCTCTCGTTGGTGCTCATACATGAAGGCACCTTAACAACCTAAACAACCTTAACTGCAATAGCAGAAGCAAGTGCAGCAAGCTCTACCCCAATGACAATCACCCCAATGGCTGCCAATGCCAGCCAACTGGCCATACTGGGATCCCTGAGGCCCTTTATAGAGCCCAGTAACTGCAACAGGTACAGCCTCAACTAACCCCACCAGTACCATCTAGGGCCACCTGTATACCATCATTGGACAGATCAGTGTTCCACAAGGAGGACGAGCCAGTTTCAAGTGACGATGAGTCTTTCATCTCTTACCATCCACCAACACACCTCTCATCATCTTCTCCCAACAGTACTACAGCATGAGATGATTTTAAGTCATTCCAAAAACTTTACAAAAGAGTGGCAGACATGCTTGAGGTCTCCCTAGTCAACCTCCCTGAGACTCAGCACAAATTGACCAGTATATTGCACACATCCCTGGCAACTAAATTGCCTCTGACCATGGATCCAGCCCTCATAGACCCCGCCAAAGCTATCTGGCAGACACCAGCAACGGTACCACCAGTCTGGAAGAGGGCAGACTGAAAATATTACGTCACACCACATGAGGTTGACTTCTTGTTCTCTCAGGTTACAGTAGAAGATCTTCCCTTTCAGGGATCTAAGCTCTTCACTGACATCTCCCTTCATTCACTCAAAGACTGCTGGGCCACCTTGAAGATGCTAGGTATTTACATCTTTGCAGTGAAGCACAAACAGGAAAGAAGCTTTACTCAGACCTCTGCCTTTTAGTCAGGCACAAAGACAATTTGATTACCGAAGGAGGCAGCACCAGACCAGACGGAGGCACACCCCTGTCCAACCCTCCACTGCTCAGCCATCAACTTCAAGACAAACATTTTGAAGCTCAGGTTGCACCTTTCTGCTTAAGACGACCCCATCCTGTCCACCTATTCCATCAACATCTAGCACTTTTCTATCATCAATGGTCCTCCATCGCAACCAACAGATGAGTATGGGACGTTATAAAGAATGGATACAGTATCCCCTTTACTCCCTCCTTCCCACCTACCTTTCCCCTCCCTTTTCAGGGACCCGTGTTACCAGAACACTCTGTTCCAGGAGATCGACCACCTCTTCCATCTTGGGGCTGTGGAACCCATCCCACATTGTTACAAGGGAAAAGGGTTTTACTCCCTTTACTTCCTCATGTCAAAGTAGTCGCGGGGAGGGGTGGAGACTGATTCTCAATCTCAGGAAGCTCAACAGATGCATATGACCACAATGGTTCAAGATGGTCACCCTATTCATTATAATACCTGCCTTAAACAAAGAGGATTGGTTGTTGACACTCGACCTCGAGGACGCATATTTCCACGTATCTATTCTCTCAGCACATTTCAAATACCACACATTCACAGTGGGTGCTGCACACTTCCAATATGCAGTGCTACCATTCAGACTCTCCAGAACCCCAAGGGTCTTCTCAAAGGTACTGGCAGTTGTTGCTGTGCATTTACATGGACAAGGGGTTTCCATATTCCCTTACCTCGACCACTGCCTGATAAGAGAAAGCACAAGTCAAGAGGCACAAAGTACAATCTCTCTGACCTGGATTCTATTTCAGAACCTTGGTTTACAGATAAATCTCTCCAAGTGAAGACTCCAGCCAGCTCAGAGAATGGAGTTTATTGGCACTCACCTCAATTGCTTGGAGACCATAGCCTCTCTCCCACAACAAAGGTTTCAGACTATACAGAACTTCATATCACTGGCTCAAGCCAGTCCATATGTACCAGCAAGGACTTGTCTGCAGTTAATAGATACATGGCAGCAGCCAAGTCAGTAGTGTTGCATGCCAGATTGAAGCATTGTTTGAGGACAGCATACAAGCCATGATTCAACAGAATCAACAAACTGATAATCAATCCCAACCAGAATCAAATGCTCCCTGGAATGGTGGGCAGATGCATAAAATGTGTGTGTTGGGGTACCTTTTCACAAACATCTCCTGTCCACGACCATCATGACAGATACCTCTCTCCTGGGTTGGAGAGGCCCTCTCACGAGTGAAGGACAATGATCCCCTCAAGAATGCAACCTGCACATAAATGTATTAGCGCTCAGGGTGGTATTCTATGCATGCCAACATTTCCTACATCACATATGCAATACTACAGTTCAGATTTTTACAGGCAATCAAGTGACAATGTTTTACTTCAACAGATGGGGAAGGGAGGGACAAAATCCTATCATCTGTGCATGAAGGCTGTCCGTCTCTGGACTTGGTGCATAGCACACAACATCTGCCTACAAGCCTCCTTCCTGCCGGGCAAGGACATTCTCACTGCCGATCTCAGCAGGAGTCTCAGTCTCACAAATGGGAAATGGACCCCAGGGTCCACCATCAATTAGTCACTCGCTGGGGGTTTCCCACAGTGGACTTATTTACAACCAATGACAGCAAGAAGTGTCCACAATTCTGTTCCTGTGCGGGCATTGACACGCTCTCCCTGCAGGATGCATTTAAAATACAATGGAATGCATCGCTTCTTTATGCCTTCTCTCCAATCCTGCTCTTCCATCAAGTGGTCAACAAAATAAGATCTCACACAGCCACAGTAATCCTTATCACTCCAGAGTGGCCAAGGCAGACGTGGTCCACGACCTCTGCACTAGGCACAGGAAAGTGGCCGTTAGGGCAGGAGAGCTGCCAGCCTGGCCACCCAGGAGCAGGTGTGCATGAAAATCAAGGGGGTCCACTGAGACCCCTGACCCCTGAGCTTAGAATGGCCGTACTGGGTCAGACCAAAGGTCCATCTAGCCCAGTAGCCTGTCTGCCGACAGCGGCCAACCCTAGGGACCCTGGAGGGGATGGACCGAAGAAAGTGACCACGCCATTTGTCTCGTGCCATCCCTCTCCAGCCTTCCACAAACTTCGGGCAGGGACACCACTCCTACCCCCTGGCTAATACCACTCCATGGACCCAACCTCCATGAATTAATCTCACTTCTATTTAAACTCTGTTCTAGTTCTAGCCTTCACAGCCTCCTGCAGCAAGGAGTTCCACAGGTTGACTCTTTGCTTTGTGAAGAACAACTTTCTGTTACTAGTTTGAAGCCTGCTACCCATTCCTTTCCTTTGGTGTCCTCTAGTCCTTCTATTATGGGAACTAATGAAGAACTTTTCTTGATGCACCCTCTCCACCCCACTCATGCTTTTATAGACCTCTATCCTATCCCCCCTCAGTCTCCTCTTTTCTAAACTGAAAAGTCCCAGTCTCTTTAGCCTCTCTTCATATTGGACCTGTTCCAAACCCTCATCATTGTAGTTGCCCTCCCCTCTCCCACCCTCTCTCTGCCCCTCTCCCACCTCCTTTTCCCAGTCTCCCCCAGTTTTGTTAAATAAAGAGAGTTTCTATTTTTGAACACAATTGTCCTTTATTTTGTACATCAGGAAGGGGGGCTAGGGAGGGGTAAGTGGAAGGAGGTGAGGGAGGAATGGAGTACAAGCCCCCGATGGGGAGGACTGGGCTGGCTCTGGGGGTGGAACCTCTCCTGCAGCCCCCCAATTGCCCCCTCTCCCCAGATGGCAGCCTGCGGCAAGTGCAGCTGGTCTGATGGCCGAGTGCTGTGATGTGCCCAGTGTGGGTACTCTGGGCAATCCAAGCCAGGACTGCTTTGCAAGCGGGGCACCCCTGAGAACTGTCTGCCCAGTGTGGGGGTCGGGTCCCTTTAAGCACAGCCCTCGGCTAGCCTGAGACAGCAGCTCCACGCTCTAAGTCCTCATCTGATGCCCTGCCGGCACTGCTTCCGGCCATCCTTAACCCCAGTTCAGGGTCCACTCTGTGTGGACAAGCTAGTTCGAATTAGCAAAACGCTAATTCGAACTATTTTTTCAGTCTGGATGCGTTAGTTTGAATTAGCTTAGTTCGAATTAACTAATTCGAATTAAGTTAGTTCGAATTAGCGCTGTAATATAGACATACCCCAAGGGATACCACCTACCAGAGACAGCAGCACAGACCATATGATCACAGACCTAAGCAACACAGGTTCAACAGAAGGAGAGCGCAACACAACCAGTCGTCCACCGATCAATCGGCCATGACTTAACAGCAAATTTGAAGATTTGGTCGAGGGTCTGAGGAGCCACCCCAATGATTCAGTGCATACTAAAGTCTACATATGTCATATCCACTACTTCTCCTTTATCCACAAGGCTTGATATCCTATTAAAGAAAGCTATCAGATTGGTTTGACATGATTTGTTCTTTACAAATCCATGCTGGCTGTTACCTATCTCCTTATTATCTTCCAGATGTTTGCACATGGATTCCTTAATTATTTGCTGTATTATCTTCCCTGGCACAGAAGTTAAACTGACTGATCTGTAGTTTTCTGGGTTGTTCTTATTTCCCTTTTTATAAATGGGCACTATATTTGCCCTTTTCCAGTCTTCTGGAATCTCTCCCAACTTCCTTGATCTTTCAAAGCTGATCGCTAAAGGCTCAGGTACCTCCTCTGTCAGCTCCTCTGAGTATTTTAGAATGCATTTCATCAGACCCTGGTGTCTTGCAGACCTCTAACTTTTCTAAGTATTTTTTTGATTTGTTCTTTTTTTATTTTAACTTCTAAGCCTACCCCATTTCCACTGGTATTCACTATGTTAGGCATCCCATCTCTATCCATCTTCTTGATGAAAACCAAAGCAAAGAAGTCATTAAGCACCTCTGCCATTCCCAAGTTTCCTATTACTGTTTCTTCCTCTATTACTTCTAGTATTTTTGTAGAACATTTTCTTTTTACCCTTCATGTCTCTAGCTAGAGTTAGCTCATTTTGTGTCTTTGCCTTTCTAATCTTGCCCTTGTTTGCTTATATTCATCCTTTGTAATTTGACCTAGTTTCCACTTTTTATGTGATTCCTTTTTGATTTTTAGATCATATAAGATCCCCTGGTTGATCCGAGGTGGTCTCCTGCCATACTCTCTATCTTTCCTATGCAGTGGAGTAGTTTGCTTTTGGGCCCTTAATAATGTCCCTTTAAAAAACTTCTAGCTTTCTTCAGTTGTTTTTCTTTCAGTTGTGCTTCCCATGGGACCTTACCTACTAGCTCTGAGTTTATTAAAATCTGTCTTCCTGAAATCTATTGTCTCTATTTTGCTGTTCTCCCTTATACCATTCCTTAGAAACATGAACTCTGATTTCATGATCACTTTCACCCAAGCAGCCTTTCACTTCCAAATTTTCAACCAGTTCCTCCCTATTTGTTAAAATCAAATCAAGAACAGCTTCCCCCAGCAGTTTTCTTAACCTTCTGAAATTAAAAAAAATGTCCCCATTGCAGTCCAAGAACTTATTGGATAATCTATATCCTACTGTGTTAGTTTCCCAACATATGTCTGAAACTCCAAGTTGAAGCCTAATCATTGTGGAATAGAGTATCTTGTGTCTTGCTTATGATACTCCTGCTAATACATCTCAGAATGATGTTTGCTTTTTTGCAACCCTGTTACACTGTGATCCACCATGACCCCCAGATCTCTTTCTGCAGAACTCCTTCTTAGGTAGTAATTTCCCATTTTGTATTTATGTAAACTGATTATTCTTTCCTAAGTGGAACACTCTGAATTTGTCCTTATTGAATTTCATATTTATTTCAGACCATTTTCCAGTTTGTCCAGATCATATTACCTCTATATAAATGTATGGTATGCTCACATCCTGAATTCTGCATGCAGATGTGATTGCCCCATCTCAAAAAGAATATATTGGAAATGGAAGAATTTCAGAAAAGAACAACAAAAATGATTAGAAGTATAGAATGGCTTCTGTAGGAGGAGAGATTAATAAAATGTGTACTTTTCAGCTTGGAAACGAGATAACAAAGGGAGATATGATAGAGGTCTATAAAATCATGACTGGTATGGAGAAAGTGAACAAAGAAGAGTAATTTACTCCTTCTCATAACATAAGAACTTATTTCAGCAAATTAAATTAATAGGTAGCAGGTTTAAAACAAATAAAAAGAAGTACTTCTTCACACAATGCCCAGTCAACCTTGGAACTCATTGACCAACGATGTTGAGAAAGCCAAGACTAAAACAGGGCTCTGGGATGAGGTGTCGATTACCGTGAGGCCAAACACCCCAAACCCTGCACCAGCAAGCGAGGAGCGGAGGTGCTCTGGGTCTGCGGAGCGGCTCCTGCGTGGTGGTGCCAGGGCTAGTCCCTGGCTGCTGCTAGCACATGCGTGGGAGCACTCGGGGCCAGCTTGCTGGCCAGCGAGATGGGGCCTGCACGGGTGTCCCAGAAGAATGGTGCTGGCTTTGAAAAGCCAGCGGCCCCAGCGGAAAAAGGGCTGTGTGGCCTGGAGGGAAAATCGGCGGACTGGCGACCCCCTCAAGACAGGCGAGGGCTTCTTGGACCCCTGGACATGCCCAGTGGTGGGAGAGCTGATGACGCTGGAACTGACCACTCAGCAAGAGACAACAGGCTGCACGACTGCTGACCAACTGGCACCAGAGGCTAGGAAGTAACCCAGGACCGGCTGAAACGGACGTCAGGCCACTGGTAGGGCCTTGCTCCCCCGCAGGTGGGTGGGATGCGTTATGGGACGTGTCCCCACCAAACATGCAGTGGACTGGTATCCCTGTTCTTAGGTTGGGGACTGGAGTGGGGGTGGGACCACCCCCACCCTCTAAGAGTGTGCCAGGTAAACATTTAAGACAATTGACTTGATCCAGGAGACTTCAGAATTAATTGTGGGTGTGGGACTTGCGGGAACACATAGGGACATTGGCAACAAGAAAGGGAGGAGGAAGGTTGGATGCTGAAAAGGTCATACATCCGCCCATGATGATGAGGTCCACTGATGCCTGAATGAGTGTTGACCGTGGGAGTAAACCCTCTCATGGATCAGGCTAAACAAAAAAAAAAGATCTAAATAAAAGAATGGAGGATAGGCCCATCAATGACTATTACCTAGGATGTGCAGTGATGGTGACCCTAGCCTTTGTTTGCCTGAAGCTGGGAATGGGTGACAGGGGATGGATACCTTGATTATTGCCTCCTTTGTTCATTACTTCTGGGGCATATGGCATTGGCTAATGTCAGAAAACAGGCTACTAGACTGATGGACCTAGTATGCGACGAGGAGTCCTGTGGCACCTTATAGACTAACTGAAGTGTAGGAGCATAAGCTTTCGTGGGCAAAGACCCACTTCGTCAGATGCATGTAGTGGAAATTTCCAGAGGCAGGAATAAATATGCAGGCCAGGATCAGGCTAGAGATGATGAGGTGATCCAATCAAGGAGGATGAGGCCCACTTCTAGCAGCTGATCTGGAGGTGTGAATTCCAAGGGAACAGAAGCTGCTTTTGTAGTTAGCAAGCCATTCACAGTCTTTGTTTAATCCAGAGTTGATTGTGTCAAACTTAAAGATGAACTGTAGCTCAGCAGTTTCTCTTTGAAGTCTGGTCCTGAAGTTTTTTTGCTGCAGGATGGCTACTTTTAGATCTGCAATTGTGTGTCCAGGAAGATTGAAGTGTTCCCCTACAGGTTTTTGTATGTTGCCATTCCTAATATCAGATTTGTGTCCATTGATTCTTTTACGTAGGGACTGTCCTGTTTGGCCGATGTATATAGCAGTGGGGCATTGTTGGCACATGATGGCATATATTACGTTGGTGGATGTGCAGGAGAATGTACCAGTGACAGTATGGCTGATCTGGTTAGGTCCTGTGATGGTGTTGCTGGTGTATATATGTGGGCAGAGTTGGCACCGAGGTTTGTTGCAAGGGTTGGTTCCTGAGTTCGAGTTATTATGGTGCGGTGTGTAGTTGCTGGTGAGAATATGCTTCAGGTTGGCGGGTTGTCTGTGGGCAAGGACCGGCCTACCTCCCAAGGCCTGTGAAAGCGAGGGATCATTGTCCAGGATGGGTTGAAGATCACTAATGATGCGTTGGAGAGGTTTTAGCTGGGGACTGTAGGTGATGGCCAGTGGTGTTCTGTTGGTTTCTTTCTTGGGCTTGTCCCGTAGCAGGAGGCTTCTGGGTACACGTCTGGCTCTCTCAATCTGTCTCCTCACTTCCTCGTGTGGGTATCGCAGTTTACAGAATGCTTGTTGAAGATCTTGTAGGTGTAGGTCTCTGTCTGAGGGGTTGGAGCATATGCGGTTGTACCTCAGTGCTTGGCTGTAAACAATGGATCGTGTGGTGTGTCCGGGATGGAAACTGGAGGCATGCAGGTAAGTATAGCGGTCGGTAGGTTTTCGGTATAGGGTGGTATTGATATGACCGTCACTTAATTGTATCGTGGTGTCCAGGAAATGGACCTCCCGTGTAGATTGGTCCATGCTGAGGTTGATGGTGGGGTGGAAGCTGTTGAAATCATAGTGAAATTCTTCCAGAGTCTCCTTCCCATGGGTCCAGATGATGAAGACTGGATCACCTCATCATCTCTAGCCTGATCCTGGCCTGCATATTTATTCCTGCCTCTGGAAATTTCCACTACATGCATCTGACGAAGTGGGTCTTTGCCCACGAAAGCTTATGCTCCTACACTTCAGTTAGTCTATAAGGTGCCACAGGACTCCTCGTCGCTTTTGAAGATTCAGACTAACACGGCTACCCCTCTGATACTGGACCTAGTATGGTCATTCTTATGTTCTTTTCATTTTGAATTTTAATCCTATCCTCCAAAGCACTTTCACTCCATTCCAGACTTTTATTTAAACTTTTAATGCAAATAACTATAGTAAGTTAGAGAGCACTTAGACTAGACACAACAGATTTGAGACACTTTGAGAGAGGCAAGCAGTATAGTTGCTCTTTTGGTCCATTACTGTTCAAAGCATTAATAGGAATTATTTAAATATGAAAAATAAAAATTGACTAGATAAGAAAATCCTTAATCTTTGTCTTTTAATTTATATTCCAGATCAAACTTCTTGATTCTGATCTTCCTTACAACAGTTTTATAGTTAGGTAACTTCATAGGAATTAATTCTGATTTACAGCAGTGTGAGAACAGAGTTAGTCCCAGTGACAGCGGTGGCCCATCCCCTTAAAGGAAGTTAGACTTTCCACCCCTGTCCCATTGTACAGCTCCAGTATTTGGTACCCCACAGATATAAGAAAATAAAAGATGCAGATATGGGAAGAAAGGATGCAGTCCCTGGGAAATAGTCTTTGTGTGGGTAAAACCAGTACTGCTGTATCTTTAAGGGACCAGGCTAGAAGGCTTGTAGGGGACAGGGATCCCCTGTCTCCTATCACAGTGTTTCTCAACCAGAAGTACATGTACCCTGGAAATACACAAAAGTCTTCAAGGGGGTACATCAGCTCATCTAGATATTTGTCTAGTTTTACAACAGATTCCATAAAAAGCTTTATCAAACTCAGTACAAATTAAAATTCTATACAATGACTTATTTATAGTGCAGTATGTACATGGTAAGTACCATATTTATAGTTCAATTGATTTATTTTATAATTGTATGGTAAAAATGAGAAAGTAAGCAATTTTTCAATAATAGTGTGCTGTGACAACTATATTTTTATATCTGATATTGTAAGCAAGTAGTTTGTGAGAAAAAACTTGGGGGTCTGCAAGACAAAGCAGATTCCTAAAAGGGGTACAATATTCTAGAAAGATTGAGAGCCACTGTTGTTTCCAACTAGAACTATGAGGAATAGGTTGTAGACATATTCTGCTTCTTCCCTGAGAATGGAGGGAAAAACTAGCAAGAGAGGGCTGAAGCAGAATCTGGTTGAAAGCCACAGCTGGCCTGAGGTAATGAGCATAGGCCAACAAAGGAAACTATAAACCTCTGGTGCTAAGGATGGAAAAGCCTGACAGAAAACTTACCCCAGGAGTAGAATGGAATGATTCTAAAATCTATGGGCAGACTATATGGGCCAGTTCTAAAATCATCTCATCCCCAAGACTAAAGGGAAGCTCTCTGGCAAAAGCTGTATACATTTAACTCCAGGAAAAGTGCAATATTGTGTATGACTCTAGAGATCGGTGGCTTATTTCTGGCTCCCAGTAGAGGCAGCTGGAGGGAAGTGTGCCCGCAGGGCCTTGCTCAGCCAGCAAGAGCTAAAAGGCAGTCACACCCTTCAACAGTCCCCAGAAGTGTAAATCCTTCATGACCACACATAAGTTGGCACATTTTTGTCCTTGTACAATCTGCACCATTTCTGTTGCAGTTTCGTTCATTTCTGCTATGATTATTCTCCTTTGAGAAGTCCTAGAAGTCAGATTCTTTACTCACTGAAAATATAGAAGACTCTTCATAGATCCAAACCAAGAGAAATACATTGTTAGATATAATAGATTGTAGCTCTTCTCAGTCCCGGTGTTCTCACCAATTGTATAATGCAAAGCTGCATCTTCTTTTTAAAAGGACTAGAATATATCACTGCATATGTTGATCTTGGAACCAGTGAATACTATTTTCACTCAAATAAATTTAAAAGTTTGCTGTGGAACTGTGAAATACCACATTTATCAGAATTAGTCAGGAAAAAATAGTTTCAGAAGCTCTTCTTACAGATAATTTTTTTTAAACAAATCAAGATTCCATGTGATATTGAAAATGAATAAAAACTTTGTTTAATCATGTGGTATGAAACTATAAATCCCCAGATTTAGTCTTCTGTCAAATTTCCAAAATTCCTAAACCTGGCTTTGTACTCATTCATAGTTCCACTCTGTTTTACAGCAGCAAATCTATCACTCTCAGAAAAGATGTTCTTCTATTTCAAAATTCTACATCCTGTAATTTTACAAAAATAGTCCTCTATCTCATTTTCAGTAATTAAGACAAATGAATTAATAATGTTTAACCTTTTGTGCTCTGCTCCCAAATTTATTAAACTGCTTACTCCATTTTGTTTAGCCCAGAGTCTATTCCACCCTATCAAGAATGTCAGGAACAGCCACCCCTTCCCTCATCTTTATTTACTTGGCCACACAGTTTGAAGAAATCTTATTTTAGGATTAACTAGATTTTCAGCATGATCAAGTGTTCAAACAGCTTCCAGAGAAACCAATGATCTCAGCGTATGTCTACGCTGCCACCCTAGTTCGAACTAGGGTGGCTAATGTAGTAATTCGAACTTGCAAATGAAGCCCGGGATTTAAATATCCCAGGCTTCATTTGCATATTCCCGGGCACCGCCATTTTTAAATGCCCCGTAGTTCGAACTCCCTGCCCGCGGCTACATGCAGCATGGACTAGGTAGTTTGAATTAAAGCTCCTAATTTGAACTACCGTTAAACCTCCTTGCAGTAGGAATAATGGTAGTTCGAATTAGGAGCTTTAATTCGAACTACCTAGTCCGTGCCGCGTGTAGCCACGGGCAGGAAGTTTGAACTATGGGGCATTTAAAAATGGTGGCGCCCGGGAACATGCAAATGAAGCCCGGGATATTTAAATCCCAGGCTTCATTTGCAAATTCGAATGCCTACATTAGCCACCCTAGTTCGGACTAGGGTGGCAGTTTAGAAATACCCTTAAATAACTACAATCTTGGCACGAGGCAGGACATTTCCAGAGTCAAATACTGTAAAAATATCCCGCATATATATCCTCCAAAATACTGTACACATTTTCTATTTTGCTACAAATTATAATGAATTAACAACTCAACCAAGTACTTCAGCTGGGTACTAATCACATACCTATTTAATCCATTGCAAGGAATCTAATGCAGGCATCTGGGGAATTTCTTAACCTTCTTGTCAGTGGATTAAGTAGGAATGTGATTAGTACCCTGCTATAGTACTTGGCAATGACAGGAAAAAAATCCTTTCTGACCCTTAAACAAATAATTGACTAGATATGCAGTATCTGCCAGGCTGGATTCCCACTGTTTTGCTTGTAAGCTTTTCACATTTGCATACAAATGATGAACCCAAACCCTGACATTTAGATCTTGAGCCAGATTATATATCTCCAAATTTCGGGTGTGCTTAGACCTCTCTCTAATGTAAGCTTGAATCAAAATGAGACTTCAGATATATATTTAGGATCTAATTTTTCTCCCATTGAGCGTACTTTGTAAGTCTCACGGGACCAAGATCAGATATTTAGAAGCAAGATCATAATATGTTTTCTCCAACTCTAATTTCATAATTATGTGTAGTGGTTCCTTTTAATTCTTATATTAAAACATGTTTTCCCATGCTTCATAATTTCTACATGTTAGTGTCCTTATTAAAACATTTTATTGACTTCTAAATGTTTTCACGGGTGATTAATTTTCTTGTATGCATAGACCTGCATGCATATTTAATGGATGTTCAAATCCAGTAACGGTGTTCAAATATTTAAGTGCAAATGTGACGTTTTTCAGGACCACAAATTGCATGATCATTGAAAAATTGGGTCTTTTTTGCTCACTTTTTCTTTATTTTATATCATGTATTTCAAAGGCCATAGACCGTAAGGGATTTGGGACCAGACCATGCTTTCTCTTCCCGCCATGTTATGCCAAAAACCTGAACTCTGTTTTCCAGGCTTTAATTACTGAAAGAACCTCTCTTCTTTTTCTTTTTGCCTTCTCTCCAAGAGGACTCTGGCCACCATAATGCTCCAGTCATTGCTGACCTTCATTTTCCTTTATGCATACAGAGAGGAAATCAGATTCAAGGTTGTGCAAGTCTGTGGGGCAAAGAGTAGAAATTTTAAGAGCCTAAGGAAGTTAGATGCTCATATTCCACTGAAATTTAATGAGAGATGACTATGAAATTAAGTTGGGTGCCTGTGAAAATCCCCATAGAAGCATCTCTTTGACAGTTGCATAGAGGGAACATAGAAAATTTAAAATAGTCATTCAAATCAGTGTAGATTTATTCAAATGCATGTGGGTTTACATCACATGAAAACTTAACACCATGCAATAAAATACTTAGTGCCTTCATTTTCAACACTTGACATTTTGGTAGGTTTCCCTATAATATTTGATTTACTTTTATCAGTTGTTCGATGGTAGATATATGTCTTTTTGTGGAGCCTAGTACAAGTTGAGCCTCTCAGATTATCACCCTTTGGACCTCACTGGACTGAATCAGAAAATTTGCTGAACCAAGGGAGGTCAATATTGTCTAGCAGCATTACCAACACATCCACTGCTTGCTGGGCTCTTAGACACGTAGGAGTAAATTAGAGCTAAATAGCAGCACAGAACACTGAGAGCCAGGACTGGTGGCTGTAAGCAAACTTCATGGGATCATAAGAAACTTGGTCACACCATGATAAGTGGACATTGTACTAAAATCATAACACACCATCACTGTTGCTGGACCCAAGAATGCTGGAATAGAGAGGCTGAACATATAGAATATGATATTTTTCTCAGATATCAAAAAGTTGTACTGTAATTGATGTAGAATTTTTAGCAGTAATGTTTGTAATCCTAAGAAGTTGCAATTATGATGCCCAAGAAAGAGTTTTAGAGTTTAATTTCATAGTTGCTCAAGGACTACAGTATTTCATTTTCACTTGGATGCTACAGACTGATATTTCTGTTTGGAGGAACATGAGCAGTCTCCTCCTAGTGTTAACAAACACTATTATGGGATTGTCGTGGGGTACGACCCGGTGTGGGTTGCGCCCCCGCCCTCCTTTTTAAGATCTCATTGCTCCTCTCGGGCCCCTAGCTCAGAGCATCCACGGTATTAACAATATAAAGTCCATGCCCCTCTATCAGGGTAAATACGACACTTAACAGTCCAATATAAAGTTTAGGCCCCTCTATCAGGGGAAATACGGCTTTGGGAGGCCTAGCGGCCCAGAGAAGCCTCTCAGGGACCAGGGGTTGATTATCCCAGGTAAGGAAAATGGGTGGTAGGGGGACCCAGGCCCTCCGTCTCCACTGGGTCCCAGCCCAGGGCCCTTTAGGCAGGGACTATGGCTCCTGCCCACTCGTCGGGGAATCCGGCCGATACACACCGAGCCGCTCTATCAGTCCTTTGCCCTGGGCTGCTTCCCACCACCCTGGTTCCCTGTGGCCTATTTGCCTCCGAGTCAGTACTTGCCGGGGCTGCCCTCGGGGTTGCGGGTGTTCTTGCCTCCCTGGGGTTGGCAGCTGCTGACTCTGCCTCCAGGTAGGGCACAGGGGACGACTCTGGTCTCAGCTGCTGCAGAAACAGCGGTACGGCCTGAGCTACTCCTTCACCCTGCGGCCTCCCTGGCTGCAGTACTCTCTCTGCTTTTATGCCCAGGGTCTGCTGGGAGCATGCCCAGCAAGGCTGGAGGGGTGGGGCCTATCCGCCCTGTCATAGAGCCATATTGGTTGCTTGACTGGGCTTTGGGCACTTCACACCTTTAGATAACCTTTTCAGAGGAACATTTAGTCTTACTATATACAAATTATACTTTTTGCCATCATTTTGCTTTTAAGTAGCTAATAAACAATCCTTATGGTGATAGACTCTTTTGATGTCTACATAGTCTTATCATCCACGTTTACCTTTGTAGTATCCTGTATCTGTATGCAGCAACACTTTCTATGTAAATGATCTGATAATCATAAAAATAAAAAGTTAATGTTGTTTATCATCTAATGTTGAATAAAACATTTACAGGAGAACATGTTTTGAAATTAATGTCATATTTTAAAAAAATCTTGTACTACATTTTTAGGATAATTGTTTATCAGAGAGATACTGTTGCAGGACATAAGATTTCAGATTTTTATACTAAGTTTTGATTTCAAGACTGTTCACTGTTGTGTGGACGACTGTGACATCAGAAGTGGTTTGTTTCATCACTATACTGTTGACCAGTAAATTTTATGTATTGGACTCTTATTGAATAAAAGTCTGGTGGTTGTTTTTTGTATTTTTTTACATTTTAAAAATTCCAGGCCTTTCTATTGCATAGTTTAGGAGGTATAAAATAAAGCCTTGTGACTAGACGTGAAATATAATAAAATGTTAGAATGCTGCTAACTAGTGAGATTTTTGAGCTACTAGTGAGTTACTAGTGAGATTTTTATTATACAAACTAAGAATAAGTACATATATATGTACATGAGAGAGAATGATTTTTGCACAAGTAACTAAGTTATAAGGTGTTATACACAGATCAAAATTTTCTGGGTTACATCATAGTAACCACAAGATCAAAGCTGTAATGGTTTATTTTTGTCTTTGGAGTATTCAGATACGAATATAACTTTACTGACACTTTTTCTGTGATTATGTTTTAGAGATCTGACATATCTCATTTGAGTTTTATTCAGAAAATATTTTTAAAATAAAATTCTGTGCAAAATAATGTCTTCATTATTATGTTACATAAAAAGACTGTATAATTTTGTAAGATTTTGATAATTTACAGAATTGGTACAATGACATTTTACTCATTTTTTAGTCTCAACTTGTTTTCAAGAGTTATAAGTACCTTAATGCTGAGCATGGGTTTTTAGCATTGGAGGTGACTCATCCATTCAGAACACAATTTGCTTTCATTCATTTTCATTCTGTATCCTTACTAATTATATAATCTATACAATCTTCTGTTGTCTATCAATCTGGTTATATATAGAGTACATCCAATTCTCTTCTCATTTGAATGAGTGATATCATTCATTCAATTCACATTTTTCTGAAGATAGCATCAAAATGTAAGGCTGAAACAGATGGCTTTTAGTGATTAGGAATTCTAAGATTAGGAATTCTAAGGCATTTTAGTCAAAAGAACTTTGGTATGCAGACAAATTAAGGAGTGGGAGGAAGATGGAAAAGGCAATGGCTCATTCATTTACCTCTGCTACTACAAGTCCATCCCTAAGTGGCAATATGTTTCTCACAGAGAAACATCAAAAGGAGACAGGACAGAGCAATGTAATTTTATTCATTTGCCATTTCATCATTCTCCTCTCTAGTGACACTCAACCCTGTCTCTTGTTTCTTCCCCAACTTTCATTTAACTACTTACTCTCTGCCCATTCCACACACACTCCCTTGCCACACTGTGTCCAACACATCTTCACCTTTGTATTGGTTAGTGCTTTTCAACATCCTATTCTCTCCAGCTCCTTCAAAAGCAGAAGAGTCTTAAGGCTGCTTTTAATTCTACACCATTAAAATGGCTTGAAGGGTGCACTTAGTTTAAGGCACTCAACCTCATTAAGACAGCTCAGTGCTTAATGCAGATTTAAAATCTGAGAAGTCCTTAGCACTAAGGCCTTCAGTGCTAAACTGCCAAAAGGTTGCTTAAGTAAGGCCTGATTTTTCAACCAAGGTTTGAGGATTTGTGGATTCTTAATACCTCTGAAAACCAACTTCTTAATTGTTTACAATATAGAACTTTGTGGCATTTCAAACCTGATGAGTTTCAGTAAATATCCAGCATTCTAACATTTTAAATAATTTTAGGAAATTCCAAACTATGAAAATAAATATAGAAAACGATGTGACATCTACACAGGAACATTCCATATTTAAGTAATCCACAGTGACTTGAAAAATACCAAGCCGGTTTTCTCCAAATTTGTATAGTTTAAGAGGGTTTTTTCCCATCTTCACTAAAGATCTTAAAAGAAGTCAACTTTGAAGTTCTAGCTTCAATTATGTTTTAGTTAAGTGTCTTTGACTCCCAATTCAGGTCTTCCCTGACAGACACACTCTCTGAGCAGCAATCACATTTGTGAAAGGAACTTGTGCAGGAATAGACCATTGAAACAGCCACACCATCAGGGCCTCATCCACTAATGTGATATATGCCATCAAGTGCTAGCAATGCACCTCTGCTATGTATATTGGCCAAATTGAACAGAAATCAGACATCAGGAATGGTAACATAAATAAACCTGTCGGGGAACAATTTATCCTCACAGGTCATTCAGTGATGGATTCAAAAGTAGCCATCTTCTACAAAATAACTTTAAAAACTGGTTACAAAGGGAGACATCTGAACTGGAATTAATTTACAAATTGAACACTATTAATTTCAGACTGAATAAGGATCTCTATTGGTTAATACATTACAAAGGCAATTTCCCCTTCCTGAATATTCACATCTCTAGAGCCAATGCTATGAATGACCCACTTCCACCCTAAATTGATTAGCTTAATTAAAACAACCAACTTCTTCCTTATAGATACTGCTTCTGTAACTTCCACTCCAATTCATCAGATGAAGTCAACTTTATCCATGAAAGCTTATGCCCTAATAAATCTCTATGCCCTGGTCTACACTAGGACTTTGTTTCAAAATACCTCCCCTCCCCAGGTTTAATTTATAAGCGAAGTGTCCACGCTACCAAGCCCATTATTTTGAAATAACAGGCTGCGGAATTCAAACTCTGAACGCCTGCTTTTCATCAGGAGTAACGCTAATTCTGAAATAGTTATTTTGAAATAACAGTAGTGTGGACGCTCTGGTGCCGCTATTTTGAACTAATTACTCACCAGTGCTTCCTGGGGCTCAAAGTTTGAGATAGAGCACCCACATTAACGGAGCCTGCCTCAAACTAATTTCAAGACTTCCCTGTGTGAGGACATGCTGGTTCAAATTTGTTAAATCAGGAGTTAAGTTGAATTTACTAATTTTGAAATAATTTCCTAGTGTAGATCTGGCCTAAGGTGTCACAGGACCCACATGTACAGACTAAAATGGTTATTTCTCTGAGTCTTCTTATAGGGTATGTTTTATATGCAGTGAGAATTTAATAATTTGCAATGGTCCTGAGAAGCAGTGCAAGTGAAAAATTAGAAAAATTATTTTCTATTACGTAAAGAGTAAAATAAATTCTGTCTTATAATGTGTATTTTATTATGCTATGTTAACTACAGTACTTCTGACAATACTTAGGGGCTACGTCTACACTGGCCCCTTTTCCAGAAGGGGCATGGTAATTTTTGAGATCGTAATAGGGAAATCCGCGGGGGATTTAAATATCCCCCGCGGCATTTAAATAAAAATGTCCGCCGCTTTTTTCCGGCTTTTAGAAAAGCCGGAAAAGAGTGTCTACACTGGCCCCGATCCTCCGGAAAAAGCACCCTTTTCCGGAGGATCTTATTCCTACTTTCATGTACTTTGAAGTAGGAATAAGATCCTCCGGAAAAGGGCGCTTTTTCCGGAGGATCGGGGCCAGTGTAGATGCTCTTTTCCGGCTTTTCTAAAAGCCGGAAAAAAGCAGCGGACATTTTTATTTAAATGCCGCGGGGGATATTTAAATCCCCCGCGGATTTCCCTATTACGATCTCAAAAATTACTATGCCCCTTCCGGAAAAGGGGCCAATGTAGACGAGCCCAGGGTGCGTCTACACTGCAGGGCTTAACTCAAAATATGCTATGCAAATTGAGCTATGTCAATTGCATATCTTATTTTGAAATTGCTTATTTCAAAATAGAGCACTCTTCATCTAATTTCCCTTATTCCTCATATAATAATTACAGGAGTTGGAGTAAAAAGTCATCCAGCTTGACAGTATTTTGAAACTATTTTGAAATAACTGCCTGCTGTGTAGACGCAGATTAAGTTATTTCCGAATAGCACTAGTTATTTCAAAATAGTGTTGCAGTATAGATGTACCCTTAATCTTAAATATTCAGTCTTACTCTTTTCAATTATTCAGCTGCTCGCTAATAAAGTTATTACCATGAGGAATAAACACCTATAAAGTAGTAGATTTTGGTAACTTAAACTTCACTGAGGAATTCCAAAGTCTTGCTGTAGTGCAATTTTCTTTTAAAACATTTAATCAATTCTACAGTTCGTTGTATGTTAAAATAGTTTTTCATTAATTAAAAAACAGCCTGTGTTATTTATGATCTTCATGTAATACACACTCTATTTAGTTATTCATATTTAATTTTATTATGTAGTATCTGACTAAACTATTAACTCAGATACATTGTTAAAGAGTTGCCAACAGTAGACAACCCATATAATTTTCTTTGTTTAAAAATACCGAGATCTGTTGTTGAGTGAGACAATTTATTCAGACAATCTTATAAATATCATATTTAATAAAGAACCATCCAAGGCAAAGAGAAAAAATGTCTTTATCCATAAGCAACCAGAAAAGAAATAGATTTTTATTCAGTCAAATCTTTTTAGTCAATGAAACAGCACTTTCATGCATACTGCACTCAAGTGATAATTAATATAGTCTCATTCAGGACATGATGCCTGAATTGATGTACTGTCATCAATACCCCATGTTAAAATCAAACCTTGACAGGGATTTAACACCGTGGAACAGGTCATCATATGATAATATTCTTTTTGCCTTTCAGTATTTGTCTTCAACCAAGCAAAGTATTACAAGATTGGGGTAAAAAAAAAAAAGGAAATAATTACAAATGAAGAGTGACGCGGGCTGTGAATAGAACATATGTTAGGCTAGGCAGAGGCATCAGTGAATAATATCATTTCATGATGAAGCAGCACTGGGGCTGAACAGACCTATTTTAAACCTTGATGTATTTTATCTCTACTGTATTTGGACTGTCATCTTTGGAGAAAGACTTGGCGTAATTGAGAGTCAACTCCAATCTGCATGACTCGAGCATGAAGTGGAGGCCAGATGAATAGTGTTATAGAAAAAAGGGAACCATCTAATAAGGTATAAATGAGTAATAACCTTTTATACCTTACAGTTTCAAAGGTGTTTTATAAAATATAATTTTCAGAGTTATAGATTTCAAGGTGCCATTAATAGCATAATCAGAGTGACTTAATTTTACTTAGTTATTTTTTTAAATCTTTGCATAAACATGCATCCCCAAACTGATACAGAATTCTAAAATTATTATAAAAAAACATAATTTTCTTTAACATGTATCAAGTTGATTAATCTGATGATGAGTGCTTTGACCATTTTTTCATGTATATTTATTAATGTAATTGCAGAGTTTATCTTCATAGGTTGGAATTATAATAATTGCGCAGGCACCTGAAAGTTTAATTTGCTTCCCTTGGGGTGTCTGTAAATTATTTTACTCTGATTAATGTTTCAGGAATTTTTTTCTATAGAAACTGCATAAAGTGAAACAAAATTTAGAGGGTTTTGTTTTAATACTTGGATTCTAAGAGATTAACCCTGCAAATATTCTCATGTATAAGTGTTTGCAGGATTAGACCATAATTTTGCATATTTTATTTTAAGTTGGTATAGATATATACTTAAAAGAAACTTAAACTTTATTCATTGAGGTTGATGATTTGTTTATAGAGTAATATGTCTGACATATAAACAATGCAGGATAGTTAAATTTCAGCTTGTAAAATTTATTAAGTAAAGCCTTTAGTAGCTCTCATAAGACTTCCAGTAAGGCTGTGTCCAGACTCAGGGGTTTTTTCGGGAAAAGTAGCCTTTTTCCGAAAAAACTTCACCTGCGTCTAGACTGCAGCCGCGTTCTTTCGAAATTAAATCGAAAGAATGCGGCTTTTCTTTCGATGGCGGTAAACCTCATTGTACGAGGAAGAACGCCTTCTTTCGAAAGTGCTCTTTCGAAAGAAGGCGTTCTTGAATGTAAATAGGGCTTCTTCGAAAGAGAGCATCCAGACTCACTGGGTGCTTTCTTTCGAAAAAGCAGCTTGCTTTTTCGAAAGTTCCGCATGCAGTCTAGACGCTCTCTTTCGAAAGAGGCTCTTTCGAAAGTATCTTTCGAAAGAGCCTCTTTCGAAAGAGGCTTGCAGTCTAGACATAGCCTAAGTGTTTTTGCAGGTGCATTAGAACTTGATGCCACATAATTTCTTCCGGGCAACTCTAGGGTGCACACTGCAGACCATTTGACATGGATGCAGCAGCAAAATGAGGATTGCCATGTGGATGGAATTATGTTGCTAGCTGCAACTTTTATTAAACTATAACTATAGCACAGGGGAGGGATGCTACCTGCCCATCAAATATACTTTACTGTACCAGGCATGTAATTTGTTTTAGTACAGGGATTACAGGGCTGGAAATGATCTAAAAGAGGTTCCATATGGCCTCTACATATGGTTAAATTCTGGAAGCTGAGCTTTATCCCACCATGCTAGCCAATAAGCACCCTTATCTCCCAGCTGGCCAATTGAGTGTCAGAGACTCAAAGAAGTTGTCCCTTGGTGAGTGTCTCCTTTTCTTACTGCTGGTACCTTCCTCCTTTCACTACTGTCCTCCATCAAGTTCTTCCACCTGTTGATCAAATGAGTGATATTTTGATTGCTTCCCAAGTTCTGGGTGGAGTTGGAAGCCACAGTGGAAAAGTGTGTAGTTGCAGTGGTTCTTTGATATGGTGGTGAGACAGTGTGAGAAAATTGGGGGCATACTCATCCAAGGATAAAGTCTTTAAGTAATCCTTTCTTTCCATAGAGATAAAAAGGAGTGTTCATTAAGAGAACTTCCAAAGAAACTGTCTCCTAGATGAATTGAAGTTTACCGAGAGGCTTTTTGTAAAACTTTGTACGGAAATAAGTTTAGAAAAGGTCAAGTGGTCATTTTCAGACTCTAAACTATTTTAGAGTTGTTTTTCTCAGGCATACAAAATGTTTCTGTTTTACTGTGTGTGTATAGAAATTTAACTCCAATTTTATAATACTTTGTGCTTCTTGTACAGCTGTAGCCATAGTGTTTACATTAGACTTAAGAACAGATTTGATTAACATTTTCCCCTCTTTCATTAAGGAAGTTATTTGGTAGACAAAGGAGAAACTAACTGTGATTGCCTATGAAACATATTAATGTAACATGATAGGTTCTGATTCTGCAACTAGATTTACCTGGACAACTGTGAAGTCTGGTAGATCTCCATGGAACTCTAATGAGCATAAGGGCAGACCTGCCTGGGCAGATCCAACTTCAGAATCAGGACCACAGAGAGATCAGTAATGCAATCCTCAACTCTTAGAACAGATACAAATAAAATGGATTATTTGCATAATTCATTTTACATATTCCTCTATATGGAGAACATCACAATTTCTGTGTTACAGCTGAGTCTGCAGATACTGTGCCCGTAGCAGTTTTAAAATTGAAAAATAAATGATAGAGTTAATAAAATGAAAGAAACACATTTATTAAAATATGGCACCTGTCAAGCCACTACTTTCCAAAGTGACCAGGTAGTCATATCGTTCTCTCCTCATCTATCCCTTACCTTTATACTGTGTTGCAGGTGTCTTCTTATCTTAAGTTATAAGTTTGAGACAAAGAATCCATCTTGGCTGTGTCTAGATTGCATCCCTTTTCCGTAAAAGGGATGCAAATTAGACACATCGCAATTGCAAATGAAGCGGGGATTTAAATCCCCCCCACTTCATTTGCATAAAAATGGCTGCCGTTTTTTTCCGGCTCGGAGCTTTGCCGGAAAAAAGCGCCAGTCTAGACGCGGATCTTTCGGAAAATAAAGCCTTTTCCGAAAGATCCCTTATTCCTTATTTTAAGAGGAATAAGGGATCTTTCGGAAAAGGCTTTATTTTCCGAAAGATCCGTGTCTAGACTGGCGCTTTTTTCCGGCAAAGCTCTGAGCCGGAAAAAAGCGGCAACCATTTTTATGCAAATGAAGCGGGGGGAGATTTAAATCCCCACTTCATTTGCAATTGCGATGTGTCTAATTTGCATCCCTTTTACGGAAAAGGGATGCAGTCTAGACACGTGTCTACACTGGCATGAATTTCCGGAAATGCTTAAAACAGAATAGTTTTCGTTATAAGTATTTCCGGAAAAGGAGCGTCTACATTGGCAGGCTGCTTTTCCGGAAAAGCCCTTTTTCCAGAAAAGCGTCTGTGGCCAATGTAGACACGCTTTTCCATAAAAGAGCCCCGAGCGTCATTTTCGCAATCGGGGCTTTTTTCCGGAAAAGACTACTGGGGCTGTCTACACTGGCCCTTTTCCGGAACAGTGTTCTGGAATAAGGACTTATGCCCGAGCGGGAGCAGAATAGTTTTTCCGGAATAGTGGCTGATTTTGTACAGTAGAGCATCGTTGCTTTTCCGGAAATTCAAGGGCCAGTGTAGACAGCTCGCAGCTTATTCAGGAAAATTGGCTGATTTTCCAGAATAAGTGGCCCAGTGTAGACACAGCCTTTGTGTTTTGCAGGCACTTTGTGTAACAATGGTATTACTATATTAACTATAGTTAGTAATGTTTTAATTATTAATTTCACATTATTTTCTTCAAAACAAACTGTACACTGACTATTTTATTGCCTTTTCATAGCTCATTTTTTGTAAGCATCCAAAGTAAAGACAATTTATGGTTTAAAAGATTCATGTTATCCCTCTCTCAGCGTAGATCTGCCTATATTATCCAACACAGAGTTTGATGCATTTTGGCTGTATCTGTTAAAATGATTCTTCTGTTTTAATACATTAGAAGTCTGACATTCTTTTTGCAAACCCATTCTCCTAAACAAAGCGAGAATGTACTTGGGAAAGAGGAATAGAGTGGAACACCTGATACCCAATACTGTAAATATTATGGATGCATCAGTCCCATTGGACTCAATGAGAATTTTGTGTGCAGAATCTGCCTTCAACAAGCATGCAGGAATGAATTCAGGATCAGGTTCTAAATAAGTGTTTTATCTTTGGTGGGGAAATAAAAATTATATTTCTGCCTGGGGAGAGCAATTAGCCTCTGTGGCTGCAGAACTGAGGCACTTCGAAAAGCTTCCATGTGCCACTTGTCAAGGAAGAGAAATTCTCCAGGGCTGTGTTAAGGAGTCAGAGGTATATAAAAACAACAACACAAGTACTAGCATTTTAAAATAAATTTCTGAATCAACTTTGCTCCAAAATGTGACATAAACAAGTAATATTGGGGTGATACGGTATGGATTTTCATTTGAAAATACCTAGAGTAACTCACTCATGATTTTGCCCTTCTGTGTAATGTTACAGTTCCAGGCTTATGCTACAGGAATACCCTTTCACGCTTTTAAGAGGGTCTGTTGTCCTATTTCTCTTGAATTCAGTGTGTGTATGTATATTTGGAGCCCTTTGATTTTACTACTCCTAGCTGATTCTATGCTGATCATAGGCCTGTGTAGATCATAAGCCACCATTTCTGACCTACATAATTTTTCAGTTGCATTTTCTAAGTTGAGCCTTTTTATTGTGAACAATGATTGGTTTATTGTCAGTTGCTATGAGCTGAAGATAAAATAAATGTTTAAACAGTAATACTACATTAGTTTTCACTTCTGTTTTATTGGCTTTTCATGGATCTATTTGTATGAAGTAGTACTGGGATCCAAAGAGGTTGGTGATTCATGCAGTCTGATTGAAAAATACACATGGCTTGATCTATTGTGAGCGTTATGAATCATTCTATGTATGGTATTTTCTAACCAGTTCCAATTTGGTTCAAACTAAATATAATCTGTTGGAAAAAATGCAGACCTAGAGTGTAGTATGAAGCTGAAAATTGTTCTTTGCACATCAGTCTGTGATGCTCTTCATGAGTTTCTGAGGAATGGCACAGTTTGACAGTCAATGGCAGGCAGATTAGTTGTGGTGCTATTGCATGTTACAGTTCATTGATTTAGAACACAATGCAGAAACTCAAAATCCTAGAGCTCTTACCTATATCCAAAAATGTGGCCAAAATATTTGGGGAAAAAAGAGATTCAGTACTAAATCTGTAAGTGTCTTGTGTTTATTGAAACTAGGAAGATCTCCAGCAACAGATTTCTTCATCTCTCCTTTCCTTTCCCCTCCCTTATTTCTCTTGTTCTTAAAAATACAAAATATAAATTACTTGTAACCCTAAGCTGTGCACCTAGCTAGTACTTTAAATCATCATGTTCCTTTCACCTGCTGAGACTGTATTATTTTATTCCTCCAAATGCTAGTTGTACCCTTTTGTTGCTTTTAGTTTTATTTTAGATTATAAATTCTTCAAGAGTGTGACTGTCTTGTATGTTTGTGCAGTGCCTAACAATAAGCCATCCTATGGAACCCTGGATATGCCACAATACCAAAATTAAATTATAATATAATTATAATATGTAATTTATTTAATTTATAATTTAAAGGTATAATATAATCTGAAATTATAATAATATTCAAATAAGATCATATAATGGATAATATCTATATCTATGTCTTATCCTGCATATTGTCCTATTTCAATATTTTAAATATAGATATAAAATTAGAGACATCATTTAAATAAGTCTGATCACTCACTTTTAGACACTTCCCAAACATTAATATTAGTAAGTCCAAGGAACATGGGTGGAAATTGGTAAGATATATAACCAATATATTTCTGTAAATCTTCTGCAGTGAGGTTATTTCTGATTTGGTAGTGTTTTATTATAACTTATGGCTTTGAGATATTTTATAAAAATCTTGTTTTTAATATATATCTCACAATGTCACAAAAATTAGTGGGAAGTTGTAAATAGATATTTTGAGGGGTTAAGTTTTATGTTCAAGCTGTAGTTAGTAACATGATGCTCAATATGTATGACAGTTCTTTAACCGCTTTTTAAGGACTGCAGTATTTTTCACATGAAAAGAGAGTTCTATAAGCTAGAAGCAAAGGTGTCTACTCTATGAATAAAAATAATAATATAGTAGAGATAGCAATAATATTAAACTGTAGCCCCAACAGAAATGCGTTTGTTACTGTGTTTAAAATAAACTAAGACAGGTCTTTATTGCTGAAAAAGTGCTAGCAGAATAGTCTCTGGAATAACTATCAAGGAAGGACACAACTGAGAGTGAATAAAACCTGGAACCCTAATGTTCATCCTTCAATACCAGCATCAGACAAATGAAAAATAGGGTCCTGATTCAGAAAAGCACTTAACTATGTGCATAACTTTAGCTTTGACTTTGAAAATAGGGTGTAATCACATGCTGTTTAAGTAGGGATTCTTTCCTGAATCAAGACTCAAAGGAGTAAATGACTACATTCATGATGCCCAGAATCTTGTCCCCGGTATCCTTCTCAGATACATTAAACTTTAAAACCGAAAAGTTACAATGTTGTGGATTGCTAATGGAAGGTAGTCAATAGAACTTGGAATGTAACTGCCAAATTCTCACTGTGGTTGCACCTCTTGGACTTCAGTGAAACAAAGATTTTGTGTTTGGGCTCAGCTCTAAGTACTATTCTTGCTCAGATAAGTATCCACCAGTGTTCTGACATCCCAAAAATATATTTGTGGTCCTTGTGTCTGAAATCCTCAAAAATGTGATTTGATGTAAAAGGTGTATCATTTATCTTTTTAAATAGAGTTTTAGATACTATTGTTTGCAAAAGTATAGTTTTAGTTTATTTTTATTGTTGTAAATCCATTCCTAAAACAAAACAACTAATACACATTAGGATTCACAGAATCAAAAGAGAACAGTAAGTATGGATTCATGAGTTCTTGCCATTATAACTGCTCACATCCCTCAGCTTGTCTTATAGACCACAATCTTTTATATAACTACAGCGCCTATATAATTTATATTTTCAGTATGGTTGTCAAATCATCAGCACCACATATGACTCACGGACAAAACCATAAGCCATTTCCAGTTCATGAATTCCAACTCACTGTTTGCCAGGGACATCAACATCTTGCCTGTTAAACCCAATATAAATATGAGTGACTGAACAACCCTTCTTCATATCTTAACTTCACGGTATGGTAAAGAGACCAAAACGTATCACATCCTATTCTGTATATATAATCCAGAAACGAAATTTTTCCACATACACCGTTTAACGATTGGTCAGAAAATCCAATTTATCTCTGTTACCCTCTCTATGCAGAATGAAAATCCTACTATCCCATCTCTGTTCTGCTTCTCAGGGTGTCCAGAAATGGACAACAGGCCTATTTTCATCCAATATTATGCATGCAGGCCACAAATATGAGAGTCAACAAATTAGGGCAGTATTTATTTAACCTAGGGAAGAAAAGAGAGCCATTGTGTCTCTGAAATTTCATTTTAATTTGAAGTCAGGGATTTCAAAAAAATTCTGAAGTGTTACATAAGTTTATCCCTCTTAGCTGGATTGCAAGTGAATAATGGATTATTACTTCCTTAAGTTTAGTTAGAGGCCACTTTTTGGTTTGATTTTAAGCTATGTCCTATAATTTTCTTTTTTCTTTATTAGAATTCTGTCTTTACTTACCTGCTAGAACAGGGGTTCCCAAACTGTGATCTGCATATTCCCAGGGGTAAGGGAGACATTGCTGGAAGAGCTGGGAATATATGGGAGAAACCGTGTAATAGTATATTTTATTTATTAATTATTTCATTTATCGCGTTTTCATAATAGGCTACCAGACAAAGCTTTTAAGTCTTTGGCAATAAGATGAACCAATAAGATCTCAGATATACAAAGATGCTACACTACGGAGCCTTCACCTCCAATCACTGTATAGTGCAGGTTCAACTTACCAGTCTAAGGGTGTGCCTACACTGCACACTTTCCTCAAAATAGTTTATTTCAAAATTTGGCGCTGCATACACAGCACCAAATTTTGAAATAAAGCACTATTCCGAAACGTCCCTTAACCCTCATGAAACGAAGTTTACAAGGACATCAGAATAGCGAGCCCATTATATTTTGAAATAATGGTCACACTCAAAAGACGCAGAATAGCTATTTCGGGATACTTTAGGTATACTGACATAGCACCACAGTGTAGACATAGCCTAACTAAGCTCAGAACGTAGGGGGTTGTTTTTGGTTACATACACTATATCTGTACAGAACAGTGAACAGATGGCTAAAGACAGGTAGTTTTAAGAAGAACACATTGTGGAAGAAAACATTGTCCTCACTCAGCGTTTGTAAGCAACAAGTAGTCAGAGGCAGTTTTATTACGAGCTGCAGCAAGTCCCTCCCTCCCCGAGGCAAATCTTCAAATACAAGCAATTATGAAGCAGTTTATATACTGTCAATTACATATAACAGCATTAAACAATTAGTGTCCTTCCCATTACAAACACCAATGGCTAACAGTTATTTTAGTTCCACCCAGATGCACCTTATCTCAAGGTCCCTGCCAGAGTCAGCATTCTATCCTTATCTCCGTATGGAGGCGAGAGGCAAAGGCACGTCTTATTACAGCTCTCGCGTTGTCAGGATGCAGACTTAGCCTGACTCTTGCTTTCTTGCTAACAAGACCAAGATGACTTCACACAAATTCCCTTATTCCCTTTTCCCTGCCTCCACAACACAAAGTATCAACGATGAGAAGGGTAGATTTATTCAGGTAGCTGGTAGATCTGGAGAGAAAACATTTGAGAACCTCTGTACTTCAAATCTTGGCCACAGAATTAAACGTATACCGTGACTTCTTATTCTGCTTTAGACAGGTAATTGGTAGCTGGTTACTATATCTCTCCTTGTGATTTTCATCTTAGAGAAAGAGTTAAAATAAAATGGGAAAATAACGCCACAACAAAAAAATTGGTTCAGTAATAGATCCATATTCAGCTGCTCCTTGAAAAAAGCAACTTTGTCAAAATGAGCAAGCATTAATTAATGTCTAAACAAAATAGGCCAATTAAAAATGTTGTTATGCAAATTAAATCTTCCCTTATCAGCTTTTACATATAAGATTGGCATATACAGTGCATGTCAGATAACTTATTCAGACACTGACCCAGTTAGTGTAATATACTGTCATAAAGATGAACAGTTTCACCAATGCATTAGGAAGGCACATGCTTTCCTTCAAGAGATGCCTTCTTACATCTTTTTTTCCTTGCACAGTCATATTTATGATAGTGATCATAGAGACGGTCCTTCTTTTATTAACATTTCAGTTTTCCTATGTTACTTTCCCTTATCCCAAGGCAGTAATGGACTACAAGAACTTGTTCCTCACTTGTTTTTCTTCCTTTAACATGCAGAGTCCAGTACTATATAGCAGCTGGTAGTATTTAGTGACCGTCTGCACCAGTTCTTTCATTTTTTAGCATTACAATTAATTTTCTTCATCTTGGCATGTAGAGAACCCAAGTGTACTGCTTACTTCATTACCTGAAATTTTACTGTGACACAACAGCAGGGGATGTAGTGCAACAGATTTTTGGACATCAAAAGAAGCAGCACTGGAAGTACCAGAATGAATAGATTTTGCTAAGGCAGCTCTTGCACCTTTTGATATGAAATCAACTAGTTTCTGTTTTCTACATGCTGATGGCTGTTGCTACGGTTTAGAATATCATGCAGTGTTCCGTCAAAATTCTGGCTTGCTGTTGCTCAAGACATCTGAAATCCACATCAGGTGTACACCATTACTTAGCAACTTTGCTGGCAGTCTCAATAGGGACTTTAGCCCTGGTCTACACTAGGTTGTTATTTCAAAATAACCTCCCTTAGGTTGAATATATACGCAGAGTGTAGGGAATAATTCTCAACACTCTGGTGGATGCAAGTGAAAACAAGCTGAGGATTTATTGTACACTAGTGCTGGTGGAGTATGAACTAGGGGTTAACCTGGAGAACACTAGTTATTCAAAACATTACATTACATTATATAAGCAGCAGGTGGACGGAAGGGAAGTGATTTGATAGGTCTACCAGCAGAAACATAATGAGCACATAAGCCAATAAACTACAAAGGTTACACAATATCTCCGCCCATTGCCAATTAAACATTTTATCAATAATACAAATAATTATTCCTAAAAAACTAAATAAGCCAACATAAACAAACAGATATGTTAATGACAACTTTGTTTGCTGAAATTATGGTGCATCTATTACAAGATGATTACTTCCTCACGTTGGCAGGGTCCTTGAGATCCAGGCTTAGCATCTAAAATTCAAGGAGACAATGAGAAGAACTTCCGTGCGTTTGTTATGGTACCAGCCAGGGCCTTATTGGAGTGAGGTCCTCTTGGTAAGTGGTTGCCAGGGCGACCAGGGTTAAGTTAACTGCCTACTCTGTTCATTCTCAGGCCTGGCCTCATAAGGTAGGATTTAGATGAGAGTTCTTAGCAGAATTCCGTGGACTGCCTCAGTTTACCCCTACACGAAGTGTCTGCACTATCAAGCCCATTATTTTGAAATAATGGCCACTTATTTCAAAATCTGTACTCCTGCTTTTCACTGCCTCCCACCTGCAGGCTCCTGGCCTGGCCAGCACCTTCCCATGCCTGCTTGTCCCTGGGCTGTGGGTGTTGCAGTGCTCCCCTGGGATGTCTGTGTCCTTCTGGAAAGGGCCTGCTATCTAGGCAACATATAACTTTGTTCAAAGCACATCGCTAATGTCTGAACCTTCAGTGTCAGCTCAGACATTCAGGCTAGGCTTCACACACAGTGTCTCCTGTGACGACTGCCCTTGTAACTTTTGTTCAAAGCTGGGCCAGATGTGAGCCTGGCACATTCCCCACCTCCCACACCATCTACCTGACTCCACAGGATCCAAAGGTAGAAACACACCTGAGCTGAGCAGGAGCAGAGGAAGGCCTCCTGGGACCAGCTGCTTTCAGGTTCTTTCCCCAGTCCATCCCCTGTTCTATGCCCCCCCAATAAAGAGTCCTGTTTTTTCCACAAAGGTGGCTTTATTCTTTGCTCTGCCGGTGAGGGGGAGAGAGGAGAAGGTGGACAGGGAGAGCAGGGGAAGGGAGGGGGGGGGGAATGAAAGGCACACAGAGGGGATGCTGGGGCTCCTTGTGGAGAGACACGGGGGAGAGTCTCCCAACTGGCCTTGCGTGAAACTCTCTCTCAAGGGCTCTCTGATGAGCACAGCTCCTTGATGTGCTCTCCGAATGGCTCTGGTGTCTGGCTGCTCAATTCCCTGGCCAGACATTCAGAATTAGCCCCCCCACCCTGGCAGGAAAGTCTCTCCTCTGGTCTCTGACAGATTGTGGAGCCCACAGCAGGCAGCACCACAGAGAGGATGTTGTGCACCCTAGGATCCAGATGGGTGTGGAGACCCCAGGACCTCCCCTTTAAACAGCCGAACACACACTCCACCTCCATGCGGCACTTGCTCAGCCTGGTGCTCCCTGGTGGGGTTCAGCCTGCCCATGTATGGCTTCATGAGCCTGGGAAGCTAGGGGTAGGCTGCATTGCCCAGGATCACAATGGACATGTCTACCTCCCCAATTCTCATGGCGCAGTTGGAAAAAAAGTGCCAGTATGCATCTTCTGGAACAGGCATGAGTTCTGAAAGATGTGGGTATCATGTACCCATTCACCTGATGTTGATGTCCACAAAGCAGCTCTTGTGATCCATGAGGGCCTGCAGCACCATGGAGAAGTACCCCCTTCCTGTTCAGGTAGTCTAAAGCATGGTGGTCAGTGGCCAGGATGGGGATTTGTGTGCCGTCTATAGCCTCCTTCCACCAGCATAGTTGGGGAAGCCTATGTGACAAAGCCATCCATAATGCTGTCCACGTTCCTCAGAGTGACAACCTCTGTAGCAGCATGTGGTTGATTGCCTTTGTACTTGTATAAGCAAGACCCCAACTGTTGATTTCTCCACCCCGAACTGGTTTGCAACAAAGCATTAGCTGTCAGTGTGGCGAGCTTTCAGAGTGCGATGGCAACGCGCTTCTGCATGTGGATGGCAGGTCTCATGTGGGTGTCCTGTAACCTGAGGACAGGGGTGAGCAACTCGCAGAGGTCATGGAAGGTGGCCTTCTTCATGCAGAAGTTCTGCAACCACTGTTGGTTGTCCCATCGCTGCATAGCTGCTGTCTGTCTCACACCACCATAAGTGGCATTCCTCAGTGTCCAGGGGATTGAGGGGAATGCACAGCAACAGGAACACCAGGATCTGGGTGAGCAGGTCCTGTGGTCCATGCTGGGTTTCATCTTGCAGGTCTTCGTCCTCGTCCTGCTGGAGCAACATGTGGGCAGTCTGGAAGTACATGAGGTGCAGCATGAGGCCCATGAGCCCCTATAAATACAAGCCACAGCTTGCTGGACCAAACAGCCACAGGAAGTATCCATCCTCCAAGTCCTTCCCCAGAGTGGTTCTGGGGCTCTAAGTCCAAGGAAGGCTCCAATCAATGTGGATGCACTGTTTCAAAATAATTCTAATTTCAATGCCTCCGTGTAGTGCGGACATGCTATTTGGATTTTGTTAAATCTGGAGTTAAGTCAATTTTGATAATTTTGAAAGAATTTCCTAGTTTAGACATGGCCTTAGAGACTAAATGGATTGAGAGACTTAATCTCTCACCCATAGGCAAAGTCCCATAGGACTAATATTAAGGCACATTGTTGGGACAGTGTGGGGGAATTTGCACAGCTGCTGTCTATATTGTGACTATTGTGTGCATAAAAAGAAACCTCCTGTCTTTACAATTGTCAATATTGAATGTTTCCTGACACTAAATTTAGACACCAAGGGTACATCTAGACTACATGGTTCCGTCGATGGAGCCATGTAGATTTGTTTGTTCGGCAAAGGGAAATGGCTGCCGCGCTGAGCCGACAAACAGCTAATCAGCTGTTTGTCGGCTCAGCGCGCTAGTCTGGACGCTCCCCTGTCAACATGAAAGCCCTTTATCGACCTCCCCGGTAAACCTCATCCTACGAGGCATAACGGGGAGGTCCAGACTAGCGCACTGAGCCAACAAACAGCTGATCAGCTGTTTGTCGTCTTAGCATAGCAGCCATTTAAATTTAAATGAAGCCGTGATTATTTAAATTGCGGCTTCATTTCCCTCTGCTGATCAGCCTAATCTACATGGCTCCATCGACGGAGCCATGTAGTTTAGACACACCCCAAGTGAAGACACTCAAGAAGTGTACATTTGGCCAAATCTTTTCAAGGCACACACCTACGTTTGTTTTATTGAAGTACAGATTCAACCACAGTGAGAAGTCACTTGGAAATAAAGATACTAAGGCCACATCCTAGATTGCATGTGAGTTCTTCCTGGCACATCTCAAGAAAGAGTGAGGGCAGAGTTATTGTTAAGATACTTTTACATCTGCTTGATTTTAACTCTGGCTGGCTTCTGGTCCAGTCCCGAGCATGAGATATAATAGCCTCGGGGATTCTATTCTATTCTATTCTATTCTATTCTATTCTATTCTATTCTATTCTATTCTGTTTTGCATTTGTTTTTATACCATGCTTATTACCACAGTTGCGGAAAACCTTCCAATAGAGCTTTAAGCAATGTGACTACTCATCTGTTTGTCATCTCACCCTCTCCACAGAGAGACAAATATTGTGCAGTGGACTATCTTATTTTGGTAGGTGTTGTTTTGTTTTTTATAAATATACTTGTTTCTATATTAAAGAAAGCTATGCCAAAAAATGTGTCTCGCACCATGAGTTCTGCCTTCTGCATGGTTGAGCTTTACTTTTACCGTTGAGAGTTCCATTGTGCCAAAGGAGTGGAGTTATCACTGTATCTGTGCCTAGCTTTGACCACTTTGAAGATGTGGATGGAGACATTGTACTTGATATGAAATTCTATGAAAAGCCTGTGTAAAGTAGCTCTACTTCATACTGGCTTCCAGAGGCTCTGAAGAGCTGTTCCAGTCACTGGGGACTGCCAAGATATATGGATTCCCTGATTATGCTCCTATTTTTTTCTTAAGTCATGCCTTATGCTGGAAACTTAGAAAAGGTAGTAGTGTAGGAGCTACTATGGCAGTTCTAAGCCACCAGAGGATCTGTCGGATCATTAGGACCAGGGGTGAGTTCTGCTAGGTTTACACCTACTTTATCCTAGTAATTTATAGCCACAGCATGGAGAAAATCTGGAGCAATTATTCCTAATTTATTAAATACCAATTAAGTGCCCCGATTGAATGTTTTAACTTTGTGTCCCTTTGTACCCTTATTTTTATGTTTTCTTAAAATATATATACTTAAATAAAGAGATCTGTCTCAAAACAAGCATAAGGACAAGAACAATAGGCTTAAACCGCAGCAAGAAAGGTTTAGGTTGGACATTGGGAAAAACTTCCTAACTGCTGAGGTGGAGATATTTAATAGCAGATTAGATAGACATCTACCAGGGATGGTCTAGATAGTACTGGTTCATGCTGTGAGGGCAGGGTACTGGACTTGATGACCTCTCGAGGTCCCTTCCAGTTCTAGTGTTCTATGATTCTATAATTTATTATTATTATGAGTGAATCTGGTAGCGATCTCTATAGTGAAGGGTGATTAACATTTCTACTAGAAGCCACTTTTTTTCAGTTGCTTATAACGTTGTTAGACTTTAGTCATTGAAAGTAATTTTCCATATTTTCTTCAGACTTTTTGCTTGTTTTGGTTTGGCATCTTTTAGGTGCAGGTTGTACCTCCCTATATTGGGACTATCTGGTGAGGCAAGACCCATGGTCCAGCAGGACCACAGATGCTCCTGAAACACAGAGCCCAGGGACAGGGATGGGTCCAGGAGCACGGCAAAGGGGGCCGTCGACTTGGTGGGAGCCCCATTATGGGCAGGAAGGTGGCACGGTAAGGAGCCCCGGCGGCTGTGGTGCTCCAGCCCTAGGGAACCCCAACCAGGCTGGCAACAGAAGCTTGGGGCCAGACCCCTGTGCAGCCTGAGCCTGGGGCCAATGGGGCTGGGCACAGGCTAGAAGGAGCCGGCAGCAGGGAGGGGTGGTGGGCTGGGAGGCCAGTGGCAGGGGACTTCCCCTGGTCTGGCAAAGCCTATTGTCAGTCAAGTCCTAAGGGTGGCAGACCAGGGTGGTCCAACCTGTAAAAGAATCCAGATATTTCTGAAAACAAAGGTGGAGGAAAATCGGTAGTTTAGCTAATGTTAACTTTTTCACAACCATTTCTCTGATGAGTTTACTGCCTTCCTGTTTTAGTGCAGAAACTTGAAATTCTGCAGAAGGAATAATTCTAGGATTAGAGTCTTTACTAGTACTTGACTCGTGAAAATCTACCATATCCTGACAAGTTATAAGGCCTTAAAATTACTATTTGTCATATGCTCAGTAGAGCTTTCTACTAAAATCTCCAAACTTGTTTGCATCTAATTATATTTTCTGGCTCCAATCACTATCTGTCTGCATTGTGCATGCTCTAGGCCTCACACAGCATGAGGTCCATTTAGGATGCAGTAGTAGCAGCTGTGGGAAGGAGTGCTAGACTGTGAACTGAGAGGAGACCAAGGGCCATTATCTATGTATCCACTTCCTTTCAAAATTGGCATGAAAATTCTATGTATTTGGCTATGCTGTTTGTAACCACACCTGTCCAGAGTCAGCAATAGTTCTAGGATTCCCCAAATTTCACCCCTATCTAGCAAATAGTAAGATACTCTCATGTCTATTCTATTGATGATGTAACACAGTGTAAAAATGCCTTGGTTACAAACCCTACTGACTTTGGCAATGAATATGGCTCTCTGCATGATGGAATTTCTGTGGTGGGTTTTTCTTACCATTTTCTTTTTAACATCTTTAGAAAGTTACATACATAAATGCATTTGTATTACACAAGTAAATACTATGATCCAGTTTTACGTGATCACATAGTAATTTGTTCTTCAGGACCTCTGCTTTATTCAGTACTCAGGATGGACACTGAATGAGGCAGAGGCTGTAAGAAGAACAAGGATATTCTCTTGTGGTTAAGGCACTACACTGCAACCTTGTAAAACTGGGTGTTATTTCTAGGTCAGCCATAGATTTCCTCTGTGATATGATTTTATTATAATGTAATGCATATGACCTATTGCAGAATGCATATGACCTACTGCAGAGTGGAAGTTACAGCTATTCGGGCATATCTGCATAATGAACAATGAGTGAAAAGTTAAGACCCTGATATTCAGCATAATGGATGGTCCGAATAGGAGAGGCAGACCCCACAGAAAATGGGTAGATGATATAGTAGATTGGTGCGGAGCTAGTCTACAGAAACTAAGCTACTTCGCACTGGACAGGGAAAGATGGAAGGAAATAGTGAGGGAGGCATCGGACACCAACGAGTGTTGAGCCCATGATTGTTGATGATGATGATATGTTCAATGGGGCTGCATTAAGGTTGCTTCCCTGTTTCCCTTGAAACAATTGATAATGTCTTCTATCACATTAAATGAGTCACACAGATGCACAAACTTAAATAAGCCTACAGGCTTAAATAAGACCCCAATCCTGCAAACAGTTACACTTGTGAGTAACTTTACGCATTGAAACATCCAGTTGAATTCAAGTGGTTGCAGGACTGAGGCCTAAGTGGTAGAGCACCTATTATCATAAAGTCTATCATATTTTAGAATTGTAGAGAGGATTTGTTAAATAACAATATTTGGAAACCACCAACATTTTTATGCAAATTCTCCAGATCTTTCAAAAAAACCCGACCTTTTGTATTCATATAGACTTGTACAAGTGTTATTGCATTTTTACATGACCTTGGTTTTGGATTCTAAATAATCTCCATCAGTCAGGATAGAAATGCTGATATCAATAGTTTTCTGTTTATCAAGCTATTACCCAATTTTCATCCATGCCACTGCCTATGCATAGAAGCACCTCTCTGAGCTAGCTTGGAGGCCCCATTCACGGTCCATCATCTCCCTTCTTGGTGCCTACTTTTCATAGAATCATAGAATAATAGGACTGGAAGGGACCTCGAGAGGTCATCGAGTCCAGCCCCCCGCCCTCAAGGCAGGACCAAGCTCCGTCTACACCATCCCTGACAGATGTCTATCTAACCTGTTCTTAAATATCTCCAGAGAGGGAGATTCCACCACCTCCCTTGGCAATTTATTCCAATATTTGACCACCCTGACAGTTAGGAATTACATTTGTTGTCATGCTTAATAAAAATCAAACAACTAATGATGACTAGAAGCTTCAGGGGGTAGCTGAGTTAGTCTGTACAGAAAAAAACAACAAATGGTCTGATAGCACTTTATAGACTAACAAAACATATATCATGAGCTTTTGTGATGACTAGATGGCTAAGTCAAAGGAATAAAATAAAATAAGCTGAACAACAACAAAAATGAAAACCTAACACAAAGCTCACTATGATAATAGGGTTCAGATCCATCAAGCATGTACATAAATTCACATAGTTATACAAGCTAACAATCACCATTATTCTTTTATTCTCTTACATTTACCTCATCCTGATTGTCATACTCACTTGTCATATGGAGTCTTATATTATATGGTAAACACTATTTTGGGGCAGGAGACCCACCTTTCTATCCATGTCACATGGAGGGCCTTAAACTTTACTGCAGCCCTCAGGAACTACTACTATGCAAATAATAAATAGTTGTAATTAATAACAATGATATTGGACACTAAAATATTGAAATTCTTAAGTAGTTTGAATGTCATAATATATGATAGCAGCGTATCTTCCAAAGAAATCTTATGGAAGATGACCTTTTAAAAATCTCACTAACTCTTTGAAAATAATGTGAGACATTGTTTACCTACCTACCTAGATATTTCCAATGTTAATGAGATGGATAGGAAAAAGTATCCTCATCTAATTTTCTTTTGTTGTTTATGTTACTTTTATTAGGTTTGCAGTTAAAATTCTATATGTTGCTGTGCACTTAATAAAGATATTTCATTTTTACTGGTATACATCCAGAGTTGTAGCATGTAGTGAAGGTTTTATAGTCAGTGTGCAGTGCAGCAGATGTCATTCCATTTGCCTAAGTCCTGCTGACATTTGGAGATGTGGATTAATTGAGCTACAGAATGAAATTTAATTAAAATTAAATACAGACTTGGCCATTGTATCTGTTCATTTCCTGCACTCTAGTGTGTACATTTGCAGTCAGCACCATAGTTAATTTGTTTAATCAGGATGCTATGTGGGAGAAGCTGCACTTTGTTTTAAGCAGAAAGGCTGAAAGCATGGCAGATGCCAAGTTGAGTACCATTGCACGTGATCCACACTGTGTAAATCAGGGCTACTCAACTCTGTAAGCCCCAGGGGCCACCTTGATACTTACAGCACATGCCAAAGGTTGCAACTAAAGTGTAGTTGCATATACATGCAAATTTATATGCAAATATATGCAAATAGCTTCTTTCACACTTACAGGCATGAATACAAAGATAAGGCAAGACTACACAACACGCAGGCCCCATTTAAGTCAGTTCTGCTGATATTAATAAAATGCGATATTTTCCTGATTTCCACCCATCTGTCAGCACTTTTAATGAGCAATAACAGTCCAGGATGCAGTCAGAGTTGGGGATCTATGAGAAAAAAGTGGGTTTTAAAGAAGAGTCTAAAGGAGGAGAACTGAACAGAGAAAACTATTTTCTATTAGTTTCTCAAGATAAGTTATGAAATAAAAAACATAAAAAACAAAGGACAAATATATATTGTAGCAACTCTCCTTAGGGTAGATGTACATACGTTTGATGGTATGTTACTTTAAAGTCAATATCACATAAATTGAATAATACAGCACAGAGAAGTTGCCGATAGTGGAAACTATCGTGTGACAGAAAACTCTATGCAGTTAGAACCATCTCTGGAAAAGCGTCCCATACACATTCAGGATTACCAGTATAATCATCTATCTTCAGAAAGCCTCCTTAAGGCCTTTAGTACAGTTTTGAGAATTTATTAATGAGCTAGCATGCAAATTAGGATAATCCTACAGCTTTGTATGTGTATATTAACTATTCCAAGAAAAAAGTGCTTTGCTGCAACTACCTTCTCAGGACTTGACCAACAGTAATGTGGAAAGCAAAAAGTACACATATGCATTAGTAAAAAAGAGAATGAAGGTTAAGCATATG
The DNA here is from genome assembly GCF_052426305.1 of Pelodiscus sinensis. Lineage (NCBI taxonomy): Eukaryota > Metazoa > Chordata > Testudines > Trionychidae > Pelodiscus > Pelodiscus sinensis. The sequence continues at coordinate 73,233,928 of NC_143057.1, forward strand.
TCAGTTCTTTTATGAATTTCCAACATCAGTACAATGACAGCGAATTTCTGTTCTGTAATTAAATAATCTTGGGGTAGGTCCAAATGATTGTAAGTAGAGAACACCACAGAACAATTTTTGCTGCAAATGTCAGAGATAACCCTTTCCAACTCAGAGAAAGTGTACATAAAACCCTCTGATTATCAAATTTATAATTTGACTAAGAACAGATTTATCATGTTATCATCCTTTCCCAATTTCTAATGTAAATATGTATCCATCTCCTACAGTGGCATGAACAAGGGTTTAACAGAGGACAAGAGTCTTTTTTAGCGTAAGTCATGCTCCTGCATTACACATGTAACCTGTAAGCATCTGAATAACACAAATTAGTCTGGCCTTCTTTTTAAATAGAGTTTAATTTATATGCTCCCCCTCTTGCTGTCCTCTCTCTGCATTGCCCCTTCTCCCCACTCCAGCCCTTCATATCTCCCCCCCCCCCCTTCTCACCTACAGCGAGGCACGGTACTGTGTGGAGAACCAATCCCTGGTCAGACTGCTCATCTCACCAACAGCCTAGCCTGTATGCTCCTTCCTTCCCCCACAGCCTCTAGGTGGGCAGATACCCTGGGAAAGCCAAGAAGCCCAGCATGCTGGTCAGAAGGATCAAAGCCCTGTGTGTGCAAAGCCCCCCACAGCACTGGCACAGGGAAGCCTCTCTGTCCCATAACTAAACTCTGGAGTGGCAGGGAAGGAGAAGTGATGTTAGAGCCCTGATCCTGCAAGCAACATAGCAGCCACCCATGCATGGGCTTAGCTCCCTCTTCACCTCCACCCTGGGTCCTGAACCTGGGAGCATGGGCTTCTCCATTGCTTAGTCACCCTCCCCCGCTGAAACTCTCTGGCTGGGTTCACTGAAACCCCTACAGTTAGTTTTCCTGGGCTCCAGTGTACAATGTATTCTTAAAGCTTAACCTTTTCCTTTCCATGCTGTAGCTGGGGCACAAGACATGTCTGGGTTATGTTGGTGGTCAGCAGCCCAACATAACCCAGATTCCTGGACAATGGGAGCTGTGGAGTATTAGCTGCATTCACCGTGGGCATTGTGCTATGCACTCCTTTCTCAGGGAGCCTGTAATGAATTTTTCCCTCACCACCAAGACTGGTCAAGGCAAAATGGTTTGGGGGGGGCACTTAGTGAGGGCAAACATGAAATGGGAGCTAGATTATGATATCACCACTCACTGTGTAAAGGTGGAATGGATGTCCAGAACAGGTGCCAGGTAAAGAAGGGATGCAATGATCAGATAAAATGAATTGGTAAAGGTTTGAAAGGAGATATTCTTTATCAGAGCAGCAATGGGGAGTTTGGGGCTCCTGTGACTGGTACAGCAGGGGGCCAACCCTTTCTCCTTCATAGCCTCCCCTTAACTCTCAGTTTTAGGGGAGAGGTCCTAGCAGCAGGTTAGTTGGGGATTAGGATAGGGAAGGGGAATGGCTGGTGGAAGCCCTTGGATATATATTGAAATGATTATGGAATTACTTGGACTGTACTTTTGTCTGCCGGGTACTCTCAGACATTTAAGGATGAAGTTACAATCTAACTAAAGCACATCCAATGTTTTCTGTCACTTTTCCAATACAGCCAAATAGGAGTGTCTGAGTAACTTCTCAGAGTACGGTACCAATTGGGCAAGTGTGAAACTGAGGTAGCTAAAGCCAATACAGGTGCCTATCCATAAATCAGTTTTTAAAAGATTTGGCCATTTAAATGATAAAATGAAAGCACAGTAAAAGGTAGCTTAGTTCCCAGTCTTACTGCAGAACTTCTACACATCCATGTATAAGTGTTGATAGAGAGTATCAATTACCTATAACTATACTTAGTTTAATATGTCCATTTAAATGGTTACTACCATTCTAATGTGGATGGATGTCTGTATCATATCTTTATGTGGCTGACTTGGTTATTTTGTTGATGTCTGCAATGTTGACAAAATTTGTATTTACTCAAGAAATACAATTACATCAAATGACCCATTTAAATCATTGTAATGATATTTACACATAATTTTTTATTCAATAATGTAATTCACAAAATAAAAGATGCAGCAAATGTGTAAGTTCTTTTGGAGTTACGAATAAAAATGTAGTGTAAGTTTAAAATACAGATGTTCACTTAACTTCCACAAGGAAGGTTTTTATTATTTTCTAGTGCTGTATGAAACCTTGCTAAAATCCATGCTGGGATCCTTTCCATTGTTTTCCCTTTAAAAAGAGTTTGATGAAAACCACTTACTGCTTTTAAATATATGAACCAGCCACATAAACTTTAATCTGCAGATTTCTCTTCACTATAATTGTAATATAGATAAAACCAGAACAGTACTAATATGAACTACAAATTTCTCTCCATACAAGGAAACTTATAGTAAGCAGTGTGGATGAGTACCAAATTAACTGTCTTTCTTGCTAGGTATGTTTCTAGAATCACAAGTGTTTGGATGATGATGTAGGGGATCCTGATTTGAGAAACTTCTAATTAGAAAATGAATGCATAAAAACTATTTTAGAATGATTTTTAATCTGTATAACTCCCTGCAGCTATGAAAATTTACTGTATTTCTGAACTGTAACAAGGAGATTTTTTGTATAATGCTCTTTTTAGTAGAACCTATTTTATATAAAAAACATACTTAAAAAGCTAATTTCTTTTCTCCTTCCTGCACTGCAATCCACAAAGTATGACTAATAATAGATTTAAATTTGCTAAGTGCATTTACTCCTTTGTGCCATCATAAAGAGAATCTATTACTGTAAAATTGAGGCTTAGTTCCAAATTGCGCCATTATGAAGTTTTCTTCCAGCAATGTTTTGTCTCTAATACACTTCCCTCATTGTAATTCTATTGCAAACCTGATGTCTAGCATCAAGTCTCACAATAATTATTTTAAATTGCTACTAGGAACAGTAGTCCTGGTGGGATATATTACTACCATTCTAACAAGATGAATTTCAATGCACTTGTAACCATATTATAGTGTATTATGAAAGAAAGAAAATCTTTGAGTTGTAGGCATGCAAGCATACATGTAACCCTGAAAAATGATTTTTATCAACTTCTTAACACTTTATGTTGCACTTTTGTATTTTCATTTACATAAATGAATGGTATGTATATATTATAATTCATTATAGCATGTAGTTGTATAATGTCCTTCATGTAGTCTTTAGTACCCAGCAGTAAGGAGAACTTTGTAAATAAAATTATTAATTATTGTTGTAGTAAACATGCTTGGGGCCCTAAAATATTGCAGAGTTTAAAAATAAGGTAAAGTTAAAACCACTGAAAATTAATGACCATTGAACAAACAAGTCCTTAGACTGGGGGTACGTCTAGACTACATGCCTCTGCCGCCAGAGGCATGTAGATTAGGCTACCAGACATAGTAAAATGAAGCGGCGATTTAAATCAGCTGATCAGCTGTTTGTCGGCTCAGCGCGGCAGCCATGTAAATTTAAATGAAGCGGCGATTATTTAAATCGACGCTTCATTTTACTATGTCTGGTAGCCTAATCTACATGCCTCTGGCGGCAGAGGCATGTAGTCTAGACGTACCCTTCATTTCAGTACACCTGGTTTCTATGCTCCTGATCTCTTTAGTCAAGGAATTAGGATTCTTGGTGCACATTATAAAAATAATCTAGCTCCTAAATTAATCCTTTTTTAGGAATCTTCAGGAGACTATTCAGAGGTAGTTCACAAATGAGTGGCTAGAAGTATATGAAATTTTCTGTAAACCCACTGTAGCTCAGGGCAAGGTCCAAAGTGCCAAATTGTAAATGAGAAGAATTCTGAAATCAACCAGAAACGTCATTGGAAGCCAATAGGGAAATATCACTGCTGTAACATGATGGTGTGAATTTGGTAGGTAGCAGGTGAAATTATATAATAGTTCATCACATACATGGAAACAATAGAATGTAGTGGAAGAGAACTCAGTAAATGATTACTAGTAACTACAAAAAACCTATATTCCAGATTGGAACAACTACACATAATAAGAAACTCTGTGTACATTCCATAAAATAAAACAGAACTTTCAAAACAATCAGTCTGATCTCTCACCACTGACTGTAGCTACTATCCAATCAATTCAGTAGGATTCCATCACTACAAATGGAGCCAGAGGGTCTGGTGATATAAGAACAGACAGGGAGAAGGAAAGGGGTGATGAGAGAGGGCTGAAGCTCCTCCCTCCCCCGAGTCATACTGAGACTCATAAAAAGAACTCCTAAATGGTAAGCGCTAGGGCCACCAAATTTGGTATACAGCTTCTTTTTATCATAATTTAAAGCAAGGTCAGGGTTTGGTTATTCAGGGGAGGGCCTGACACTCCTCCTCTTCCCTCCCCACCCCCATCCATGTGTTCAGGGCCACATAAAACCATACAAAAAAGAGAATCAACAAGCAGATGAAAGGGTCTGGCTGGGGGCATTCCCCTCCCCTGTATGGAACTGCCATGGCCCTGGGCTTTCCACCCCTTAGGAGCCTGTTAGAGAGGATAAGGAAGCACTGCAGCTCTGCCCCCCCATCCATATGGAAACATAGCTGGCTATTCCTCTTCATCAAGGAGTGAGGGGAAAGTGTACTTTCATCAGTCTGGCTGGGGAGTGCAAAGGGTAGACAAGCCTGGACTTGACCCAGACCGGGGACATGCATCTTCCCCCAGGCTGTACCCACTGGAGCTGCAGTGGTGATGGAAAGGTGCTTTCTCACCTGTCCCTAAGCTATTGTGGTGAGAGAGGGCTGGGGTAGACCTCTGTCTCTGGGGCATCCTGCATACTGAACCCCTCATTGCCAGACCCACCCCAGAGCAATGATTTAAATGAAGAAAAATAAAAATGGAGTTAAAGACCCCAGCAATGCTGGGTAAATCTTCTAGTTAGCATATATGTGTAAACAACACTAACACTGAGACTATCTGTCTCAAAGCTGTGGGAAATTTGAAAGTTTTTCCCACAAGTAAGGCTAATGGCATATTAGGGTGCATTAGGAGGAGCATTGCCAGCAGATCTAAAGAAGTGATTATTCCCCTTTATTTGGCACTGGTGAGGCCGCATCTGGAGTATTATGTCCAGTTCTGGGCCCCCCACTACAAAAAGGATGTGGACGCATTGGAGAGGGTCCAGCGGAGGGCAACCAAAATGATTAGGGGACTGGAGCACATGACCTATGAGGAGAGACTGAGGGAGTTGGGTCTGCTTAGTCTGCAGAAGCAAAAAGTGAGGGGGGATTTGATAGCAGCCTTCAACTTCCTGAAGGGAGGTTCCAAAGAGGATGGACGAAGGCTGTTCACAGTGGTGACGGATGACAGAACAAGGAGCAATGGTCTCAAGTTGTGGTGGGAGAGGTCCAGGTTGGGTATTAGGGAAAACTATTTAACTAGGAGAGTGGTGAAGCACTGGAATGGGTTACCTAGGGAAGTAGTGGAGTCTCCATCCCTAGCGGTGTTTGAGTCTCAACTTGACAAAGCCCTGGCTGGGTTGATTTAGTTGGGATTGGTCCTGCCTAGAGCAAGGGGCTGGACTTGATGACCTTCTGAGGTCTCTTCCAGCTCTATGGTTCTATGATTCTATTTTTCAATGGTGTTGGCATGAAAAGACCAATTGTGTACAATATTGGCTAAAAATACATCAATAGGTCATTATATCTGCTTATGTAATGGGTTCTCTTACCTACAGGTTTCATATTCCAAATGTAGTGTTAACAAGTAAGCTGGGGATTGAAACCTATTTTTTCAACAACTCTGCTGGCCCCGGGTTCAATTTACAAGTGGTCAAATGCACATGCAGTATTACTATCATAACTTCATTCAAGATGCAACTGAAAAATCATGTCACATCCTTTACTTTTAGAAAAAAAATAAGTTAATGGATAAATTATTAGAAACAAAGGCAGCCTTGGTCCAATGGTCTCCATTTTGTTCACAACCCTTACCTCCATTATCCACCACCACTATAAACAAAGAACATAGGATTAGAAGAGACTTGAGAAAGTCTTACAATTCTCCACCAATACCTGTCACCTAGCCTCTTGAATTATAAACTTTTTATAGCTTCGTGATAGTACCAATTATCCTAAGAATGTGTTAAAATTATGTTTCCCCAAGGATATGATATAGAAAAAAATATGCTGCCCTTGCAGTTCTCAGTGTATTTTGAAACTGATATTGATTTAAAATAGTGGATAAAGAAAAAGAGATATTATTTTCCATAATATATCATGTACATCTTCCTATTTCCTAACACAGGCTTACAGGCTTCCACTAGCAATTTTTAATTTAACTCCTTGAATGCTACACTCCTTAGGGAGTGCAGTTAAAGTTGAATTCTCAAGTTTTATATTCTCTTATTTGTACATATGTGACATTATGTAATAGGTTTTATGGCATGGTTACCAATATAAACCTGTGGTGCCATGAAATTTCTTTCTTAAGAATTATATTACAACTGTGCTTGTAGCATTCAAAGCTTAAGTCAAGAAACTGCAAGATTCCATTGGCAGATGGCTCAATTCTGCATAGTGCTGAGTACTATGGTCCTGATACAGAAACACATTTAACTTAGTTAACTTAGTTGGTTAAAGTTAAACATGTTAAGTGCTTAGCTGGATTAGAGCTTGAATGCTCAGCAACCTGAAGGACTGAGCTCCAAAAGTGTAAAAAAAAATTTCAACACATCCAGCAGGTGTTTGTTAAAGGAATGAAATGGAAGTGGGGCTACGTCTAGACTGCAAGCGTCTTTCAAAAGAGGCTTTTTCAAAGAAACTTTTGAAAAAGCCTCTTTCAAAAAAGAGCATCTAGACTACAACCAGTACTTTCGAAAAAGCAAGCTGCTTTTTCAAAAGAGAGCACCCAGGCAGTCTGGGTGCTCTCTTTCGAAAAAACACAGTTTGCATTACATAGCGCCTTTTTTTGAAAGAGCACTTTCGAAAAAAGGCATTGTTCCTCATAAAATGAGGTTTTCCGTGGTCAAAAAACCTGGCACATTCTTTTTCGATTTACCTTCAAAAGAATGCAGCAGTAGTCTAGATGCAGGGGAAGTTTTTTTTTAAAAAAAGGCCACTTTTTTCGGAAAAAACCCTGTAGTGTAGACACACATTATGAGAGATTGGTATAGCATGGAGCCAACCCCCCTTTATTTTAGCCAATATTAATGTTACTATGAAGGGGAAGTGAATAGTGAGACCCCAGTAGTGAATTGGCTGGATGGACCTGGAAGGAAAAAGGTGAGGAGCTGGCAGAAGCCCACCAGGTAATTTATTGAACAACCAAGAAGTTATCTGCACTGATTAGTTTTATCTGCTTGGTATTCCCAGACATCTAATAATCGAGTTGTGGCCTGATTAAACCCATATAAAATATCTCCTGCCTTTCTTTCTGTATAGCCAAACAATAAATAACACTGTGAGTGCTGCCCAATTGACACTATTAAATAAAGTTCTATGTTTACAGAAAAAGTACAGCTGTGCAAACTTCTGCACATAGCCCCACAAATATGCTTCAACCCTACGCTAGTGGTACCACCTCAGGGGTGAGAGAGTAGTTTAATATTCATATCCATTCTATCCTTTGTGCATCTGCTGGAACTGTCAACAAATGTGCCAGTTAGTGTCTATTTAAGCCTGTGCTTTAGAAAATGGCATAAGAGCAACAACTCTTTCACCAAGCGCTTCAGGGGGTAGCCGTGTTAGTCTGTTACAGAAAAAACAACAACAAATGGTCTGGTAGCTCTTTATAGACTAATGAAACATGTAGATGGTGTCATGAGCTTTTTTTGGGCACAGCCCACTTCTTCAGATGACCAGAGTTATGAGTTGGGGATATGAAAAGTTTTTTGTGTGCCCACGAAAGCTCATGACACCATCTACGTGTTTCGTTAGTCTATAAAGAGCTACCAGACCATTTGTTGTTCATTTCACCAAGTTCACCAGAAATCTCTCAAATAATATGGTGACATGCACCATTTTTTAACAGTTTCAAATAAGTGACCTAGAGGTGAAATCTTCCTGTTCCATTACCAATCCTCCAACATAATTCATGTTCCCACAATCATCATCCATACCGGTTGGACCTCAGTGGTCCTGCACTCTTGGGACCAAAGCAGTCCCAGATGAGGGAATTTGCCGGACCAGGGAATCAGCCCTGCTGCTGGCTGGGTGATATGGCTGCCCCAGCCCCACTGCCATAACTGCTGCTCCAGTCCCATTGCCAGGATGGCAGCACACAGCCCTGGCTCTGCTGCCACCTACTAGTCCCGCGGCTGGCTGGCACACGGCCCCAATTGGGCTGCCAACCTGCCACAGCCCCAGACAGGTTTCCCCTGCTGGGCTGCTGTGGCCCAGCCTTACTGCCAGCCAGGCCAGTATGCAGCCCTACTCAGGCTGCCACAGCACAACAACACTGTTGGGTCGGCACATATGGGCTGCCCCTGTCCTGCTACCACAGCCCTGCTATAGCCACTGGTCCGCTGAGCGCCTGGCCCTGCTATCGCTAGCCTCGCCTTTCACGGGGCTCTCAGCTACTGGCCCTCCTGCCCCAGAGCTTTCTTGTTCTGAAAAGTCTGTGGTCTTGCTGGACCATGGATGTTGCCGAATGAGAGAGTCCCAGTTTACGGAAGTGCAACCTGTATAAAGACTGGAGTCCTACGTAATGCCATGCTACTGTGCCAACACTACCTGATACCAAAACATTATTTTTCATTGTTTTAGCATAAAAGGTTGTGATATAAACATATATTATTACTGGAAGCTTTACCTATTGTTGCTTGAATCCTTATGTCAATTAATGATTGTTTTTCTTCATTTAAATCATTGCTCTGGAATAGGGTTGGGGATGAGGAATTCAGTATGTAGGCTACCCTGGGGAGAGAGGACTATCCTTGTCCTCTCTCACTGCAGCAGCTTGGGGTCAGGTGAAAAGCACCTTTTCATGGCCACTGCAGTTCCAGTGGACACAGCCGGGGAAGGAATTCATTCCCCTCAGTCTCCCTGCGCTCCTCGCCAAATTGGGGAATGGAACAAAGAGAAACAGCCAGCAATGTTCCCGTATGAATGGGGAGCAGGGGGAATTACCTGGGAAGTGGGAGACTCAGGCCTGGTGCAGTCCTGGACCGGCGGTGCGGGGAGGGCATGCTCCAGCCAGGTCCTTTCATCTCCCTGATGATTCTGTCTCTTTTCAGTATAGTTTTATGTAACCCTGCAGACCTGGGGAGGGAGCTTCAGGCCCTCTCTTGCCCACCCAACCAAACCCTCACTTTGCTTTAAATTATGGTAAGAGGAAGCTAAAAAACAAATTTGGTGGTCCTAATTCCTACTGTTTAGGAGGAGTTCTTGAACAAACAGACAGATTTGCTGGCTCACAAAATCTTTCAAATATATAATAGATACAGTGTCATTAGCGTGGTTAGCTATACAGAATTCCTATTTATGAACTGATGTAGTATAAAGATGTCAATTTATTTCCAAATATTAGGCACAAGTCTATATATAAATATTGTCAGCATTAGACTGAATTTTTCAGTGTAGCTTGAAGTTTGGTACCATGTGAAAGTCAAACTATGAATCTCAACTATTTTCTGACAAGTGAAAGGGTAGCCATTACTGCTGAAAAAAAGGTGTATGGCATAGCACGTTTCCTGCTGCAGCTGGGACTGTTACAGGAAGGTAAGAGAATTTCAACCATGGCCCTCTCAGTGTTAATAAAGTAAAACTGAAGATGCATAGTGCTACTGAAAACATTCTTAAGTGCTAAATAAAAAATGTTTTAAGAGTGAGCTGATAACTTCACCTCTTGGGATTTGGTCACATCCTTTGGGTTAAAACATGAAGTGAGTCTTAATGAGGAATTGAAATACGCTTGAAATTTTTTCATAATTCTTAGTTTTTTGAACTTTGGAGGTGCTCAATTCATCAGCTAATTTTTTTAATAAAACAAAGAATATGTGTTACTAAAGTATTTTAACAATGCAATGCTATGGCCAGAGAGAGCCTATATTTTATGCTAACTGAATATTGTGTGGCTCTTCTAGTATGAATCTATACTCCGTATATCAAGAGGGTTGAATGGATACTAGGTAAACTTGAATGCTGCACAGTTGAAATACTGGAAATTAGCTTCATGATGTATTAATCCAAATAATAGCATTCCTGACGTAGACAGAATGATAGAAATTAAACATCTAGTTATGCACACTGTGTCTGCACAATGTGCTGCATGCACCACATGTGTTAGAATTTCTTCTCAGTTCTTTTTTTAATCTTTTATTCATAGCATTGCAGGTGATGAAAAATTTATGCCTTGAGTCTGGCACTGAAATTAAATGCAAAATGAAAACAGAAGCAGTTTATACTGACAGCTTAAATATCTTTATCTAGCATACGGTTGCACTATAAAAATCACTAGGTGACTTTTAAAATCTCCCACATGCAAAAATTCAAGAGTTGTAAAATAAATAATAAAGTTATGAAACTCAGATGTCAACAAAAAAGTTATATATATATATATATATATATATATATATATATATATATATATATATAATTAGTATTCTCTATTAATTTTTTCATAATTTTCAAAAATTTCAGACAAAAGCACTTGCACTGCTGATTGGTGATATTAATTTCTGAGTGTCAGAAATCAGTTAATTTTTCTACTATATTTAAGTAAGCCGGATTTTTAAGTAGCTTTGTCTTAAACCAAATAGCTTTGTCTTAAACCAAATAGTAGGCATTCATCTGTTATCTGAATGTATCTACAATACAGTTCATTGTTTAGGTGAATCAGTTCATTCATCACAATACTCACAGTGAGTGTGCAATGTAACAGTAGCATAATTACTATGATACACATGGTGTATATACATTTATAAAGCAAGGGTTTCCTTTATGCTACCTTTGGAGCAGGTTAAAAAAGTTTCTGTGAAACTATTTTATTAGTGACAACTTAAATCTTAAAATGACTGTCTCTAAAATGCTGTTGAGAAAGGTGTCTATTGTTCTTTTATGTAACTGCCTTTGCGTTGGAACTTTTCAATGTTTTTGTGGCTTTTATTGATTAAATAGCATTGAATTGTTAACAGTTAATTTGTAATTTAAGTTACTAATAAGGAAATATTGCTACTAAATTTTGTGAACAAAGCTGTGTAGTGCTACATCTAAGAAATGCATATACTAAAATTAAGAAAAATAAGAAAGGAGTTATTCGGCATTCTAACTAAAAAAACATAAAATGTAAAAGTCTATTTTCAGTCAAGAAAAGTACTACTAATAAACCATCAATTATAATTCTAAATGTAGGAGACAGTACAGTGCTTCCATTTTTTCACCCAGATTCTGCTTGGTAGCTTTGTACAGTGTTTTTATGTAACATACTATGTATAATTATGCAGATAATTTTATACAATATTAATTGTACTAAGAGTATACTGGAACTGTGTTTAATTCAGTAATCCATTTGCATTTTAATGATCCTAACACTATAAGGTTACAGAATAATACTGAAACATCTCTATGATTATCACATAATGTGTTGAACTGAGATACTTATATTGTTTTATACTATTCAAAAAGCTTAATAGAGTCAGTTAATATAGATAGAAAAATAGTAAAGAACACAGGATAAACTAAGGTTTTCAAAATCAGCAGCAGTATGTTTTTAGTTTCTGTATACGTCAAAGCTTTTATAAAAGTTGCAGAATTATCATTCAAATGCCATGGATTTCAAATCTGAAAATTGTTCCATACAAGCTTTCAGTACTTGAGCAGATTATTTTGCTACTGAGGTTAGACTGAATATATCAAATGCACTTGAGAAGGATTGAGATATCTTCCAGTGGAAGCAACCAGTATGAGAAACAAATTATTTTTATCAGATTTTTTTAAAAACATAAGATATAATCCAGTGTGTTTGCTACAGGACAGAAATGAATGTGCTACCTTTCACAAACACAGGGAGTAACATATTCCACCGATTGGTATGAATGGATTTTAAGTTTGATTTGTAACATTTCTCTTTTTTCCTTTATCATATACAGATTTAGTATCAGCATGAATAAATCTAAATTGTTTGCTTCTTTCTTCCTAATTCCTGAAGCAATGTAAAAGCCTAGAGAGGTTTGAAGTGACAGGATTACAAGCAGTCTTTTGCATACATGGCCTTTAGGGATGAGCGGCTACCTTGCATCTAATAAACAAGAAAGTGAATTCGTTGAATAATGAATTAAGTGGCATAAGTTGTGATAACAAGGAGCAAATGTAACTTCAGACGAATGGTATTTGCTTTGTGTGGGGTTATCTGAGAGGGCTGATGCTCTGCCAAGGGAGATTGAAAAAAAGGCTCATTATATTAAGATGTTCTTTTACAGAACACAGCCTAAAATGATCTTGCAATTTTTCCGTTTGCTGAACTCCTTTGTGTGCTTCTTTCAAACCAACTATCTCCACCAGGGGGATAACTAGGATTCTTTCAGGCTGTTGAGTGTTGTTTATAATGAAAATTCCTAGTGAGTTTTAGATGGGTCATCCAACAATTAAATAGAGATGTCTAATTGGTTGATCCATATTAGGGTCAGCAGCTGGTTACAGAATAAAAGCTTGTGATGCCCCACTTGCACAGTTCTGAACCAAATTAAATTATTAATCTACTCTTTGCTTCAATGTAGCTTCACAGGGATTCCTAACCTGCCATGCCAAATAAAACAGAACTACTGCTTTACATTTTCATTATGATGAATTATATTTTAAATTGCAAATGCTGTCCTGTTTAGCTTGCACTGCATATCTCATTCCTTAGCTAGAATTTATTTACTAAATGCTTGTAATTTATTTTGTTCATTCCTAGTTGTTACATGGACATCTGAAATAATGAAGAGAGTTAGAATGCAAAAAAAGGGGGGGGGCATTCAGTAGGTCTTAGAATGTAACAGTGAGAAGGATTGAAAGCAAAATATTTTAAATGATTTTTTCTTCCTAACTTTTTAAAATTGAGAACAAAATGTATATATTAACATGAGCCTGTAAATTAATTCACAATTACACAAAATCATCTTTGTAGTGATAATGAGAGAGCAGGTTTCTTGGTTTTTGAGTTGTATGTTTACTTTGATTTTGTATTATTTAGTTAGTTAAAGCTAATGTGCATAATATAATAGAGCACAGTTAAAAATTATTACTCTATGTTCTATTCTCTAACAAAATTTCAATATTTGTATTAACAATTATACAGTCTAACTGTTCAAGGGAAACAACTGAGATGAATCAGACTCTATAGTATTGTTCATTCTATGCCAGTGAGAAATGTTAAGATATTAGGTCTTTGAATGGTACTTTTACAAGGTATTTGTGGCCTGTATTACTATGTGCTTGCTTTTTATTTTTAATTAAAGTTATTTAAAGCTATCTAATACCAGTATACAACTGATTAAAAGGGCTGGGTGCTAGAGCTTGTTGCTTTTGAGATACATTCTAATTTCTAAACACATAGATCACTTCGTTAATCTCAGTTGAATGAGGTTTCTGGTGTTGAAATATTAGGTAAAGCATGTGGATTGAGGGAGGGATTTGGGGAGCAGGAAAACCAAAGCATCATTGTTTTAATTGTTTTAATTAGAATCGTGGTCATGCTCATGATTCTGGTTGTTGGTCTTTACAAATGAATTCTTCCTTCTCATTTAGGTCAGAGTAGGATCAGTTCCAGTATTTAAAAGACTGTACTATTGTCACTGCACATTATCAATGTGTGTGGGTACATCTGACCCCCTGCACAATACATAAGCTATTTCAGAATTTTTTTCCAGAATAGTTTATTTTGAAATAGCACATCTACACTACAGGGAAGTCTCAAAATTAATCCAAGGCAAACTTCCCTAATGTGGATGCGCTACCTTGACTTAGAGCCCAAGGAGGCACTGGGGAGTAATTACTTTGAATGGCCCTGAGGAGGAGCTATTCTGAAATAGCAGCAGTGGATCACCCACACAACTGCTGTTCCAAAATAGCTACTTGGGAATAAGCATTATTCCTCATGGAATGAGGCTTCCACATTTCAAAAGAAGCCATCCATTATTTTGAAATAACAGAATTGCTGTGTAGATACTCGCATTGTTATTTTGAAAAAATGCCAGTTATTTCAAAATAACTGTGCTTGTGCAGACACACCCTATGTGTGCTTGTTCTCACACGCATGCACGTACAGGCATTAGCGATACCATAGTGACTCCATACGTATGGTTGCATTGCAAATTGCCCCTAAACAGGCATTAGACCATCTTATCTGTGAATAATATATATAGTGTATCTGCAGGAAACTTACTTCACTTCTTGAGTTCAGAATTATTTTTTGAGTTTTTCAAATAAATGTGTTGATTACTATGCTGATTTAATGGTTGTGTTGTGCTCCAAGATAAATAAATGGGAAACTCAATGGAAGATTAAATATAGTGTTCATAAATGCAGAGTAATGGAGAGAAAAATATGAACTACTTATACACTTTACTGGGTTTAAATTAATAATTTAAGGAAAGAACCTGGGCATTATTATGCACAGCTAATTGAAGACCTCTGTTCAATGTACAGCTGCAGTCAAAAGATAAACAAAAAATTAGGGTGCATACAAAGTGGGAATGAAAATAGTACAAATAGTATTACAATGCCATTATATAAAGTAGTGGTTCCCACTCATCTAGAATATTTTTGCAGTACTGATGCTCCCGTCTCAAGAAGCATATTGCAGAATTAAAGAGGGGTTCAGAGAAGGGTGATGAGAAAGATTAGGAGTACGGAAAACCTTATATGAAGAGAGATTGAAAAGATTAACATTGTACCTTAGAAGACAAATAAGATGGGACATGATGAATATATATAAACCAATGAATAATATATAGAAGATAGATTTGGAGCTTCTGTTCTTTCTGCCTCACAATGCAAGAACAAGAGGACATGCAATAAAACTGAAACCTGGCAAATTCAAAACCGATAAAAAATTGTAGACAGTGCTCATTAGACTGAAGCTCATTGACACAAATAAGATCTTGGAGAGATATCAAACCTTATACTCCAGGGTTAAAACAATCTATCTCTTGGATTAGGAGACTTTCATAGAAACAGATTATCCCATATCAGCCTAAAGCTTTTTTCATGCTCTGAAGTTTCCTCTAGTTTCTCTCTGTGGTCTTCCTAAAATCTGCAAGAAAACTCAACTTCTGTGCACCTGCAAAAGTGTACTGAATAAGATGTAATTTCTAATATTCCTATAGACCTTAGAAAAACCCCTTTCACACCACCAATTTTTCCTGATCAATGTCCTCACCACCTAATTAGTCCAATGCCCTTCCTACTACTACTACCACTCTTTTTCCAGTTCCCCATAAGTAGGGCACTACCAAATTCACAGCAATGAAAAACAAGTCACAGAGTATGAAATCTATCATCTGCAGTGAAATCTGTTTTATATGTGTGTATAACACGGCTACATTTCTATCACTATTCTATATGGCTACGTCTACACTGGCCACAATTTCCGGAAAAGCCATGCAAATCAGGTAAGTCAGGATAGGGAAATCCGCGGAGGATTTAAATATCCCCCGCGGATTTAAATAAACATGTCCGCCGCTTTTTTTCCGGCTTGGGGAAAAGCCGGGAAAAAAGCGTCTAGACTGGCGCGATCCTCCGGAATAAAGCCCTTTTCTGGAGGATCTCTTATTCCTATTTCAAAGTACTCCTACTCTTATTCAAAGTAGGAATAAGAGATCCTCCGGAAAAGGGCTTTATTCCGGAGGATCGCGCCAGTCTAGGCCCTTTTTTTCTGGCTTTTCCCCAAGCCGGAAAAAAAGCGGCGGACATGTCTATTTAAATCCGCGGGGGATATTTAAATCCGCCGCGGATTTCCCTATCCTGACTTACCTGATTTGCATGGCTTTTCCGGAAATTGTGGCCAGTGTAGACGTAGCCTATGTGTGTATGTGTGCTTTTCCCCCTGGGAAACAGGATATTCCAGATTTAAAATTTTGCTGGGCCAGGGAAGGTGTTGCAGGATCAGAGCATGAGAGGGCATTGGAGGTGCACCTACCTGCCACCCTCCTCCGAGGCGTACACATGAACTGGCACTCCCTGATACTCTCAGGCACGGCCTCCTGCATCTCATAGACTCATAGACTTTAAGGTCAGAAGGGACCATTATGATCATCTAGTCTGACCCCCTGCACAATGCAGGCCACAGATTCTCACTCACCCCTCCCAGAATAATCCTCTCACCTATATCTCAGATATTGAAGCCTTCAAATACTTTGAAGACCCCAAGATGCAGAGAGTCCTCTAGCTGTGATCTGTACCCCATGCTGCAGAGGAAGGCGAAAAACCTCCAGGGCCTCTGACAATCTACCCTGGAGGAAAATTCCTTCCTGACTCCAAATATGGCGATCAGCTAAACCCTGAGCATGTGGGCAAGACTCATCAGCCAGACACCCAGAAAGTTCTCTATAGTAACTCCTATCATCCCTCCATTGACCTATTCCCACTGATAATGAATGGTCAATTAGTTACCAAGATCATGTTATCTCATCAAACCATCCCTTTCATAAACCCATCTAGTTTAATCTTGAAACCTGTGCATCTGTGGGAGCAGCGGTGGAAAGCCTCAGAGGAAACATCTCTGCACATTGCCTATTCCCCGGCTGTGAGGGAGGAGAAGCAGTGCACAGAAACATTTCCTCCTCTGTACCTTGGGTGTTCCCAGATTAGGCCCACCTACACACGGAGTACAGAGTTTTAAGAGTATTGATTTCATGGGAAAGACCAGTGTTTCTCAAACTGGGGGTCTGACAGAAAAGGGAATTGCTGGAGGATTGCAATATTGCCACCCTCATTTCTGTACAGCCTTGAGAGATGGAAGACCAGAGAGTGGCAGCTGTTTGCCACAGCTTGCCACCCTTACTTCTTCACTGCTACCTTCAGAGCTGAGTAACCAGAGAGACAGGGAGTTCAACTGTGTGGATGTCATGAGAACTCTAGAAATTTATATATTTAAAATATCTTTTGCTTGTCATAATTTTAAGGTTTCAGATCTTAGCTCCATCCAGGGTTACAAGATTTGGCGCTCCCTGACACTCTCTGGCATCGCCCCCCGCATCTGTGAGTGTGGCGGGAGAAAGCCTTAGAGGAAGCAACTCTGCAGGTTGCTTATTCCCCAGCTCTGAAGGAGGGGAGTATCAGTGGACAGAGACATTTCCTTCTCTGTACCATGGGTATTCCCAAATGAGGGCCACTTATACACGGAGTACAGAGGTTTAAGTGTACTGTACTGATTTCATGAGGGAGACCCGTGAACAAATTCCCAAGTGATCAAGTTCCAATGTTCTATGTAAGTTTCTAGAGGGGAAACTGGAATTATGAAAATGTTTCATGGAACAAGCAATTAAAAAAAATCAGAAATGTCAGAACATTTTTTCAGCTCACTTTGATATCAAACAAAAAACAAGACTATGTAGCACTTTAGAGACTAACAAGATGGTTCATTAGGTAATGAGTTTTCGTGGGCCAGACCCACTTCCTCAGATCAAATAGTGGAAGAAAATTGTCACAACCATATATACCAAAGGATACAATTTAAAAAAATGAATACATAAGTGGGTCTGGCCCACGAAAGCTCATCACCTAATAAACCATCTTGTTAGTCTTTAAAGTGCTACATAGTCCTGTTTTTTGTTTCAGCTACACCAGACTAACACGGCTACATTTCTATCACTATCTGATATCAAACGATGTCTGCCTGAGATGCCACAGTGACTGAGTTCATCTCTCATGCCCCATTTTCCATTGTAGCCTGGGTCCCAAGATGGATACATTTCCATGATGCACCATGGACATGGGAATCCCATAATTCAGTGTGGTGGGTCAACCAGAGAGAGGGCGACAGTATAACACTAGAGAGGTAGTCCAACCTGGTAGTCAGATCCATTGAGTTTCTGAAACATAACTCTGATGAGGTATTGGAGCAAGTCAGAGGACACAGATTATTGTCAAACTAACCTGAAATTAAATATTTCAGTTCAAGTCAACATAACCTAAATGGCAATATTTAATTTTAATTTTCCCAACATAAAATAGAGGAATTTTAATTGACCAAAAATTGTTCTTATGTATTTACCTTTTTGTTTAGTTTGTGTGTTTAGAAAATTCCTAGCTAGCTCCACTCATGCAGTAGATGCTGATTGATAATTGTGTTTTACAGTTACAAAAGGCCAATGCCATATGCTACTGCTATTGATTTCAATTATTTTTTCTCAGTTGCTATATGTTTGAGAATCGTAGATGAGAATGTGAGACTGGTTACTCATTGTGTATCCATGTTGATCACTAGAGAGTCAACAAAAAAACAGCCAAATCTTGTAGCATTAAGAATATGCAAATGGTCACTTTTAAAGAGTGTCTCTGGTGAAGCACTGTGCTCACTAACAGTCAGTTTAAAGAATCAAGAGATATTGGTGCTAGCCAATGTTTCCAACTTTCGAATCACACAAAACTGAACATTGTTACCACACTTTTCTCTGAGGCCCTGCCACTTCTCTGAAACCCCACTCCCTGCTCACTTCAACCCCTCCCTTCACCACAAACTCTTCCCCACCCTCGCTCACTTTCACTGGACTAGGACAGGAGTTTTGGATGCAGGAGGGTGAGAGAGCTCTGGCTGGGGGTGCACTTTCTGGATAGGGCCAGAAATGAGGGGTTTAAGGTGAAGAAGCGGGCTCTAGGCTGTGACAAGGGGTTGAGGTGTGGGAGGAAGTGAGAGCTCCATCTGGGATACAGGCTTATGATTGGGAGTGTGAATGAAAGGCTTGGGGTTCAGGAGAAGGCTCTAGGCTGGGGTGCAGGGATGCAGGGGTATGAGGGCTTCCACTGGGGGAGGAGGAGGCTGGGCCTGAGGGGGTTGGAATGCAGGAAAGATCAGGGCCCTGGATGGGGATGGGCTCTTGGGTTAGGCTAAGGATATAGATATGGATTCTGGGATGGGGATGAGAGGCTTGGGGTGCAAGAGAGGACTTGGGGCTAAGGTAGGTGCAGCTTAGGGCTTGGGATGTGGGGTCCTTGTGTTACTTACCTCAGCTTCCAGGAAGTGGCTGCTGGGTCCCTAGGAGGTTGGCCAGGGCCTAGGAAGCTCTTTGTGCTAACCTCACCTGCTCAAGCACTGATGCCCATGTTGATCACAGTTTCTGACTAATGGAAGCTGTGTAATCAGCACTTGGTGCAAGACCAACATGTGGCGCCTCCCAGTCCTTGGCCATCCCTGTTCCTAGGGGCCTCAAGAACCCGGCAGTCACTTCTAGGAGCAGAACAGAGTCAGAGCATGTAGAAAGCCTGCCTTAGCACAGGGTCCCTGTTGCACTAGACTTTTACCATCATGGTCAGTAATGCCAGTCAATGCAGAAATGGGTCCCGGGCTGGATTAAGACCTTTAGAGTCCCTAAGCTCTGAAAAGATTATGGTGCCCCCCATATATAATTCAAAATAAAAACAATACTATATCGTAAAATCTTTTTTGTTTGTTTGTTGTTTGTTTTGTTCCCCTGCTTTGCTGGTGCCCTAAACACATGCTTAATCTGCCTATTGGGTAATCCAGCCCTGAATGGGTCCCTTTTTGAACAAGCATTCCAGTTGAAAACTTGACACTTGACCACCCTAGAGCTAGCTATTAAGATTGATATTTGCTCCCCTCTCCACCGCAAGTCAATGAAAATCTTATTGTAAAGAAAAAAGTAAAAATCCTGAGCAGTGAATGTAGCCCTTGAAAATTACTTTAATTCGGGCATGGTGCCAGGGTTTTTTGGCTCTGACCCAATATAGTTTTCAGAACTGGCAAAGGAGGAGATAGTAATAAAAAGAGAGAAATTGGCTTAGGAGAAAATATGTGAGGGAGGGAGTGTCCTTTAAAATAGATTTTTTTTGCAGGATAAAGAGACAGACATATTCATCCACCATTTTTCCTCAAAAACTGTGTCTAGGGGCAAAACTGGTGGCTCATTTCATTTTTGAAAATATAAACTTACTTTAAGTTTACATTATAATGTTATTTTAATTCAATGAATGAAACTTTCAGTGTGATTATCAGTGAGCTTTTCTTCATTACAGTCTTGCTTTTATTTCTGATAAGGTACAAAGGATCTGAGAAAGGTTCTGCAGACTTTGAAAAATGCAGAGCCTTTCCTCAGATTCTGCAGACCATATGAACTGTGGAAAAGGTTTCATTTTTGGCTTCAAGTTATGTAGGGACTGAAGCAAGTGCTTCTCAGATGGTGTCCTTATAAGAATCAAAAGGCCTGAAGAAGGGCTCCAATGGACATAGTCAGAAGTTGTTGTTTAGCCATTCTTCACCTAAGGAACTCCACAGAAGGGGAGAACTTTGTTAAAACATAATATAGTAAGTCCACAACACTAAAGCCTGTTAATGTCCTCTGAGAAAGAATGTTCTGTTACCGACTTACAAGATGAGGAAGAAATAGATTCCTTTGAGGAGACCTATCTAAAGTTCTAGAAAAATGGTGTGTTAATTGCTAAATTGTAAATGACTTTGTTAGAATTAAGAGTGCCTAATTTAACTTTAACATTGGCATTGAATGATTGTCAATACTTAGTTGTGCAATTTCAGTGTTAAATTAATCATATTTTATATGAAATATATATGTTTAACTGAGCACATAACATGAAAGTAACAAAATATACAATAACAATTACTTTATAAATGTTTCCTAGCCTTGCAGTTATATACTTGAACCTTTTTAATCTGGCAACCCTGAAAAATAGAGTTTGCTGAATTAAAGATTTTGCCAGGCCAGAGAGGGAGTGACAGTTGTGGGGGTAGGATGCTTACCTGGTGCTTTGCATACTCTGCCGCTCCCAGGCACCACCGCCCACCGCTATCAAAGCAGTGGGGAAAAGCTTCCAGCAAAGTCACAGTATTGCTGTTCCCCCAGATGGGAAGAAATAGTAGCAGGAGCACAGAGCAGCTTCTGCCTCTGCCTGGTAGGGTTCATACCACAGGTGTTCCTAAATTAGAGACACCCAAAGTATGGAGGTTATAGTGTATGAATATTTTCACATATCTAACTAATTGATCCATTAACTCTTCTTGGAGGGTAGTTTTTAAATGAGACAGGTTCTACAAATTGCAACATAAAAGTTAATACCAAGGGCCACCGATTATTCTGGGAACTTGAGATTAGAGTCAAAACTTCATCAGGCTGATAGGTTTATTATAACATTCATACTTATATTCTGTAACACTATTTAATCCTGTTGAAAAGGATTCAACAAAGATTCATTAAATTTAACAAAAACCACGTGTAAACATTGCTAAGATAGTTGTGTTGGCGGATTCGGTACAATAGAAAGATCACTTGTCTGAAAATGAATACGTTAACCTAATGGGGGCATTTGTAAGACATTTTAGGGACTTAGTAGTCACTAAAGATAAGACAATAGACTGCTTGGCAATTTTTTATCAAGTTTGCTATATACCCCCACAGCCACATCTTTATCAACATAAAACTTAGTGCTTACCTCAATTTTCTGTTTTGATTTGCCTTTCAAAGATTACTTTGCAACTTTATGATAAACAACATGAAGACCACTCAATATCTTTGGATATGATGACGAAAATATCAAAATAATATGAATTTGTGATAGCTTGTTAGAAGGTCTGACAGTCTTAGGTTGGAGACCTAAGTGTAAAGACACTAAATTAGCTATGTTTTATTGCAGGTGATACTTTTAATTCCAATGGAGTCAAGCTATGCTAAGCAAGAGGCAAATTTGTCTCTACTCCACCTTTAACCGTCTTGGGGCAGCCATAAGGGCAAATAAGCTATTGGTATGAATTATAGCAATCTAAGGGCTGCTCTAAATTACACTTGTATGTAATGGTTCCCCATGAATCATTTTGTTTAAGAGTGGTCAGTGCATAGTATTCTTCACCACATTATGTTTCTTCTCCTCCACAATGTGGGTACCTAAGCCAAGGGAACGTGTAGTGTAGAGTGAACAACACTGATTTTGTGACATCCAGAAATTCTCCTATGCCAAGGGAAATTCATCTTCCCCCTTATACCACTTTCTGCTTTTTGCTGCCTAAACTAGAACAAGGACTTGTTGGCAGACTTCAGGGACATATATAATATGGATCTTGTAATTATTCTCATGGTTCTGAACCACAGCATAAAAATCAAAGCAGATCATATCATTTTCCTATGTAATATGCAGTTCTGGATAGCTTTCTAGAGATAGGTTCCTTTGTTTTGATCAAGTACTAAAATAACAGGCTAGTCATTATATCTACATCAGAAATTTGCTTTGGAAAGAAATAAATCAAGGTCATAAGTTTTGGAAATCATCTTCACTAAAACCAAAACAGTGTTACAATGAAAAAGATGTGTGCAAGTGAGGCTAAAAATAAAGAAAAATCTTGATTGCCTATTTGACAGTCTGATTACGCTAGAATTTTTGTCCTCCTACCTTCCCAGTGAGATAGGAGAGAGGTAATAAAAAAACATTTTCTTTTTCTTCTTTGACTGAATATTGAAAGGAAAAATGGGTAGTACTTCAAGAGTTCATTCAGAAACTGCAGTGCTCAAAAGTTAATAACTGTTAAACAAATACTCTGATCTTGGGATAAAATTAAATAATCCTTTATTGACTCAAAAGAGTGAATGCACTGACAGTTCTAAAGTGGAGGAGGGACTGCTTTCACTACAGATGTATCTCCACTATAATTTTCAGTTGCTGACATTAGATTTTAAAATCTTTGCTATGAAAGTCCACACATCTTTCAGTTGGTAATTTGGTTACTTCTATAATAGCTGCAGCTCCTGTTAGTACCTATTCTACAAGACAGTTTCGTATTTGAGAAAACAAATAATTATAAATAGACTTTTGCTAAGCCAGACTGTTGTTTGAAAACCAGATTGGTGAGGTCTCTCTTACAGGAATTGAATTTGAAATATTCCTAGAAACATCCCTACACTACTTTATTTAGAAACAGATAATAAAGTTATGTCTGGGATTAATTTGGCCACATTTTTATAATTCTGCTACTGATGCAGAGCAGATTTAAGAAAAGTGAACAAGAAGTTTTGGCAGCCTATACTCAGTCTTTATCAAGCCTGACAGGACAGTGTCAAAGTTGTTAAAGATAGAAAAATTAGCCAGATACCTTGCAGAGCTGAATCAAACAGTTTGTATTACTTTTTAAATTTAGGGTCCATTGTTGACAGTTAAATGCATGTTAACTGGTGTCTGATATCAAGAGATTAAGCAAGTCCACAGTGTTTTGTTTGTGCTTAGGGCTATGATTTTTGTCCCTGTGGTCACTGAAATCATGAATATGAATAAAGTCTGTGAAATCTTGCAAACATCCTTAAAAATGTATGATTAGACTCCCAAACCAAATGTGTTACAATACAATATGTGGGCTTGCAACTCAGCTTTGGGCCACTCTCCCCTCTGTCTCTATCTATAGAGGGATGGATGAACCAGCCTTGAATCGTTTTGCAACCCTTTGCACCAATTCACAATGCCAAGAGCCACACAGGTAACATAACCCACCCTGATGGCGTGAGTATGAGGTAAACTCACCTTGAAGAATCCCCACTACACTTTTTTGTATATTGGTGTAACATAATCTACATAAATTGGTGACTTTCCATGGTTAATTGCTTTTTAAATCCAAATCTTTGTTGTGAAATATACTAAACATTTTGGTGCCAAAGTCATTAGACTTATTTGTGCTTAATAGTGATGAAAAAAATACAATGATTCTGTTTATTACATAAGGTAAATTTATATTTTCTGTGTCAAACAATCCAAAATGTATTGAAATGTGTTTCAAAATGTTTAAATCCTTAAAATCATATGGAGTAAAATTTATTTTTGAAAATATAAAAACAGAAATATCAGCAGAGGACTGTAATTCTCTATTGAAAGAGGTTTCAGGGTTTGCAAGAACTGCTAATTATTGTCTCTACTGACTTATCTCTGCAATCAAACACTGACTAAATGCTGCATGAGAAAGAAGATGATTCAATGTTATATTATTAATGTTGTAGTACTCTTGACTGCAGTTGCATGTGAGGCTATGTCTATACTAAGCGATTATTTCAGAGCTTTAATAAATTCAACTTCTAGGCACCTGATTTTACAAATTCAAAGTTCCATGTCCTCATTATGGGGAAGAATCGAATGTACTCTGAGGTGGCACATCCATATTCATGGAGTCTGCATCATACTCAGAGCTCCAGGAAGCACTCTGAGGAGCTGGGGGAGGCCTCCTGGGAGCTAATTAGTTAGAATTAACAGCACTGGTGTGTCCACACTAACATTATTTTGGATTTACAAGTTTGGGAATAGTGTTACTCCTTGTGCAAAACAGGACTACAGAGTTTTAATTTCAAATCCCCCTTATTCCAGAATAACGGCCTTGGTAGTGTGGATGCATTGCTTAGAAAATCGACCTTGAAGGGCTAATTTTGGACCAGGCTTGATAGAATTATACAAAATATTGGGAATGATGAATGTAATGTTTTCTATCTGTCAAAACTCTTCAATGGAAATAGAAGATTTTGTCCTGGACTTCAGAGAGTAGCTACTTTATTTATACTCAAAGTATAAAGAATTTCTTTGTGTAGCATACTGACATCAAGAATGTGATACTTTAAAAAAATTCTGCCATCTATGTGAATGTAAATAGTTCAGCAGCTGAGTTTCCAATAAAATATGTGAAATATATACAGCATAGTAGCACTGACTTTGCTGATTAATAATAGTAACCGAGAGTAAACTCTTGGTTTGCAAGGTCTATTGGCTTTTGACTCTCTCATGATCTCAGGGCCCTCTGCATGAATTTTGATTACTTAAAACGGGTCTAGAATAGAGTAATTTCTGATAAAATTCTTGTAAAAAGTTTCTGATAGGAACTTGACACAACTCAATCAGTACCACTTATACCTATGCCAAATTAAGAGTCAGATTACTAGTTTATCTCAAAAGGCCAAATGAAATGGCATGAATATGTGAACTTTTTGAACAGTAATGAATGGTTTGAAAGAGGTTGCCAAGTGAGATTTCTTTGTTAAATGTTAGGGGCAAAAAAAAAGGGGGGGGGGGGGGGATTGCAGCTTACACAAGTTGGATGGATTCCACTGGCCATCTGTTCAAGGAGTTATATGATAGCTCATCAGCTGAAATCTATAAAATGGCCCAAACCTATTACAAGTGACTGTATTAAAAAGGGCTTCATTCATTCATCAACTGTTTCTTTTTTAATTTATTAATATAAAATAATATTATGTATGTATACATATATTTTATTTTAAAGTGATTTTATACACAAAAAGCATTAGAGCATGAAGGCATTTGAGCAATACAACAAAAATTTTTAGTGACTATTATCACTGTTGATAATGCATTAGTAGGCAAAGTAGTCAGATTAATTTACTTATGGTAAGCTAAGTGCATTCTTGGCTCGTAAAGGGGAATAATTTGCTCACTTAAGCCAGATATCCCACTTTTGACGGCAAATGTCATTGCCTGGATTTCCCTTTGACAGTTTGGCAACCCTGCACCCCTGTTATAGTATCCATTTATTTGTCTTGTTTTCAGCCAGATTAATCCATTCTGTTTTGACAAGAAGACTGATGGGTAATTGATAACTGTGATAGACACAAACAGAAGAGTTGGATGCTGAATAATTCAGCACTTTTCAGTATCAATAAGAGAACAGGTTGAAGAATTTGTGTCTCTATTTACACTTAAACTAAACTAAGTCAGCCCAGACATTTATGCTGCCAGTCTATCAGAAAACCAAACAGTGTACATTCGGTTTCCACCCGACAAAATGTTTTATAAGCTTGTAACAATATGTGTGAAGCTGCCAGAATAATAAATAGGTACAGCAGCCCATGCATGCTAATGTTATGTTGTAAGCAGTTTTGTTGACAAGTGCTAATACTTCTTTCATACTATCATCAAAAGCAGCTAATACAACAGCCATTATTTGCTGGCTTTCCAAGCAAGACATGATGGATTGTGACCTTAATATGGGTTAGCCGAGTTTTGAAAGTTAAACAACTTGCAATAAATCATAGAATTATTACAATGCAGTTTAATTGGTTAAGGACTGTTTATTTCCTAAACAGGGTGAAAAATTTCTGTTTCGGCACTTTTAATTTGCAAAGTGCATTTTCATTATGAATGGCAGTTTAATATTCTGCTCTTTTGTCATGCAAAATATGCAACACGCAGGCAATCTATTAATTGGACAAAAATGCATTGCAAGCGTAAATTATCCTTTATATCATCACTTGTGAGCTTTTACATCTATTAAATGTGTTAAATGGAACATAGTTAAAGATTGTACAACTTACGGGTTAGTTCTGAAATTTAAATCAAGCTCCATGATGATTTTAATGACCTTTATTTGTGGCAAAGTAAAGTAATTAACTAATTGTAAATATAAAAGGACAATTTAAGCAAATATCTTTTTTCTTAAGACATAGATATATACACTTTATTGATTCAGTGTTTCTAGGGAATATAGCAATTATCTACATTAATATTATTCTTTTGTATAAGTCAGGCATGCTGATTGTGGGAGGGCAGGGCAAAGAGGTAGTTGCCCTGAAGCCCATCCATTCAAAAGGACCTGGAGCTCCCAGTTGCCACTGCTGCTTAAACAGGAGCAGGGGTGGACAGAGTCCCAGGCCCTTTAAATTGCTTCCAGAACACTCCTTCCACCTGAGACCCTGCCATTTGTGGGAGCAGAGAGCCAGGTCCCCCCACACACCTTGCCCAGGGGTCCGGTGAGTCTGTTGATCCCCCTACTATAAAGAGATCTTTCCTGCTTCCTTTCATTTTTCTCCAAACCAAAATACGAAATACTGTAATATATGTGTAGAAAGAGAGTAAATTAATAGCAAAATGAGATTACGTGTGTACCATGTATACAATGTAATAACTCTTCATTTCACTTACTGTAATGTATTTACAGCATTTGTGATTATGAAAAGCATAGTATTGTGTATAATCAGATACTTCACTAATAGAGGAAACCTCAAGAACAGTATCATAGTTCTTAAAGATTAAAAAAGAGTAAAAGTCATTCACTATCTAGTCTGTTGATGCTTTAATTACTTATTTAACTGTAAACTTTATTGAACGGTAGTGGCAATTGATCCACCTAAGCATTATGGGTTACATATATAGAAACTGTAGGCAGATAGATTATAGGCAGTCTAATCTGTAATTGCTGGGTTAAAATGGTGCACAGTACAGGAATTTCTATCAAATATGCATTTTCTGCTTGAAATGAACAATTGTTCAACATATTTTTGTTATAAAATTATTTCATCTTTAAGCAGGAGGGGGAATGGGAAAGGGCTTGTCTGGCTTGCTGAGGAAAGAGAATAGTGCTCTGAGGGTGGTGGGGAAGGGAAAGAGGTACAGAGGCCGCTGCAAAAGGGGGAGTAGGTCAGTGTGGTGACACTGACTCATACCCTGGGACTTGAAGGGACAATCCTGAGTTGGAAGAAGCACCTTTTCCAGACACCACATGCCCTCCCTTCCCTAGTCACTCCTTTCTAGGGGTCTGGAAAAGAATTTTTTTTTTACCACCAAACTGGAGTGGAGTGGGTTTTTCCTTTCTTTTGCCTTCTCCACAGAATGTTTGGGGAGCGCTTTGCTCTGAGGAGTAGGGAAGGGAGTTAGGCTATGGTATCACAACTCATTATGTAGGAGTGGGCCAGTTGTCCAGAGCAAATACTCCATAGGGGAGGGATACAGTAACCAGGTAAATGGCTTGGTAAAGGACTTAAGGTATTTGTTAAAGAAGCAGAACTGGTGGGAGGATGTTGGGGCTTCTATGGCTTACATGGCATGGAGACAACCCTCCTTCCTCTTAGCCTATTTTAATCCTTCTTGGGTGAGGAGGGAGATGGCAATGAGTTGTCCGGGACCTGGATGGAAAAAGAAGGGGTGGCTAAAGCTCCCCAGGTAGATATTAAATGGACATGGAGTTACTTCACCTATATATTTTTATCTGCTGGGCAGTGCCAGATATCTAATAATGATAAAGTCATGGCCTTCTTTTGGTATCATCAGACAAAAAGCAAACATTATAGCTACTGTACTCTGAAGTGCAGACAGCTTTTGTGACCAAATATATTGGTAGCCTAAAGGTTCAGATTAGAGAATACATTACTTATTCTCTTTTTATATGTTTAAAAACTGCTAATGATTTTTTAGTTGTGCAGTAATTTCTTTTTAAAGGAGCAAGTCCAATTATCTCAGAACATAATCTAAGCATTTGATTAATGATGGTGATTCCCTTCTCTCCCATAGCCCCCAAATGGAATCATAGACTGGAATATGCAGGTTAATTAAAGTAGAAGAAATGAAATAATCAGTATTAAGTAATTCAGAACAAAGGTTTGTTAACACAGAACAAAAATGTGCTCATGAAGTGATGTGCAATAAGATCAGAATGAGATAACTAACATTCTTGGGGGGAAATCCTTATTTTCGGTAATATTAGAAACTATGCAGGAAATATATAGAGACATTAGCCACTGATGTAAACATCTGAAAGAGTTAGCAAATTGAATTAATGCTTCTGATTATCACAATGGATCTTTAATCATTTAACAAAGGTGAGAACTATTTAGTGAGAACTGCAGTATCATTTCATTTTCCCTAGAACCTTCTAAATACTCACTTGGGTTTATTCGCTGTGTTGTGTAAAGCAAAAATAGAGTATTATATTACAGCCACAGTGTTCCAGGTGTTTTGTCAAATCTAGATTGACTAACTGTAATTTACATTAACTAAAGCAGAAGGAAGGAGCATGAAAGACTCCAGCTTCTGGGAAAAGAGACAGCCATCTCCCTAGTGGGACAGCCACTGAGGAAGGATTGCTGCAGAATTTTACATCCTCCCTTGGTTCCCATTTGGCCTCTAAAGCCAAATTAACATTTGTGCCTAAATCTACAAGGTTATTAATGGATAAAGACACAGAGACCACTACATCATCCATAACCTACTGAGACATGCACTCAATGCAGCTACCAATCGTAGAACAAAAACAGTGGAAACTAGATTTGAGGTGTTCAGGGTATAGGTCGTTTATCTGTGTCATGACATATTGGAAGAGATTAGATTACTATGAGGCTATTTGCCTAGTCACTAATTGTGAAAAGTTTCCCCACCAAAGTTAAATAGAGATAGATTCTGATTATCCAAACCCAAATTATCTGAAATTAAGCTTTGTTCTCTGAAATTAAAATTTCATTTTTCTGCACATTCTAACTTTTCTGAATTCTGGATATCTCCACCAACCTATTTGAATAACAGGTGTTCGCTTGTATGAACAAAATTCACTACAAGTATGCTTTCTCATCAAAAAACAGGTAGAGCTTCCTTTCTAAAACCTAGAGATGAGTAATTAGCAGCAAATAATTTACTCAGTGAAATTAGCCTCTGCGTGTATGTATTAGACATTCTTTAAGCAGAAAACTTTTTCAACGTTATACATTATTTGAATATTTTTTATTTATTGTTTCTTTCCATGGAGGAACTGTAGACAGTTTATGTGAGTATGCCATTGTGGATATTCACAATTATAGTTTTGTTCTTTAGTTGAGGTCATACAGCATTGTTTCTGTTCCTAAATAAACTGGGCATAAGTCTTATAATTCAGAGACGAGAGCATGACGAAGGCAGTGGGTCTTTGCAGCTCACAGGGTTAGATAGCAGTGTAACCTCCCAGCATAGACAATATGAGGTTGATGGAAGAATTTTTCTGTCAACCTAGGGCTTGTCTATACTTAAAATGCTACTGCGGCACAGCTGTTCTGCTGACACTGCCTATCCCCATGAGAGTGATTCTGCTGTCAGTATAGATAATCTACCTCCCTGACAGGCGGTAGCTTGGTCAATGGAAGAATTCTTCCATCAATGGAGCACTATCTACAAGGGAGGTAAATCATCTTAACACCACCATTCAGAGATGTGGGTTTTTCACATCCCCAGCCAACTTAATTAACCTGACCTAATTTTATAGTGTAGAGGAAACTCATGATACTGCCTCTCAGAAAAGTTGATTACCTATGCTGATAGGAGGCAGTGTAGTGTCTTCACTGATGTGCTCAAGTGGTGCCATTGTAGCATTTCAAGTGTAATCGGGACTTTAGTAAATGTATGTGTGCACAAAAAGCAGAAGTACGCATACTAGTATACGAGAAATAGCTGTCTATTGTAGCAAAAACATTATGAAATAGTTTGTCTTCAACTTTTACTGTTTTGCCTAAAACCCCTGTTCCTGGAGTCAGGTAAATATGTGATGATCTCAGCCTTCACTATTAAAGAAAAAGTAAGTTTCTAGTCCTCATGTCTTTGGGAAAAGCTTCAAAATGTGACCTTGGTGCACTTTAAAGGCTCAAAGAGCAGAAGGCAAATAAAAAGAACACAAAAATCTATTATTTTTACATAATCTTGTGACTTTAAAAGACAAACTTATGATTTTTTGAACAGCTGGGGTTGGCAAGACTGTGAAAGGTAGAATATGTTGATTTCAAGTTTAGACAAAATCAAACCATGCTTATTTGAGGCCATCTCTATTTCATGTACAAAGGATGAAGCTAATAGAGCAGGTCTGTTAATACCATCAGGTGTTCTATGACATTCAACTTTTAGAAGCAAAATAAAAAATAAGAATTTATTTAGAAAACAGTACTACACTACAGATTTTATTCTGTTTTTTTCTGTTGAAGCTAATAAAGTAACTATAAATTGTAAATTTCCACTTATGTTACATATTATTCTGGATTATCATCCACATAAATGAGATCTGATGCTGTTTTCTGGCCTCTAATCTAAGATACGGTGTGTAAAGTCAGAGGAAAAAATGAAATATAAAACTGATGTTATTATTATCAGGCATATCAATTCAATATTGAGGAATACCTCTATATTGTAACCTCCTCTTGAATCTTGCAACTGTCACAGACTACCCAAAGTTTGTCAGAAAACATCAATCAAAAAAGTTCTACCAGAATATACAGTGTATGTTTACAGGTAAAACTTTCCACTTACTTTACACTGTTGTTCTTTTTTCACTATTTGGGTTGCATTCAGCCCTGGTGATGTAAGTTACCTTTTGAGTGTAAGTGGTAAGATAGTGTAATTTGCACAATTTGGCATCCAAAATGGGTAGATAAAATATGCTGTATGTACTATTTGAAACACTGAATTCAGCTCCTGGCAAAGATGGGTGTGACTCTTTGGAAGTCTGTGATTGTTGTATATACTTACAAGGTTTCAATTTAAATCCAGGAGTGGAGATATTTCCTTATAACAAAGTAAGATGGGGAGGGTCTGTTTGAGCCCTCTACATAATTATTTTTCCTGCCAACCCTTACTATGTAAAATATTTGTTTATATATCCTTTGCCATTATGTACACACACTGCATCAGTGCAAATTACACAATATTGACAGTTACAGCTGTTTTCTGACTAATTTAC
The DNA here is from genome assembly GCF_052426305.1 of Pelodiscus sinensis. Lineage (NCBI taxonomy): Eukaryota > Metazoa > Chordata > Testudines > Trionychidae > Pelodiscus > Pelodiscus sinensis. The sequence continues at coordinate 73,265,523 of NC_143057.1, forward strand.
ACCACTGTTTACATCATTTGTGGATTTGGCCCAAACCCTTCCATGGAAGTGAACCTTCTTACTTCACGATGTATACCATACTCAGTTTGGTCCAATCATGCTAAATTGTTTTGGACTATGTCTAATTTTGTTATATTATTGTTCCCTTTTTTAAATGTGTTCTATATAAATCCATTTCACCTATTTTCATAAACAAAGACATCTGTTTAGCTTACCTTTTCTTGGTAATACATATGTGGCCAAACTCTCTCTTGTACCATTTTTCACCAGCAGAAAATTTGGCCTAAAATATAGACATTACCAGATTCTGTATCACTGTAGAAAGATATTAATGCTTTTTAAGAAAGGAAAATATGCATTCTCTTGTTACAAAAATTTGCATTCTGGGAATATTTTATTTATACCTTGCTTTTAAAAAGTGTCATGGCAAGAAATGGCTTTGATTTTGAAGGGGAATCATTTTTGAATAATTAACCATGAATTACTCTAATTAGAAGAAAATAATTATAGGTTGGACATAAGCTGTTTCAAATGCGAAGTGTAGAGTAAGAGACTATTGGAAAAATAATGCCACCTGATAGAAGCTGAAATTAATCCAAAAAAGAACTTTTCTTTGAATCAAGATTTAACTATGGTGTTTTAAAATGTCTCTAATTTAAAACATGCAAATTTCTTCTAGACTGAATTATTAGTGGGCCTATGATGTTGAATTACAAAATCTTCAGTCTAATAATTAAAGAAGGCAGTTTTATTCTTTAAAAGAGAATTGTCATGAATTCCTCTCTTAATAGATGAGCCCTTATTCAGAATAACTACTAAAACTATGAGTACCATTTAAAATGCTGATTTAAGCGTTTGCTTAAACTTATGGTTGTTTTAAATATTAATGTGTTTTATTTTGTGTGTGTGTGTTTCTGCTAACATACGTGCACATACACATATACATTTGCACATGCACAAACAGTATTACACATATTACACATGAAGGCTTCGTCTACATTGGCCCCTTTTCCGAAAGGGGCATGCTAATTTTACAGGTCGTAATAGGGAAATCCGCGGGGGATTTAAATATCCCCCGCAGCATTTAAATAAAAATGTCCGCCGCTTTTTTCCGGCTTGTAGAAAAGCCGGAAAAGAGCGTCTACACTGGCCCCGATCCTCCGGGAAAAAAGCCCTTTTCCGGAGGATCTCTTATTCCTACTTTGAAGGAAACCTCGAGTAGGGGACAGTGCTGGCACTTACCTGGTATGGCCTCCCCAGATGACCCTGCCGACTCCGGTGCCGGGACAGCTGGTGTTGGCCCCTCTGCTGCGCCTGGGTCCGGGCCCTCAGCTCCCATCTCGCTGGCGTAGACCACCCCGCCCCCCAGAATTTGGTCGAGGGCGGGGAAGTAGGGGCAGGTGGCAGCCCCTGCTGCAGTGCCGCCCCTGGTGGCCCTGGCGTACGCCTGCCACAGCTCCTTTGCTTTCAGGCACACCTGCTCCTGGGTGCACCTGTGACCTTTCCTGGCCATGGTGGCCACTATGCGGCCGTAGACGGCCGCGTTCCTCTGCCTAGTGCGGAGATCATGGACATTGGGGGCCTCTCCCCAAATCCTCAATAAGGTCCATGATCTCTGCACTAGTCCATGAGGGCATGTGCCATCTACGGCCCCTGGCTGGCCGCTGGGTGCTAGGGGACTGGGCGAGGGACGGCTGGCTGCCACTGGCTGCCATTGTGTGGCCACTGGCCAAGGGTCTGCAGCTGCTGGAAGGCCTGGCTCTCGCATGTGCCCAGTGCCTGGAGTCTATCCCTTTAAGGGCCCTGGGGCTGGAAGAGAGGAGAGAAGTTTTCCTGGTTTCGCCCAGAGTGGCCACCTGGAGGCCCCCCAATTCTAAATAAGTGTCTACACAGCACTTATTCCGAATTACCTATTTTGAATTAGGTGTTATTCCTCAGAGAATGAGGGTTACCAAATTCGAAATAAGTGCTCCACTATTTCAAATTTATTTCAAAATAGCGGTTTGGCTGTGTAGATGCTATTAGAGTTAATTCAAAATAACTGCTGTTATTTTAAATTAACTCTGTAGTGTAGACATACCCGGAGACTGTGTCTACATTGGCACCCCTTTCCGGAAAAAAGGGATGCTAATGTAGACTTTGGAATTGCAAATTCCGCGGGGGATTTAAATATCCCCCACGGCATTTGCATTTACATGGCTGCCACTTTTTTCCGGCTTGGGGATAAGCCGGAGAAAAGCGCCAGTCTAGACGTGATTCTCCAGAAAATAAGCCCTTTTCCGGAAGATTTCTTATTCCTTGAAAGTAGGAATAAGAAATCCTCCGGAAAAGGGCTTTTTTTCCGGAGAATCACGTCTAGACTGGCGCTTTTCTCCGGCTTATCCCCAAGCCGGAAAAAAGCGGCAGACATGTAAATGTCTGGAGGTGTGCCTAACGTAGTGAATACAAGCAGAGAGAGGGTAAGTTTAGAAGATAGGATACACAAAGAACAAGTTAAAAATCACTTAGGAAAGTTAGATGTCAGCACGTCACCAGGTCCTGATGAAATGCATCCCAGGATACTCAAGGAGCTGATAGAGGAGGTATCTGAGCCTTTAGCTATGATTTCTGAAAAATCATGGCAGACAGGGGAGATTCCAGAAGACTGGAAAAGAGCAAATATTGTGCCCATCTATAAAAAGGGGAATAAGAACAACCCAGGAAACTACAGACTGATCAGTTTAACGTCTGTCCCAGGGAAGATAATGGAGCAGGTAATTAAGGAAATCATCTGTAAATACTTGGAAAGTGGCAAGGTGATAGGGAACAGCCAGCATGGATTTGTAAAGAATAAATCATTGTCAAACCAATCTGATAGCTTTCTTTGATAGGATAACGAGCCTTGTGGATAAGGGAGAAGTGGTGGATGTCATATACCTAGACTTTAGTAAGGCATTTGGTACGGTCTCGCATGATATTCTTATTGATAAACTAGGCAAATATAACTTAGATAGGGCCACGATAAGGTGGGTGCATAATTGGCTGGATAACCGTAGTCAGAGAGTTGTTGTTAACGGTGCTAAATCCTGCTGGAAAGGGATAACAAGTGGAGTTCCGCAAGGGTCTGTTTTGGGACCCGTACTGTTCAATATCTTCATCAATGATGTAGATATTGGGATAGAGAGTACGCTTATTAAGTTTGCAGATGATACCAAACTGGGTGGGGTTGCAACTTCTTTGGAGGATAGGGACATAATTCAAAATGACCTTAGCAAGTTAGAGAAATGGTCAGAGGTAAACAGGATGAGGTTTAATAAAGAGAAATGCAAAGTGCTCCACTTAGGAAGGAACAATCAGTTCCATACATACAAGATGGGAAGCGACTGTCTAGGAAGGAGCATGGCGGAAAGGGATCTAGGGGTCATAGTGGACCACAAGTTGAATATGAGTCAACAGTGTGATGCTGTTGCAAAAAAAGCAAATATGATTCTAGGTTGTATCAACAGGTGTGTTGTAAGCAAAACTCGTGAAGTCATTCTGCCGCTCTACTCTGCACTAGTTAGGCCTCAGCTGGAGTACTGTGTCCAGTTCTGGGCGCCACATTTCAAGAAAGATGTGTAGAAATTGGAAAGGGTACAGAGAAGAGCGACAAGAATGATTAAAGGTTTAGAGAACATGACCTATGAAGCCAGGCTTCATGAACTGGACTTGTTTAGTTTGGAAAAAAGAAGATTAAGGGGGGACATGATAGCGGCTTTCAAATATCTAAAAGGGTGTCACAAGGAGGAAGGAGAAAATTTGTTCCTCTTGGTTTCTGAGAACAGGACAAGGAGTAATGGGCTTAAAGTGCAGCAGGGGAGGTTTAGATTGGACATTGGGAAAAAATTCCTAACTGTCAGGGTGGTCAAATATTGGAATAAATTGCCAAGGGAGGTGGTGGAATCTCCCTCTCTGGAGATATTTAAGAACAGGTTAGATAGACATCTGTCAGGGATGGTGTAGACGGAGCTTGGTCCTGCCTTGAGGGTGGGGGGCTGGACTCGATGACCTCTCGAGGTCCCTTCCAGTCCTATTATTCTATGATTCTATGATTCTATGATCCCTTTCCGGAAAGGGGTGCCAATGTAGACACAGCCTTAGGGAGTATTGCACTTCTGGAATTCCCGGACAGGCATCAGTATCTTGTGCAAAATGGGGGTTTTGCACACACAGAAAAGTCCACAATACTTTTTTCGCTCAAAAACCCTTGTGCAAAAAAAAATGGCAGAAAATATGCTAATGAGATCACAACTCATGGTAATGACTTCCTCATTAGCATATTTTCTGCTGGAAAAACTTGTAGTGAAGATGAAGCCTTACTGCAGGGGTGGCCAACCCATTACAGATGAAGAGCCAAAATAGTGGTGGATACAGCGCAAAGAGCTGAGGGGAAAAAGTTGCTGAGCAAAAATGAGCCAAAAAAAAGGAGGGGGCCCAGCTGCAGCACTTTTAAGAACCGAGCAGGCAGCCATCACCAGCTTCCCCAGGAGCTAAAGCCAGGCAGGAGCAGCCAGGAAGCCACCACGTAGCCGTGAGCCAGAGTTGGTGCTGGGCTGCAAAGCACAGCCCTAAAGCAAGCCGCCCTCTCTGGGAGCTGCAGGATCAGTTGAGCACAGAGAGAAGTTATCCTGTGGCCCTTTCTTGAGGTTTACACCAGGAAGAACAATTTTAAACTTGTAGTCAGAACCCTATAAGTAGATTCTGTCTCTAGCCATAATACCTCCCAAGATAGCACTACGCACATGCAGGGCCAGCCCGAGGTATTCTGGTGCCATGGGCACGCGGCGCTGCCCCGGGTGCACGGTGCATGTGCAGGCCTGCCCTCCTAGGGTGCACAGGCCCGCCTGTAGGGCACACGGCACAAGCGTTGCCCAGTTGCTGCTGGCGCATGCACCGGGCCGTGTAGGGCCCCGCATCCGTGGGGGAAGGGTGTCGCCGTGCACCCCTTACAGCTTCCATCAGGCACCCCCCCCCATCGATTGGTGCCCTGGGTAGCTGCCCAGCTCGCCCATGCCTCCGTCTGGCCCTGCACACATGGCAACTAAAATCAAGACCCACCAAACTCATATAGGGACTGCCAACCCTGCATTATCTGGGAACAAATTTCCTATTCAAACTTCTGACTTTAGAACGTGTGTATGTGTATACACACACATACACATATGACAACAGAACTTTTCACCTATAGGCCACCAATATATAGCATAATTTTTAAAAAAATGTTAGAAAACTTGGATTGGCAAAATAAAGCATGTCAAGGGAGGACATTACACACACTTTGCCAAACAGTTACACAACTGTTTCAGGGTATGTCTACTCTACAAAGTTAATTGGAACTAACAGCCGTTAGTTCGAATTAACTTTCATAGCATCTATACACACAAACCGCTAGTTAGAACTTAATTTGAACTAGCGGAGCGCTTAATTCGAACTAGGTAAACCTCATTCTATGAGGACTAATGCCTAGTTCGAATTAAGTAGTTCGAATTAAGGGCTATATAGCCACTTAATTTGAACTAGTTGGAGGCTAGCCCTTCCCAGCTTTCCCTGGTGGCCACTCTCGGCCAAACCAGGGAAACTTTTCTGGCCCCTGAGCCTTTAAAGGGGCACGGTCTGGCTACAGTGCTCATGCCAGTTGCAAGCCTGCCAGCACCCAGCCAGCAGACCCTGCACCTGACACGGCATGAGCCAGCCACCCGCTGCCACCCAGCCCTCCGCCTCTTTCCAAGACCAGGCTGGCGGTTCCCAGGAGCCTGCCCGGGGCTGCAAGAGGCGGGTGCCCGCCTGGTTTAGTGCGGAGATCGTGGACCTCATCGAGGGTTGGGGAGAAGCCTCCAACGTACACGACCTCTGCACTAGGCACAGGAATGCGGCTGTCTAGAGCAGGATAGCTGCCAGCCTGGCCAGTAAAAAAGGTCACATGCGAACCCAGGAGCAGGTTTACATGAAAATCAAGTTGGTCCAGTGGGACCCCCCAACCGTGAGCCCTGAGCTTAGAACATAAGAACATAAGATGGCCGTACTGGGTCAGACCAAAGGTCCATCTAGCCCAGTAGCCTGTCTGCCAACAGCGGCCAGCACCGGGTACCCCAGAGGGGATGGACCGAAGACAATGACCAAGTGATTTGTCTCATGCCATCCATCTCCAGCCTTCCACAAACAGAGGCCAGGGACATCATTCCTAGCCCCTGGCTAATAGCACTCCATGGACCCAACCTCCATGAATTTATCTAACTTCTCTTTAAACTCTGTTATAGTTCTAGCCTTCACAGCCTCCTGTGGCAAGGAGTTTCACAGTTTGACTATTTGTTTTGTGAAGAAGAACTTTCTTTTATGTTTTAAGCCTGCTGCCCATTAACTTCATTTGGTGTCCTCTAGTCCTTCTATTATGGGAACTAATGAAGAACTTTTCTTCACCCTCTCCATACCAGTCATGATTTTGTAGACCTCTATCATATTCCCCCTCAGTCTCCTCTTTTCTAAGCTGAAAAGTCCCAGTCTCTTTAGCCTCTCTTCATATGGGACTTGTTCCAAACCCCTAATCATTGTAGTTGCCCTTTTCTGAACCCTTTCCAAGGCCAAAATATCTTTTTTTGAGGTGAGGAGACCACATCTGTACACAGTACTGAAGATATGGCGTACCATAGTTTTATACTTCCCCTCCTCCTTCTTCCCCTGGCTTCCCCCTTCCAGCTCCCTCCTCCCAGGTTTCCCCCTCCCCTCTCCCAGCCTCTCTCTTCCCCTCTCCCACCTCCTTTTCCCAGTCTCCCCAGAGGTTAATCCCCTCCCCCCAGTTTTGTTAAATAAAGAGAGTTTCTATTTTTGAACACACGTGTCCTTTATTTTTTACATCAGGAAGGGGGGCTAGGGAGGGGTAAGTGGAAGGAGGTGAGGGAGGAATGAGGCACAAGCCCCCGATGGGGAGGACTGGAGTGGCTCTGCGGGCTCCTCGTTGTGGAAGCTCTCCTGCAGGGCCTCCTGGATCCTGACAGCCTCCCGATTGACCTCCCCTCCCCCGGATGGCAGCCTGCGGCAAGTGAAGCCGGGCTGATGGCTGAGTGCTGTGATGTGCCGAGTGTGGGTACTCAGGGCACTCCAAGCCAGGACTGCTTTGCTGTCCCTCATCGAGGTAGACAAGCAAGCAGGGAACCCTGAGAACTGTCTGTCTGGGGTGGGGGTCGGGTCCCTTTAAGCACAGCCCTCGGCTAGCCTGAGGCAGCAGCTCCACACTCTAAGTCCTAACCTGATGCCCTGCCGGCACTGGTTCCATCCAGCCTTAACTTCGGTTCAGGATCCACTCAATGTGGACATGCTAGTTTGAACTAGCAAAATGCTAATTCGAATTAGTTTTTAGGTCTAGATGCACTAATTCAAATTAGCTTAATTTGAATTAACTAATTCGAATTGTTAGTTCGAATTAGTGCTGTAGTGTAGACATGCCCTCAGAGAGAGAAGTAATAGTTCAGTGAGTATCTGCTTAATACAACAATTACAGGCAGCATAACAAAAAGCACAGATTTGGTGTATGTATTTTTAAAAGTAATGTGATGAATTTATGTACCTTGGGTCTATCAATCTATACAGTAGATACTTGTATTCTATTCCTGGCCCTTCCTAAACTGACCTAGAGCAGCCTCTCAATTGTAGCATTTATAAAAAGGATAGCTGCATGTCACTGGACTGTTTATGATACTTTGATCAGTAGAAGGGTGCTGAACAGCATGACAATACTAACATTAATCATTATACAAAAATAGACTAGAACCCATGGTTTATGTCAAAGAGTGTTTAATTGGGAAGGAGTGAGGGATAGAGCACAGTAACGTCTCTCTCTCTCGTATAATCATTATGCCTAAATTATGGATAGGCGTGATAAGGCTGCCAAATATGTGTCTACAACGCTATCTTTGGATAGATCTGATAGCTTTGGATAGTAGGCCTGAACCAGTTCTGTGAATGCTTGTACTACTGCTGCACCCTGCAGAGAGATTTCTTTTACCTGGGGATCTACACCCAATTTTTAATATGGCGTTTTTGAAAGCAGAATTTAGGCATATAATTGTCATAGAATCATAGACATTAAGGTCAAAACAGACCGTTATGATTGTCTGACCACCTGCACATTTCAGGCCACAGAACCTCACCTACCCAGTCCTGAAATAAACCCCTAGTCTCTGGCTGAGTTATTGAAGTCCTCAATTCATAGCTTAAAAACTTCAAATTACTAAGAATTCATCATTTAAACTAGTTTAAACCTGCAAGTGACACATGCCCCATACTGCAGAGGAAGGTAAAAATCTCCCAGGGTCTCTGTCAAACTGATCAAAAGGGAAATGTCTTCCCAACCCCAAATATGATGATTAGTTAGACCCTGAGCAAAACCCACCAGAAAGATAGTTAGGAAAGAATTCTCTTTAGTAACTCAGAACTCTTTCCAGCTTATGTCCAGTCTCTCAGTGTTGGGGGTTTTGCTACTGGCATTTGCTAATGGGCCACATGCTACCATAGGCAGTTCTATTTCTCAAGCTCAGTTGTGAAGCTAGTTAGGATTTATGATCCCATTTCTACCTTGGAAGGCTGTTCCAGATCATCACTCTTCTGGTATTAGAAACCTTTGCCTTATTTTGAGCTGAAACATTTTGATGGCCAGTTTATATCCACTTGTCTTTGTGTCCACATTGGCAGTTAACGTAAATAACTCCTCTTGCTCCCTAGTATTTATTCTTCTGATGTATCTATCCTCCTCAGTCTTCTTTTGGTTAAGTCAGCTCTTATAAGGTTTCCATTTCTTGGATCATCCTAGTACCCTTTCTCTGCATCTGTTCCAGTTTGAATTAATCTTTATTTAAAAAAATGGCACTACAGGATTGCACATTTTATGCTATGTAGGTGCTTTTAAAAACTGTACCCTAGTTGTATTAATGGTTGTTTGAAATTTTATTTGCTGCCTTCCTATCAAGGAGCAAGTACCTGATCACTGCTGAAGGTAGGGTATCAAAATTAGACAGTCTAGAGATCTAATCTAATATAGCAACTCCTGTGTTCTTATGAGCATGCCATCTGATATTAGCTGCATTAGCTAAGTTAATTATATATTATATTAGTGCAACTGTTTATCTCTCTCCCATCATCTGTTGCACAGTGTCCTTATAGGTTGTGATGAAATTCACATTATATTGGCCTAAATTTTCAAACATAACTTGGGATTTTGATTGCCTCAGTTTTTAGGTGCCCAACTCCAGACCTTCCAAGATACTTGTTTTTCAGAAAGAGCTGAGTAATTCTTCTGTGAAAATCAAGAACTTTGATGTTGCTACAATTTGAACATCTAAATTCAGTAGTCACTTTTGAAAATTTAGACTACAGGCAGTCCCCGGGTTACGTACAAGATAGGGACTATAGGTTTGTTCTTAAGTTGAATTTGTATGTAAGTCGGAACTGGCTCCAGATTCAGCCGCTGCTGAAACTGATCAGCGGCTGACTTCAGGAAGCCCTAGGCAGAGTTGCTCTGCCCCCCGCTTCCTGGAATCAGCCGCTGATCAGTTTCAACAGCGGCTGAATCTGGACTCCTGGGACAGAACAGCTGGGGCACTGCCGGGTAGGTCCCCACAGGACCAACCCGGCAGCACCCCAGCTGCTCTACCCCAGGCGTCCCACAACAAAAGCCTGGTCTGCTGGGGGGGAGGGGGCACTAGCTGCACCCCCTCCCTCCCCAGCAGACCAGGAAGATCCGAGCAAAGCCGCGGAGGCGCAGAGGTCCCGCCGCCTCTGCGGCTTTGCTCCTGTCTCCCTGCTGTGCTGGGGGAGTCCCCCTCAGCACAGCAGGGCGACCCGAGCAAAGCCGCACAGGCGGCGGGACCCCGCTGCCCATGCGGCTTTGCTCCTTTGCCCCGGAGCAAAGCCGTACAGGCGGCTGGGTCCCCCGCCTCTGCGGCTTTGCTCCGGGACAAAGGAGCAAAGCCGCACGGGCAGTGGGGTCCCGCCACCTGTGTGGCTTTGCTCGGGTCACCCTGCTGTGCTGGGGAGTCTCCCCCAGCACACCAGGGAGACCCGGAGCAGCTTTTCTCACCTCGGAGGACGCGGTGGCGGGACATAAGTCGGATCCGCCTAAGTCGGGGACTGCCTGTATTGCATTTCACTTGCTGACCATTATAAATTTCCTCCTCTAGCAATTATTTAATAGATATGCGGGCAAATCATGTTCAATTTACTCAACTTACCATGATCAACAAATAAACTTTCCTTATTAAGTGGCATATAAAAATATTATCATGTAGGGACTTGCCATCTGAACACTCTAGGGACCTTATTCACATTTAACCTAACAAATCAAAAGTAACTCCAATGAACTCAAGAGAATTACAGGTATATAAACTTAAAAGAAAATTGAAAGGAGAATCAGTCCCCAGGTCAAAGGTGAAAACTAAAGATTATTCTAGGTCTTGAACCTTTCCAGGATTAATCTGTTTTCTCTTTTTTCTCTCTTTTTTTAAAGAAATAAAATTGTTAAAAAATCCCCTAATTTATTACAAAATGACTTCATTGCTAAAATGTCTTTATAAAATGGTTCTGGGAAAATGGGCCATTTAATTATGATTAGCAACTGAAATTCCACTGCACCTGTCAATATTTGGGTTTTTTTCCTTCATTTGGGATCCTGCCAGTTGTTTCTATTATTAGGAGAAATGTAGGACAAATCAAGGTGTTTCTTTGATGGAGTTCTGTTTTATTTACAAAGAATGCAGTTTAAGTCCTGTTTCCCTGAACACAACAGGAATGAAACAGCATGAGCCATTTTCTTTGCTCATAGCTCCAGATCCTTTCTAGAAAACATTCAGCCTAAAAGCACCTAGATTTTTCTCCTAGCCACACTACCTCTGCTTTTCTGAACTTGCTGCCTTTTTTTCGCAGACACACAAACCTTCACAAAACAATACCTAGAGAAACTCTTTTGCCACGTGTGCCTTTATTTTGGGTGGTGACATGTGCCTGATTTGGATGAAACCTGTATTCTTTTCAGCTACATGTTTCCATGCTGTAGTTTAACTTTTTCTCACATTTATTTCAGCTGTTCCACACATTCCACCCAATGAAGTTTAAACCAACTGATAATAACTTTGCTTGCTCCCTCCATGTTGGATTAAGTCATCCAAATTGTATTGAGACAAGGTCAATCAGGTCTCGACACTATCCTGCGGTGATATGGGACAACTCAGAGGGTTAACAATGAGACAGGCATCAACTCTGAATGAATGTGCCCCATAGGATTAATTGGTTTTCTACTGGTCAGGCCACTGACTTTGAATGATTCTGTACAAGTCTGTTGAGGGAGGATGGCAGGCAGGGGCCTGGAATTTCCCCAGCTGAAGCACATGGGCAGAAAAGAGACAGAAAGAATTTTTAGAAAGATGGTGTCTCTCTGTGCAAGAGAGCCAGACCACAAGCATGTAAAAGAAGAACAGACATTGGAGGCAGAAGGCAGGAAGTGTTGCCTAGCCTAAGAACACTTATCAAGCTCAGGATTCACAGGAGGAGTGGGATCACACTAGGATTTGATATGGGAAAAGGTCTTACAAACACATGAAGACTGTTGCGAAGAGGACTGGATCAACACATGGCAACTGTATGATACAGCCTTTAAATTATATTAGTGCATACTTTTTCCTATAGTATCCCTACCTCATTCCGTGAACAGGATGGAGCTGCTCTGGGAGTGAATCAGCATTATATAGGGAAGGAAGCTGTTGCTTGTAGCACCTCTGTCTCTGTTAAGCTGGAAGATGTGTAGTGAATGAGGCAAGGGACTGCAGGAAGGGAAAGGATAGCTAAGGCAGTTGAAGGCTCCCTTGGAAAACTGGATTCTATCCTTGCTTCTGTCACAAAATTCCTAAATGATGCTAATTACTTAAAATAAGCATTTCACAGATGGACCCTGATTGTGTGTTCTTCATTTTTCTGGGTGCCTGACTTGATACCTGTGAATCTGATGTGCAGAAGTATTGAACACTCACATCTATAGCTCAAGTCAATGGAAGATGTTCTTTGAATAAGTTAAGTGCTGTATGATGCTACATCCTCTGGAAAATCAGGTCCTTGATGTTTTAAATTGGACACTTGAAATGAGTAGACACCGTTGATATTAATCTCTCTCTCCCCTCTCCTTCTCTCCCTCGCCCATCTGGGCTTCAGTTAGAGAACTGTGTTCAGTTTTGGGCACCACACTTTAAGAAAGAAATTAGAGGGAGCCCAGAGGAGAGCAGCAACAATTATAAAGAATTTTATAAAACATGACCTGTCAGGAAAGGTTGAAAGAACTAGGGCCATGTTTATGAGAAGAAAAAGCTTGTGGGAAGAGGCAATCAGATGGGAAGAGACATAATAACAAAAAAAGATTGCAATATAGAGGATTGTAATCAGTTGTTCCCCATGTATACCTTGTAAAGGGTAAAAAGGAAATGAATGGCTTAGTTTGCAACAAGATAGATTCAAGTTGATTTTTGGAAAACTTTCTGTCCATAATAATTGTTAAGCACTAGATCAGATTGACCTAAGGAGGTTGTAGAATCCTCATCAATGGAACTTTTTCAGAACAGGTTAGACAGACAGATTTACTAGATTTACTTAATCCAGTATCAGTGCGGGGGGGAGGGGGGACTAAATTACATCTTTGTGATCCCTTCCAGCCAAGAGGTGTAATAGTGCAGTCGATTAACCGATTATCCAATAAGCTAAAGCTTATAGGTTAATGCTATAGACTAAACGCATTTCTCCCTCCCACCCCCACGTCCCGGACAAAGGCTAATGCCATCCTGTGCTACTGCCTCTGATACTGAGGCAGCAGCACAGGATGACAGGCAGCTGGTCTGTGAGGAGAGCTGGTTTTGAACTGGCTTTCCTCGTGGACCAGCTCCCACTTGGCACCCCGCATGGAGTGGCAGGGGACTCCTCGGGAGTGGGGCCGGAGTGGACTGGCTGCCAGCCCTGCCCCCAGGGACTATAGAATAGTCAACTAACTGATAAGAATTCATGAGTTACTCAACTAGTCCATTAACCGATATTTAACATCCCTATTCCAGCCTTAGATTTCTATTATTCTTTGAGTCATCTCAATGGAGTGTTTGAAAATAAATTCATTAATATTTGTGAAGTACTCAGATACTATGGTGATGAGCACCAGGGGAAAGCCCATGAGGAAATGATTAATTCTGTCTTCAGAGAAGGCTTTGAAATAGTGAGCAATAAGTAATGCATGGGACCACACATAGACCAAGAAGGAAAAAAATGAAATACTGAAAAGCAGCTCGTTAACTGACACCATTTATTCTGTGCACTGATTAAAGCAGGGTCTCATGGGAAAAAATGTGACCATGCTAGTAAAGAATGTATCAAACAGCAGACACACAAGGGGTCTGAATTAAGGTTGAAATGGCAACCTTAATTCTGACAATTCCTATCTTTTGAGTGTTTGTCTTTTGCAACCTTCATTACGTTTTCATTTAGTTCATGTGTATGGTATTATATATAGCACACTATACTACTACATAGTTCTTTATATTTAATGTAAAGAATTGGGCTACATAATTTAATATTTATGTATTTACATTTTGGTGACAAAACAGTTATTTTGATTAGTTGGTGATGAACTTATGTTTGAGATATAAAAGATCATCAATAACAATTGGAATTAAATGGCATATCTAGAGTCAGCACAATAGATATTTTGTTTATGTGGTACTGCTAGACTTTTTTCATTTCTGAATAGATAAACTGAAAAAAACTCTTGGAACGAGCCGCACTGCACCCTTGTGTCAGGATAAGGGATATAAATGCTTAGTTAATAGGAGTTAATAGGAAGAGGATTCAAAATGCATTTTAATTTAACATTTGCTTCACAATCTTCTGCTCATTTCCTTTTTTCCACTGTATCCCCCCCTCTATATTTTCAATGACCATGGATTACAATTAATGTGGCCATTTTTCATTAAAAGTCTACCCATGTGATCTGTCTGTCTGCTAAAAGCATTTCAAATCCAGTATTAGATGCCGATTCTATGATGGAGTCCAGATTAGTGCTTCTCTGCACCTGCACAGAGTCATTTCAAGATCAGGGCATGATAGCGTTCAGCCTTATATATAATATAGACTTTTGCAATGTCACTAGTGCCAATCACAAACACTAAAAATCATGGGTCTTGTCCCAGATTCATAAGACTCACTTACAAAAAGTAAGCTTTTAAAAAAAGATAAAAAGTGTTAGGTTCTTTTTATTTGTCTTCTGGTTTCTGAATCATTAGGGTTCACATTTTCAAATTTTTCGACTATAAGAGCAAAAAACTTTTTTTAAAATAAAAGCTGAGACGTACATAATCACATGACTCCAGGGGCTACATGATATAATGACAGGATTTGGCAGCATTGCAGCTTTTTTTTTTTTAAAATAATATAGTTTCTTGTGAGAGAAATGTCATAAATTGTTCAAATACATCATTTACAGAGATGATTTCCGTCTTTGAAGTCTCAGGGCCCAGTTTGCAAAACTTGGCACCTTTATTGTGCTAGCCAAATTTATGTATTCAAATGTAGGTTTTGAATATTCAGAATTTTTAAAGTGTGCTTTAGGTGACCATATTTGACCATACAAGACTAATATTTTAATAAAAATCTGTTACTATTCTCATAGCCTCTGTATAATATGGTGAAATATTAGAGCCATTTCCAATATCGGAAATAGGAGAATCTAATTTTTTATACATCCTGTTTTTATGCATCATCTCTCAATTTAAAACAGATATTCTATTTGCAAGAACCTTTTCCCAATGTAATGCAGACAGAGCTATCAAGGAAATATCCTCCAATACATGTTCTCTATCTATATTTGAATAGTTTCCCTTTTATCTACTGTATCACAGAATTCAGTTATTTAATCTGAATTAACACCATGCTATATCTGTTTCTCTATCTCATTCTCTCTTCTGTGGCCTGAAAAGCTAGTGCATATTTCTGCAGTTAGTTCAAAGATGCCAGTTACAACTCTTATTGATTTTTTTTATTCTTTGTTTACTGAACTTAGCACTTACACATTCTGCAAATCCCTTTCTCTTTGGTAATCAAAAAAAAATTAGTTTAGAATATCTGACAAAGGTATGACTCTAAAACTAGTTGAGATCTCTTTTACTTTCAGTTTACCTTCATCATAAAAAGATTTCTGATCCTATCAAGGTCATTTTGTTACTTGCATTTTTGCATCTTTGCATTATAATTGTTTCCTTCTGCAGAAATAAATGCTGTAACCTTGAATGAAGCAGTTACTAATAATGTTATACTAAGCAAATAAATGTCAGGAATAAACTAGTCTTGACTGCCTAATATAAGCTTCTGTAGTATTCATGTATAATGCTCTAATCATTGGCGCAAAACATCCAATTAATTTGCTTTCCCTACATGTTTTTACTGGCCAAGATGCATAGGGGAGTAGTGTGCTCAGTCATAATCATGCTCCACAAAGGCTGGAAATGTTCCCTTTGAGCTTCCAATCATTAGGCCAGCTGAAGTGAAGACAAGCCCATTGACAAGTGAGAATGGCAATAATTTATTTTCTATTGATGGGTTGTGACAAATCATGTCGGAGCAGTGGCTGCATACTGTGGGGCTCCATGAAGGAAGATTGTGATGGGCAGAGATGAAACCCTTCACAGCTCATTTAGTCCAAATGTAGCCACCTGGGTGGTGAATCAGTTCAACATACCAGCCCAAGCATTCCTGCACAAAATTAGATCGCTAACAGGCAAGCCATATAGGGATTCCTAGACGGCATTAATCAACCAGGTTCAGCTGTCAAAATGCAGAATTCAAACTTTAAAAGCACAAGAAGGGTTAAAATGTGGCACTTTTGTCACAAATTCAAGAATGTAATGACTATCGCACAATTCCAGGTTCAGTAAGAGGCTTGGAAGAAAAATGATGAACTTTAAACTGCTGAAGTGAAGAAATAACCTTGCTGAAAACACCCTAAGATTTTTACAACTGTTAATTAGTAAAAGCATCATGAAGATTTATTTAAGCATGGGCACACCCCTTTCAACTATCAGCTGACAGGTCAAATTAAATGTATGTGCTTCTTACCACTGCACAGCACAGTTCATATCTTACTTTAAAAAAATCTGCTGATGTACTTAGCATCTGACCTCTCATGCTGTTTCAGAATACAGTTATTTTATTTTGCAGAATATTACAAGCTTACCCAGCTTTTTGGCTGAACTCTACTTTTTTGAAGAAGAGATTTTTCAGGAATACTGAGATCTGGACCTCACTGTGTACAGGGATTTTATTTTAATTTCCTTGTATTATTTTCCCCTAAACTGCTCTGTAGATTTAGGGCCAGATTCTCTGTTGCATTCTGACCTCTTGTCAAAGAGGTAAAGCCAGATTAGTTATGTGCTTATTCTCGGGCTCTTTGCTAGCCTGTATTTAGAGTATCTGGAAAATTAGGGAGCCTAAGTTGACTCCCTGATAGCATTCCTCTTTCCCACTCTCATTCATCTCCCTGCACACACATACACAAACCAATTATCATTTACCTGGTAAAATGGAGAATCTGGACCATATTTTTTAAAAGCCTTTCATGCATGCAACAACTCTAAAATGTATAGTTTCTAAAGCCATTAAATATATTGGAATAAAAACTGTCACATGTAATAACAGATCTTTTTATTATATTGAGTCACTGGCTTCCTGATGCCTGCAAAAACAGGTATTAACAATTTTACACAGACATGGCAAGTGTTTTTCATTTCACAGCCCTGTCACACATTCCCACATCTGTGTCATATTCCTCTTTAAGGGCTGTTCTCCATAGAGTAAAACAGCCTCCTTTTGCTACCAGTTGTTTGATTTACTCAGTTTAAAAATTTCTGTCCTGTGGATCTGGAAGTTCTGGGTGAAAATCCTGAAGACCCAACCTGGCAAAAGTCATTTGAGGTTGTATGTTTAAAGACTGTATCACATTGCTTATACATAAGGTTGTGAAATTAAAGTTGCAGTGTGCTATACTTAAAAAAAGTTTTGCTATATCATCTAACAAATCTCTTGTAAGATTTGTCTTGTAAGAGAATTGAGTCTATGAATCATATCTATGAATATGGAAATCATATAGCTTAAACTAGCTCAGCTATTTAATTCTTAGCTTAGTGAATACACAGCTATATGTCTAAGATTAATCATGTATTTATTTCTCCCCAATCTTCTTAAAATGATTATTGTACTTTAAGAAAACTTGTGTTAGAGGCTGAAAGTGCTAAGATTATCATACCATTTCAGATGATCTTGAAAGTTCCTGTTTGTTATATTATTTCATACGATTTATGTAAAAAAGAGAACAGAAGAGTTAGCAACCAATATGGGTTATTACCATAATGCATACAATACAGAGGCAAGTTTATTGCATTTAATATTCCAAGTAATCTGTGAGAATAGGCAATCGTTTCATTAAATTTTTTATTCTGTCAAATTTCCATTAAAGGGGCATATCCTGCATTGTGATAATATGGAAACAGTTGAAAAGTAGAATGTTTTAGGAGGTTAAATGTTTTATAGCATTATCTTTCTGTGTGCAGACATATTATGACACAAGTACTGGTGGTTCATGCATTCTGTATAATATCTATTTTAGTAGGCATCTCTTTTCTTGATTTTTTTTTTTAAGCATGTCTTATGTAAGCATATTATGAAATTACTGCACCCTGGTTGAAAGGGTATATCTTTTGTGTTCTGATTTCCTTCGGGTATTTTATTCATATTGGGAAAACAGTGAGTGGATCTTTTTCAATAATTTGTTATTCTTGGCATTTCAAATTTTTATCTTTGTTTGGTATTATTTTGTCCTCTAAGGTAAAATGACAAGGTAAAAACATCTTGCATAAAAACCAAGATCATCACTCTTTTTCACTGCCTATCAACCTGTTTGTGCTTAACCAAGCATTTATTTATTAGTTCTTAATGGGAAGGTCTACAAGGTTACTACACCTGAGAGAAAAATCTGTAAGACAGGCTTTCTAATTAATCACTAGGAGGGTTCAAGAAGGTCTAGTTATTTCTGTGTATAGAGGAATTTATGAAGTCTACTACAAGTGTTCATTGCTAAAACTGCTGCTAACATTTTGTTTCTTTGAGATACTGCATTGTGGTAATTCTTGTCATTATATGTAAACTGTGACAGATGTAACAATATCTGGACAAATCTTGTTGAATTAAACATTTGATTTTTTTAAAATTTATTTCCTAAAATACTTAACTTTATTTACCATTGAAGTACTGTGTATATTTCCAGGAGCTAGGGGGACCAGAAGCTCTGAACAAATAGGGATGGTTAGGCAAATTCATTAAATTATATCAGGCAGTATAGTAAAGGCTCTGAGTGGGTTTTGATGACTACCATTTTTGCTGCTTGATTCTTTTGTGTTTAGAAATGCCAGAATGCTAAATAGCCCAACAATAATTTGTTTTAAAATGTTACATTTCTTTTATAATATATTTTCACTAAGTATTAATTATAGATTAAAAATAATGTTCCTATCCATAGTTACACAGTTATTTTCAGACTATTTACTTAAGTGTCTGAAAGCTGGTCTTAGTAATGCAGCGGTATATTTGACTGATATAGAAGAGACATCAGGAAGCTCCCTTGCTTGGTGTTTTCACATATCAACAGTATGGTGATTTACTCATCTAAAGGAGAGAGGATCTAGTCTTCACCTTGCCAAATACCATTTCCAAGCTCCTTAGAACCCATACTCTCTGGAGTATTTGGCTTTTTTTTTTTTTTTTTTTAACATTCCAGATATGAGAAACCATACATGGCACCACACCAAAAGTCCATCCAATCAATATCACTAAATGAGATAAGCTTGAAACTTTCAGGTTCTTAGAGAACTTGATTTTATATATAAGACCTTGGTAATAGGTCCAGCATGTCCAATTTTTAAGTCTACTTACCTTTGTAATAAGTAATTTCATATTCTTTATCTAAATAATGTTTCACTGATGTGGGTTTTGAAGTCAAGCTGGGAAGAATGACCCGATTAACATATTAATCATGGCTAGCTTAATAAAGCATGTTAAAGTAATTGTTTTGGATTTAAGACCTGGTAATGGTCATTAATTTGATAGTTGAAGGGGAGGTAAAAAAAAGAGGCTCTGCCATAAAATAGATGACTTAAATATTCCCAGAGAATGTTGCTTAACATGTATATCTGGAAGGGGAAAAATTATAGGTAGCTGTAATGGATATTTGTAAACTGATGGTTTGTATGTTGCCTACACAAATCAGATCCATAGTCTTGGATGTATATGGGTGTTCCTTTGGCGATACCCCTCTCAAAAGCTTTGGTGCTTCATCATATATAAGCTCCATTATGATACAGACAGGTCAGACACAAGATGTTATAAGGAATTGCAGCCCAGTCCCACCACTCTCGTCTTTCAATTCATCATATTATTGATCAGAACCCGTGTAACTTCTTCCCTCTGTTTTTTTTTATAAGCTGGTTCCTCCCCCTTCTCCCTCTTCCCCCCCCCCCCACTTTTTTTTTATTGTATTCTAATTGTTTATAGTAGTCAGTGACAAGTTGTGCAGTTACTTGGCATAATTTTGTGTCTGTAAGAGCTTACTTCCATTGTTTTATAGGTTTTTTTTCTTTGTCTTGATCCTGTTTCACTAACAAGTTTTGCCTTTCAAAAGGCAGATCTTCTACTTATGTTTTGCATCAGAGGGGTAGCTGTGTTAGTCTGAATCTGCATAAACAATGAGAAGTCCTGTGGCACTGACTGAATTGACCTCATTATCTCTGTCCTTCCTCTTGATTGGTACTCCTTTCTTTTCATGTGCCTGTATATTTATACCTGCCTTTGGAATTTCCACTACATGCATCTGACAAAGTGGGTCTTTGCCCATGAAAACTTATGCTCCAATAAATCTGTTAGTCTATAAGGTACCACAGGACTTCTTATTGTTTATACTTGTGTTTTGTTTCTGAAATAACCTAACATTGCTGCCAGCAGTCATTTTCATAGTCACTGCATATGCTTCCATATTTGAGACACCATAAACAGCTACAAAGAAGTGCTTAGCTATATTAGGTTAGGATTCAGGATGTTTCTTGGTCATGGTAAAAGATCATCTAATCAGTGTGGACACCAAGGCTGATCACCTCATAGTGCCCATGTGGACGCTGGAGCATAGCTACCATAAACATACGAAAGGGATGTCATCTTCACTTAAAACCCCAACGTAGATGTGGTTATATTTAAGGGATGGCGGTAGAAATACACATGAAATTAGAGGCACCAGAATAAACCTTATTTCCTAGCTCACATGACAGTGAGGCTGTCCTCTTTCTAGCTGTCTCTGTTCAAAGGAGTAAAGGGTAAAGGTGGTTTAAGTGGACTGAGTAGTCCATGAATGGTACAGAAGTTTGCCTCCAAATTCACCATCTTAATTTGTTGCTGTAGTCTTTAAGGCCCAGTTCTGTTACCTTTACTCAAGTCATAAGTAGTCCTGAGCCATAGCAAAGGTTTATATTATGAACATTGCCCTTTATACATTTAAAAACTCTCTACAGTGTATATTTTGGCCTTTTTTCCTTAAAACAATAAAAGCGCATCTCAGCAGTTGCCACCAATAAATACATAAATTGGAGTTTCTAGTCATGTCTATTGGTATGTTGACCCACAAAAAACATTACATATTTTACTGTACTTTATCAAAAGAACTGTGGTAGAGATTTTCAAAACCACCTATGATATTTGGACACCTAGAATTTAGACTCCTAAAATTATCATCCAAATCTTTGCAATAGCTTTGAAAATCTGTGCCCATAACTCTAAGACTCCTTGTCTAATTTTTGCTATCCTTTCCAGAAAAATGGTACCCTGGAATATGATTTTGCATGTAAAATTTCAGTAAGATTGATTTTTTTTTTGGATAGGCATGGGCTGGAATTAAGACTGGAAATGGAGAAATAGTTTCAGTCTTAACTATGGAGAATATGCCACTGCTCCATAACTAGGCTTTAATTCTTACAAAAACTTATATTAATTGGATTTTTCACATAACTTTTTTTGTTTGATTTAATGTACCACATAGATTAGTTATAGAAACTTTATTTAAATATGGATTTAATTAGAAATGTTTTATAATTTTAATGAGTCTTAAAAGTCTTTTGATGAGCAGTCTGTGTAATTATGGTATTTAAAATGATTGGATAAATGCATACTTTATAATTTACCTTTCTTGCAACTGTGTTTTCATGCAGGTTATTTTTAACATGAAGAATTGTTTCATTTTGTGTCAGCCTCCCCTCCCCCTCCTTCTAGAAAATGTTTTATCTCTGAAATAAAATTAAATATGCATGATACTAGTAGTATTGGATAATATTGTAATAGTACAGTTAAAATCAATCAAAAGAGGAAAATTATTTTGTTTTTGTTAAAGAAAAGACTAAATTGTTAATTTGTTATCCAGAAGTAAATTACACACTAGCATTGTACAAAAAATGTGGGTTGAGTTTTTTTGTGTCTGAGGAAATTACCTGAAAAATTATTGCACAGGGTACATTGCACTAGGTATTGTGTTGTCAGCAGTCTGCTTCACTGCCACCACATAAAGAAATAAATACTCTCAGCGAGCTTGAGAAGTAAGTTTATAGAAATAGCATTTAAAAGGGGAGGGCTTCTTTTTTGTGAACAGTGGTCTCTTCTCACCTCCGACCAACATGAAATCAAATTACCCAAGAGTTGTGGTTTATCAAATTGATTGATCAGTAGTGGTGCACATTAGTTTTTGCACATCTAGTACACTTTTTCCAGCTTTTCATTATTAGCCAGCAGTCACATGTTAGGAGGATAACCCAGCAATGATATATCTAAAAGATAAATAAGTCTATCCACTTCAAATACACTTAGCTGTTCTGCATACTATTCTGGCCAGCCTTATCTTCTGAGTATACATTTGAGTTTTAGAGAGATAATCTGGGAAGTTTTCCAAATTCATAATAAAATAAAATAAAGCCTGAGGAGCACCCTTTTCTCCCCCACCACAACTGCGCCATTAGAGTTTCTGGATATGATGTTCATCCATGTGCTGCGGGCCAGCATAAAGCTGGAGAGAAGCTGGTGGGCAGGGTGCACATACACACTCCTGCCCTGGGCTAGCTCCGGGGAGAAGCTGGTGACTGCCCCCAATACACGCCCTGAACTCTCCACCTCCCTGAAGTTCTCCCTCCTCCTAGCCTCCTGCCCTAACTCCTGAATTCTCTGCCCAGAGCCTCTCCTCACCTCCTACCCCTGACTCCCGCACCCCATTACATCCCCAGATCCCTGCCCCCTCAATCCTGACTCCTGTACCTCCACATCTCCAGCCTCCTGTTCTGAGCCCCCCATATCCTGAAGCCCCTGCCCAGAAGGTTCTAAGCAATGCCAGGTAAGTCTGCTGGTATAGTTAAATTTAAAATATGATTAATATTCAAGCATAAAAGTAGGTAGCTGGCAAAGCTTGGTACCTGAGCATTTCAGTCATTCTTTATCATCTGTATCATGCAAAGCCCAGAGACTTGGATAAAGCCATTCTCTGGGTCAGAATTGCAACCTGGATAGTAAATTTACAATTTGTGCAACAGAATTAGAACTAAATTACACAAGTTTGTGGCTCAGATATAGGGATGTTAAATATTAGTAAATTGAATAGTTGATTAACCTCATGAATTCTTATTGGTAACTCAACTAATCTATAGTCCCTAGGAGTGGAGCCGGCTGCCAGTGCACTCTGGCCCCACTCTCGAGGAGCCCCCTGCCATTTCATGCTGCTGCCTCAGTATCAGAGTCAGCAATGTGGGGTGCCAGGGAGGAGCTGGTCTGCAAGGGGAGCCAGTTTAAAAAACAGCTCTCTCGTGGACTGGCTGCCTGTCATCCCACACTGCTGCCTCTGATACAGAGCCAGCAGCACAGGGTGGCAGCAGCCCCTGTCCTGGGAGTGGGGGTGGTCTGAGCTCCCAGACCCAGCATGAGCCAGAACTGAGCTGGGCTAATATGCTCCTAATATACTTTAAATTCAGAGCCACAGCAGGGGTAGGTCTCAGACCTGATGCAAGCCAGGACGGAGCCAGCTGCTGGCCAGCCTGCTAAAAAATTTACTGGCAGGAGGAAGGGGCATACTGTGTAGTCTACAGCATTAACCTATAAGCTTTTGCTTATTGGTTAATCGACTACACTATTACATCCCTAATCAGATATGGTATTTTTAAAATAAAGAGAATGAATGAAAAATGAGATCTTAAAAGTTTTAAAAACCCTCTTTAAACAGGAAACTAATGTTATAGAATTTTCTAACCAAATTGCATATGTGCTCTTATGCACGTGACAATTTCTGAACCTCAGAAAAATGGCTGTAGAGTGGGGTTACTCTCTTATTACTGTGTACATTTCTGTTTTGTGGAGGAAAAATGTGGGCCATATGCATATTTAGGCATATTTAGATGAGTGAAAAAACAACAAAATCTTTTTGGTATTATATATGTGTACAAATAAATGGAAATCCTTTCATCACTCATTTCAGTTGCTAAATTGCTTTGAGGATTGTGAACTATAAGGACTTTTAGAATGATGAGAATGCATTGTTCCACAGGAGGCAAATTAGTTTTGAGGAAAATAGTAAAGATTTAAACTAAAAAAGTGCTTGGGGCGTGCCTCTTTAGATTTGATGGTGTTGAAAGGGAAAAGAATTCCTATAACGAATTTCTGTGAATATTAAGCTATGCATAGTGCAAGCAAGTATACATTTTATTTTGGAAATTGTATTTTTATATGCATTTTATACATGTTTAATTAAAGATGGATTGTTTGTCATATCTATGCTTATTGGTTGAATTCTACTCTTGCACTCAGAACATTTTAAACTCACAATATAAAATGAAAGCACAAAGCAAGTATGCTAGCAAGCATAAATATGCATGTATATTGAGCATGCACGTGCCACTATCTTCAAGGCACACTTCCTGATTGGTAATGGGTGAGTCACAATATATGATACACACACAAAGATTAGATGTTAAGCTAAACTACTTTGGACTAGAATTCAAGTCTAAAATCTTGTGAGAATATTTTTGTAAGATTTCCAGAACCTTTTTTTTTTCTCATTAATTTCTAACTTGGTCAACAAACAAGAAAGCACAGAAGCTAGTAATGGTGAAAAATAGTTCATAGTACTTTATTAAATCTCAAAAACCAACAAACAAGCAACTTTATTTACATACAATATTTTAAGTGAAATTTTGGATTGGTTCCTGGGATTGGTTCCGTGCAGCTCAGCCCCTGGGGAGAGGTGGCCAGGAGAGATTCCGGTGGGAGCGGGGATTCCTGTTCCAGGAATGTCTTCCCCCCAGGAAGGTGAGGGCATGGGGGGTCCAGCGGCAGCTGGTCGTCCCCCGGAAGTATCGCCTTGAGCTTCTGTATTTGGCCCATGATGTCCCCGTTGTGGGCCACCGGGGGATCTGGAGCACCCGGCTGAGGCTGCTCCAACACTTCTACTGGCCGGGGATTTTTGCAGCCGTGCAGCGGTACTGCTGGTCCTGTGACTCCTGCCAGAGGGGCGGGAAGGCCCAAGATAGGAGGAAAGCGGCTTGGGGGGCCCTACCCCATATAGAGGACCCTCTGGGCTCACTGAGGGTATGTCTACACTACCCCCCTAGTTCGAACTAGGGGGGTAATGTATGCATACCGAACTTGCTAATGAAGCCCGGGATTTGAATTTCCCAGGCTTCATTAGCATAAAGCCGGCGCCGCCATTTTTAAAAGCCGGCTAGTGCGAACCCCGTGCCGCGCGGCTACACGCGGCACGGACTAGATAGTTCGGATTAGAAGCCTAAACCAAACTATCTAGTCCGTGCCGCATGTAGCCACGCGGCACGGGGTTCGCACTAGCCGGCTTTTAAAAATGGCGGCGCCGGCTTTATGCTAATGAAGCCCGGGAAATTCAAATCCCGGGCTTCATTAGAAAGTTCGGTATGCATACATTACCCCCCTAGTTCGAACTAGGGGGGTAGTGTAGACATACCCTGAGAGAGTTATGGGAGGGGAAGTCCCCCCTGGATGGAGCGTCGGGTGTGGAAGCTGCCCTGGCTGTCCAGAGAAGGCCCACTGGGCTCATGGCCCCAGCCCGAGAGACCTTGGCCAGAGATCAAGGCCAGCGGAAGGGTGGGTGTGACCCCCGAGGACAGGCCTGTGCCAGTCGCCCTGGAGCGGTGCTGCGAGTGGACAGAGGAAAGCCAATTCATGTGGGGCCTCGCCGCGGCCGGCCCGAGTCAAGGGGAGCACCCATGTCCCCAGGGCTGGTTCCCACACAGAGGACCCGAACTTCCCTAGGTCATGAGCGGAGTGACCCTGCTCAGTTCGCTCTCGGAGGGGGGAGAACTGTGACATAGTGGAGGGTAACCTGCTAACTCTCTGGCTGCTGTCTGTAGCACCACCGAGCAGACAAGCGAGGAGTCACTATGCAAAGAGGGTATCCCAACTGGTTTGGCCAGCTGACCCCCATGGAGAGGAACAAAGGAAGGTGGAATGCTGCCCTGGGTGGGGGTCAGGGCTGGAGGAGAGTGAGTTGGTTCCTGGCTGGAAAGCAGGGAAGAAGGAACTGGGGAGGGGGCTGGGATCCCCCCCATCTCAAAGGGGGCATGGAGGCCTCTTAGCCCCAGTTCCTGTAACCAGATTACATCTGTGCTATGCTGTATCCTGGAGGAGCAATAAACCACCCTCAATTCTACTGGCTGGTGGAGTCTGTTTGTGCCGTTTCGGGGTGCAGGAGATGGGGGACCCCCAACGCGCCGTCACACCCATCAATGGTCCTTAAGCTCCTAAAACCTTTAATGTAGGCTGAATCAACATTTTATCTCTGCCTTTGAAGTATCTGGGGAATAATTTAAAATATACTACAAAATGATGCCTAAAGAATATTTTTACACATTGCCCATTTCTCTCTTCTAGAAATGGTTTCAAGCAGAGGTGTGGATGCTTCAGAAGCAGAAATACTCGGTCTTCCGTTGATGTTGGCATTATAAGTGCCAATTTTTATGATCCTAGGGCTTTTTATTTCTAAAGCTGTCATTCTTCATTGAAAGGGCATGAGAAATTAAAGCTGTTTCAATATCTTCTACTGTCAGTATTTTATACTAGAATTAAATTCACATGATGATCCACAAACAGGTCACAAGAGGATTGTTTGATTTGAGAAAAAATGTGGAACCTGTTGCAGATCAGAAAACATGTCTCATTATCTTTTGTTTCATTTTTCATTAAAAATATCCTTCTATTTTAGCTGCAGCTACTCAGATAAAACTGCAGCTGGCAGTTTTGTGGATTTTGTTTTTATTTTTATTTTCACAAATTAGAAAAAGTACAGAACTCGGAGATGCATAGTTTGTAAAGGAATAGGAAAGCTTTCAGCTTTGTCACCAGTCCAATCTATTCCAGTCACTCAAGACATTACATGTGAAGCCTGTATGAAATGTGGTTTCAGGCCAGTTCCTAGAAGCCAAGTACATGTTTCACAGACAACTACAGATGGCACTAGTTGGCAACCATTTTGACAGTCACAGCAGAATCTACCTGAATCAGTCTGTTGGACAGAGGATATACACATGGTAGAATTATAGGTAGATGATGGTGTAGAGTGGTATAAACATTTTAATCAGCACACGTTTTGGATGGCCCAATTATTCATGAATGGTACAGACAAAAAAAAAACTATTCAAGTCATCCAATAAAGTCTACTGTTCCCACACTAAGCTACATCTATACTTCAAGGCTTTTCCACAAGAGGAAATGCAAATGGAGCGCTCATTTGGATATGTCACGCTCACATTTGCATTTCCTCTTCAGATCCTTTTTGCACAAGAGGTTTTTGCACAAAAAGAGCTATGTAGATGGCTCCTTTTTGCGCAAAAACCCTCTTTTGTGCAAGAGCCATTCTTTCTCATTTTTTCAAGAAGAACGGCTTTCCTTTTTTAAACTAAACTGATTTTTTTCTCACTCAAACAAAAGAATTCAAGTTGAAAGAAATCTTTTGAATGTTGATCTCTTTGTGATAGCCAGTGTTCCCTGTAAACTGGGTGCGTGGGCGGCTGCCCAGGAGAGATTCAAATGCTGCCCAGATGATTAGGAGATCCTCCACAGTGCCCACAATCAGCAGCATGTGTTTCTACTAGTGGTACACATGCCTCACTGCACATAAAATTGATTCTGCACATGGATGGAAAAAATCAACAGGAACATTGGTGATAGTGTGCAATTATTTGCCATCATAAATAGAACCAGTGGACCGCTATTTGAGTCACACCAGCAATATCCTTTCATTCTTGAAACAATGTTTTCTGAACATTTGAATTAAAAGCTGCTGAAACATCCAGCATAATCAAAATAGCCACCTAATCACAATCTAATTGAAGTAGGAAATAATTTGTTACTTATGATCTCAACACCAAAGGAAAGGAAGAACTCAGGCTGTCTAAAAAAAAAAAACATGGCCACCATTATGCAAATAAAGCGCAGAAAATGTAAATAATTTGTCATTTCGAAGTGTCTAATGTACATCCCTTTTTTGAGAAAAGGAATGTAGATTTTAAACGGGGCTTTTCGAAAGAACTCCTGAAAAACTGAGTACAGGATCTTTCGAAAAAGGGTTTATTTTCGATTGATCCCCATCTAAACAGCCATTTTTCTTTTAAAAAGCCCCGTTTCAAAAAATACCATGGCCAGCATTATGCAAATTAAGTGCAGGAAATTTAAATCCTGGCTTCATTTGCAATTTCGAAATGTCTAATTTACATCCCTTTTGTGAGAAAAGGGATGTAGTTTAGACACAGCCTCAGAATGGAATAAAACATACGTAGTAGGATTGGCTGCCTCCCTAGTACTCCCTCCTAGCTGGGATGGCTAGGTGGTGCTCTGCTTCTTTTCCTCCCTCTTTAGGTCTCTAAAGAACTCCACACAAGAACTCTGCTCTACTTAATCCTCCTTGGACTAGATTTATTACAATAATGAAAAAAATCTCAAAATGAAGTCCATATCAAATCCATGCTCCTAGTCTTCCCACTGGGTCTTCAAGGCCTTTTTTGCCTGAAACCTATTCACTTAAAACAGTCTCTTTAGTCTTCCTCAATTTCCTCCAGTACCTCAAGGTTATCTGGTGGAGTCACTTCACAGCCAAGCAGCACTTCCAAAGGAACTGTAGACAGACAAGACTGTTATTCAAGTGCACCTCAGGACTTTGGGACTATGCTACCTAGTGACACCAAACTGAGTGAGGTTTAGTAGGTGAGGGAGGGGAAATTGATATGATACATATACATGTTTGAACATTCATTCCAGTAGGTAGATAACTGAATTAATAGACTATTGGCTGGCAAGATTACTTTTGGGGGAGTGTTTATAGTGATTGCAGTTATATTTGGGAGGGAATATCAGTGAATCACTGGAGGAATTCTGGTAGAAAATATATGCAAATAAAGCTCATTCTTAAATCATAGTCATCCATAGAGCTGTTTTTTCTCTAATCTCAGGCCACAGGTATTTACATACAATTAAACTCATAAGTACTTTGATTACAGCAAATCCATCAGAGTATGATGGTTCTGATTTGGTTTGTTAGGTGATCTGTTCTGAACATTCATATGGTTCAGTTTAACACTGTATTAATATTAATTTCTAGATTTAAGTATTAATTGGACTTGAGTAGCATCTTGATTATATATTCTCAGTGGTTGTAAGTACTGAACTGTGTTATACGGGGAGTTTAATCTGATTTTCAGTCACATACATATAAAAAACTTGATATTTATTTCTCTAAAGAGCTCAGCCGTTTGTAAAGGACTACAGTCCTCCAGTTAAATAGACATTGAACTGTTAACTGTGGGAGCATAGTGTGGACATATGGATGCTGTTTATGTATTTTTATGTCCTTGTCAGCATTTGTTTATTCACCTGTTCTCTTGTCTGAGGTTGATTTGTTGGGTTATGTAGATTTTTATCTACTAGATTATGTTATTCTTCTTTGAGGTGATATCTCAGTATCAATTGGTTGTTCCATGTTCAAGCTGGCCTCTGTAATCCTCTGGGGGAGTGTGACATGGTTATACAACCAGTCACTAGGTTTTGAAAATAAAATAAGAAGCAGCTGTTAAGCTTCAGGGTTTCTGGAATTCTTGCTTTTTGTACATAAAAGCACAAGCAAGCCAATTTATTCTGTTTGCTCCTTTTTTGGCATATTATATCTCTATCTCTGCCCTTCAGATAGGAATTCATTTCTCTATTTTAGCATTAGGCTATTAAAATCAGTGTGTTGATACACAACATGAGTGAATTTACTGTTAAGACTGTATTGCTGAACTAAGAAGAAAAAAGTACTAGAGTAATTTTTGTTGATATTTGTAGATTTCATTATAGTAACCATAATTTTTGATAACGGGACATAGGCCTGGATTATTTTTATGTTTTCTTGAAGAGGACATATTTGTACTATAACTGAAAAACAGGAAAATATAGCAGTACAAAACATTTTTGGGGTATCTAATTTGAAAAAATTGACTAGCTATTGAGCTCTTAGAATAGTTCAACTAGGAAAATAATATTTTCACTTAAATTTGAATTATTTAGTGCTGAGTAAATTTAAAAATGTTCTCCCAATGGAGGATATAATTGACTTATGTGGAAGTCAGTAGGTGTTTCTTATAGAAACTATCGTCTAAAGCCAAATGAAGTCAATGGGAGTCTTCCATTACATTTTGTTGGGGTTTTGATGAGGCCTATGTCAGTTTGAAGAAAAGAGCCCGCGTAGGTATTACTGACTGCGTGTTGAAGATGTGTACTTCTTCTTCGGGTGATGTTCCTGTGGGTGCTCCACATAAGGTGATGGATCATCCCCAGAGCCACAGGATTGGAGACTTTTTCATAGAAGTTAGCAGTAGGCATCTCGCGCTGCTGGCGGTTTGACAGTTGAATGCGGCCTGAGACCCTTTCCTCAGTTCCTCTTCTACCACCCTCAGTTGTGGATGCAGCTCTCCTGCTGCTTCGGGTACTTCTCTCCTCACAGAAAATTTTTTACTCTCTTGACCACATTTTGACCTCACTTAGTTACAAATTGTTTTGTTACATTCTTGCCACTTTAACAAAAAAAAGGGGGGGGAAGGACAAGCAGAAGAAAAAAGGGAGGAAGAAGAAGAAAGGCAAGGGGGAAAATTAAGAAGTCATAAAACAGCGAGCTTTTTATACACAAGCTTGCTGACAGCTTAACTAAGACCCCTCCCCCCTCAGCCCTCAGTCCTGAACACCAATGGCTTCCAGTATGCCGGGACCACAGGGATTTAAGAAATGCTGCAACTGTAATGAATCCATGCGGCCTCTGATGGCCATAGCTGCTGTATTCAATGTCTGGGGGAGTTACACACCCCACAGAAATGTGAGCACTTCCATAGTTTGTCTGCCAGAGCGAGAAAGGATTGGGAGCTTAGGTTCCACATGACCCTTCTTGAGAAGGCTTTACAGCCTGCAGGGAAACCTCCACTAAATCAAACAGCAGAACCTCTGAAGCATAGTTCTGCCTCTTTAACATCTCAGAGGCATTAGAAGACCCTGATCTCACCACCGATTGCTACCACCCAACCCATCCCCCAGAATGACCAGGGGGACGGCTTGGCATGTGGGCATTATGGAGGTGTCTGACGACATCTGACAGACACCTGTATCAGCCCAGCCAATTTGCAAGAAGGAAGACAAGAAATATTTTGTTCCCTATAGAGTTGGACTTCCTGTTCTCTCACCCCCGTCTGAATTCGCTGATGGTAGATGCTACAAGCCAATGGGCAAAAGCTTCTCACCTTAAACCAAATAACAGGGACAAAAAAACCACAAAAAGCTAGACCAATTTGGCAAGAAAGTGTACTCCTCAGCCACCGTACAGCTCAGAATAGCAAACTACTCGGCCCTTCTAGCCAATCATGATTTTGACAACTACTCCAAATTAGCTGAGCTAATGAAACACGTGCCAGACACCAAGAAACCCATCCTTAGAGCAGTCATCCATGAGGGTCACACCATCACCCTCACGCCATTGCTCTCGGCAATTGATGTTTCTGATACTGCAGTAAGAGTAACTGCTACAGCCGTGGACATGAGGAGAACATCATGGCTGCAGACCGCAGGGGTCCCTAAGGAACTCCAAACTAAGGTGGAGGACCTTCCATTTGACAAGCACAAACGGTTTGTGACCAACACTGATGAGATTCTACACCGCAGCAAGAATTCATGTACCGCACTGCGTACCCTAAGAATGTACGCACCACTGTACAGGCAGAGGCAGTACGCCCCCTACAGTAGAAATAGGGACTCATATTACAACCATCCTCAATATAGGCCATACAAGTACAATCACTCCAGACAACACACCCAGAGGAACCGCAAGCAACAGCCACACTCCTCTGGTGGTCAGGCTCTAAGCAGCAAATTTGAAACATTGTTCGAGGGCCTAAGTTGTGTTCAGCAGCAGATGGGCATAACTGAAGACTAATTACAAAAAATGTAGCTTTTAAAATAATAAACTAGTTTCATAAAACTATAGTGTGTTCAGTTCCTATTCCTGTTATATCAGATTCCTGATTGATGTATGGTGGTAAGGCTAATTTTGTACAATCGTTCAGCTTTATTATTTGGACTTTGAATATTTTACTATGAAGCATATGCTTAAACAGCTCATTTTCCAGCTCTGCACGGTTAATTCCTCAGTTTAGAGGTAGAGTTTATAGCAGACAGAGGCCTATAGAAATGGTGAACCAGAGCCAATGGGAGCCGCACGGCTCCATGGCTATAGACCCTTTAGGTAAACTAAGTGGTGTAGGCCCACTAGCAGACTTGTGGCCCGCTTTGAGAAACACTGCGCTAAAGCAAGATGCTACAGCAATGCATATCCACTCCTAATAGAAGGTTCAGGGTTTTCTTCAGCAAGTGAGGAAAAAGCTATACTGAGCAAAACACAGATAGAATATAATAATTTTGAACAGCTGGTAATATTAACAAATCTGAATGCATATTCCTGGGGCCAGCTAAGGATAGCTTTCTAAACCCATGACTATCCACAAGCCACACTGCAACTCATGGAAGCTTTAAAGCTATTAAAAACAAAAATGGTTTTTTTTATAATGTAAGGTTATAGCTACTTAGATAATAGAATTGATATCACTTCCCTATAATAATATTTGTATTCAAAGTATTTAATTGTTCATCTTTATTATGGTATTGTAATGAGTACTTACAGGAATTTCCTGCTCTGTTCAAATGAAGAAAGTGCATTTCATTGTTGACAAAGTATGAATTTTTTATTCCGTTGTGTTATGAGGCTGTCAAATTATTAAATATAATTTCTCAGCAAATATAATTTGTGTTTATATTTATGAAATGTACATATAGGCCAGTAACCAAATTGGAAGACTTAAGCCTTTTTTAAAAGTATTTACTTTGGGTTTTCAACATGACCCTTGTTAAACTGAAGATGGAATAAGTTGTGATGAGCAAAATATATCTTTAGTGTTGGAATTTTCCATTATTAGGAAATAAATGTCTATGTAGATAAAATGTGTGTATACTTCATGTTTTACAAACATTGTGATTGTATAGTGAAGTTGTGACATTTTTAGAAGACATGTCTTAGAAGATAAGACCTTTAAAAAAATTGAATTCAAGAGTTTGGCTCAGCTTTGCTATGTTAGGTTCCAGTCCTCTTTTGAAATCTGCCAATTTGAACTCTTGCACATGTGCAGAGTCCAACTGAAGTCCAGTTGATTCATTAGGACTGCTACTCATGTGACCAACTTTATACCAGTCACTGTTTTTCAGGATAGGATCTTAAAAAAGAATAGAGGAGGAGGATCACACATTTGTCTCACAATTCAGCAAAGGATTTTCATTGCAAGTGTATGTCTAAACTATCTGCTCAAAAGTTAAGCACATGCTTAATGCATTGCTGAATTGAGGACTCAGATTCTAAAATCTTAGAGGCAGGGAAAGTGTTTTTATGTGTGTTTGTTCTGTGCCTTGTAGAATGGGCCCAGACCCTGACTAAGATCACTGGACATTATAGCAATATTATCAATTAAAATGACAAGGAAAATAGGAATAATATGTGTTCAGCACACACCAATATAACAGAGATCACTCTTTCAATAAGAAATATGAAATATTAACCCAGCAAAGGATACTTCTCTAAGTTTTCAGAAGCATTCCTGCTTCTACATTTCTATGAAGATGAAGAAAACTGACAAGTCTTAGTCAAAGAAATAACATAAGAACCTTTTTAATGTGACTTTGCTAACATTAAATCTATATTTTATATAGATTATAGGTTATATTATATAATCTATAGATTATATATTACATCTGTACTTTTCCATCCTCAATTATATTAAACACTACCTCTTCCTAGAGCGTGAGAGTTCATTTTTCTGCTAAAATAACTAAGTATGGTCATTACCAGTATGGGAACATTTGAAATGCAAAGTAGCTGTGTTTCAATTCAAATGAGTGAATTTCAGAGAAGACTAGGACTCTCCCTCAATTCCATAATTCTCCAAAACTCCATAGAGAGTCCAGTGACATATACCCTTTTACCTTCATTTGTGATCTTGGGGGAAATGTTTTGTTAACCAGCAATTCCTCCTGATGTTTCAGTCAATAGCAGAAAGCTTCTTTAGCTTATCCTGGGATCTAATTCATCCTAGAATTCATTGCTCTGTAATAGAGAATCCCTGTTCAAGGGGCAACTGTCCCACTTAATTCAAGAGAATCAGGATCATTATGTTAAGGAATCCAAAGTATGTATTCTGAGACTTCAGATGTCCCAAAATAAATTAGGGTAAATGTACACTACAGAAAAAATCGAACTGCCACTGTCGATCTTCTCGGGTTCGAATTAGCGGGCCTACTGAAGGAAGATAGCTAATTCAAACTCAGAGGGACACTCCGGTTGATACCGGTAGTCCTGTTTTCATGAAGAGTAAATAAAGTCAAAGAGAGAGTGTGTTCCCTTTGACTTCCTGCAGTGTGGACAGCGCCAAAAGTCAAATTAAGGTACTACAACTTCAGCTACGCAATTAATGTAGCTGAAGTTACGTATCTTAATTCCACCTTATCCTGTAGTATAGATATTCCCTTAGGGTATGTCTACACTGCATTCCTCTTTTGAGAGAGGAATGCAAATGCAGATAAACTAAATTGCAAATGAAGCGTGGATTTGAATTTCCTGTGCTTCATTTGCTTAATTGCAGCCAGCCGCTTTTTTGAAATACCCTATTTCAAGATTAAAAAATGCTGTTTATACGCAGTTACTTCAAGAAAAAAACCTTTTTTTTAAATAACCCTTACTCCTTATAAAATCACATAATTTTTACTATTTCTCTTTTAAATACTATGCAAATTTCAAATAATGTTTACAACTTAGATTTTTTTAGACAGCACCTCTTCTGGTTGTAGATTCAAGTATTCAAATAAGCAAAGGGAAGATTTCTAATATGAGAAATTGTAAAGAGTTTTAGATTGAAATCTGGCTTCATTGTTATTTTAGGAACAGCCCTAAATGAAGGACATTGCATATATTGTACAGCGCTAGAAATAATCCTGGGTGACACTCTGGCTCATAGACTTTGCCACTAGGCAATATAAATTGACAGTTGACCTGAACCCATTCTCTCCCAATGTCCTGCACCAGCTCAGCTACTCTGATCAGCATATAAGGGGCTGAACAATAGAGCCTGAATCAAAGTCCAGCAGTTAGTAAATTTATAACCTCAAAGAATATCAATACCTTTCCTTATGTGGAAATTGGATTTGCTTTACAGTATTTTGCTTAAAGTCACATTTTTCAAGAACATTACAACATTAAAAACTTTAAAAAAAAACACAAAAAATAGTCTAGTAGCACTTTAAAGACTAACAAAACATGTAGAATAGTGATAGAAATGTAGCTGTGTTAGTCTGGGTTAGCTGAAGCAAAATGCAGAACAATGGTCATAAGTCGGTCGACTGGCTGTAATGCGTTGGAGGGGTTTAAGTTGTGGACCGTAGGTGATGACAAGTGGAATTCTGTTGTTTTCTCTTTTGAGCCTGTCTTGAAGTAGTTCATGTCTGGGTAGTCTTTTGGCTCTGTCGATCTGTTTTTTACTATATATTTGGCACAGACTCCCAGGAATGGTCTAAAGATAGTGCAGTAGGTTTGTTTTGTGACTGCTTTCCCACTTTGTATTTCTTTCAGGACAGAAACATTTATGCTAAACAATTAAAGAAAAATATCTAAAAGAGTTAAAGCAATGAAATTACAAGCAAAAATAATTAAAACAAAAATTTTCAAGAAAGAAAAATGTATTATAAATGAACTTCTAGATTTTAATAAGCAATTTAATATTTATCTCAGACTTCAGAAAATTAATTTGACCAAATACAATTTGATCAAAGCATTGGAACATTGGGTTGAGTTGACTTTCCAGTAGACTTGTAAATATTTTTCTTAGCCTACCATTGCCTACACTATAATAAGTATTTTTAGAACTGGCTGAGGCCTGAGTGATTCTTGGAGATATATGTATAACTCTAATTACTTTGATTTTCTAAAAAAAAAATGACAAACTGGACTTTGGCTGTTGAGACTTTCCCCAGCTCACTGTTAAATATAGTGTGAAAATCATTGATGACGTTGTTGCTTAACTGACTGGAAGACACTAAACCCACTCTCATATTCATAAATAGGTTTTATGAAAGGAGGAGATAATGCACCAAAAATGCTTCATTAGCTGGTAATACATAAAAAATAAGGCATCTAATCATACTCATTTCCCCACAAATACATTGCAGTTAGTCACAGAGAATACTATTATTATAGATGAATGGCTATATTGGCAGTGTTTAATAAACTTAGAGTTGGATTGCTATTTTTATTCTAGATGAAATGTCCATGTAACTGTTTTGTGGACAGTTTAAATATCCCTTCTACATTCCACCTGAGAAGGGGACAATAAGAAGATACCTTCTTTTTTATTTATTTAGTGAAGATGAACCCTTAGCAATGATGTTATGATAGAAGCCATATTACTGTTGTTGAGAGAGAGCATAAATTCAAACATGTATGCTGATGATATACTCATGCACCATGAGGAACTTGTTTCCTCAGTCCCGTGGCTCTTGAATAAATTAACACACAAAGGATATTCTTTTAACTTAGAGAAGTCTCAAACCCCAGAAATATCAAAAAGACCAGATTCTCCACAATTTCTACTTCAGATATAGGAGGATATGAAATATTTATGGATAATGGGATGGTTCCTGTGAACCTCAGGAAATTTTCACTTAATTCAATGAGATTTCCACACAAACCTGTGGAGAGCCCGCAGGATCAATCCCAAAGACCTGAGGCTGACCAAAAAAAGAAAAAAAGTCCTTCATTTTAACTTCATTTTGAAATAGCAGGGAAGAAAAGACATTGAGAAATGGTTTCACTTGCCTTTTTTCCTTTTTTATTTTAAAGCAGCACTAGTCACATCGTCACAAATGACTCCTTCGCTCTTCAAATGGCTAATCAAATTCCCTTATAATTATAAGTAGGATCTGTGCTGCCCACAGGGACAGATTTAGTATCTTTGGGCAGGAGTAGGAGGCTCTTTGTACATTCCCACAACAGAAATATCTACCTACTCTTCTGAGAAAGAAGTTGTCTTCAACAATTCAGAGTTTGTATTACCATGATTATAAGCACTGATAAAATATGACCTAACCAGTTCATTTGTTCATCTGTACTTCCTGTCTGGAATACATTTTTAACTTCAGCACTCACATATGAAAAATAGTCTTTTATAAACATCTTTACAGTGATGGATTTTATGAACAAAAATTGCATATTTCCGTTGTTTATCTCCTACCGCTGTCATATTCCATTTATCAATTATTAAAGAAAAATACTGGAAAATTATGGCAAAACAACTTAATTAAGAAAATTAGTAATAAAGATATATTTGCATAAGCCATGTGGCTCAATTGCATAGCACATTTCCTGAACCATGTAATCAAAGATAAATGGGAATTTAAGATGAATTCAAAACACCTCTTTCATATTATTCCCCACTCTTGCTTTCTTACGTAATACTAAGCTGGAACTAGATTGTGCTTGTTGTTTTCATCCAAATCTCTCTTTAAAAGAGTACTTCTGTAGATCATTCCAATAATAACTCTCCAAATTAAAAAGAGTAAGCTTAAAATCTTGCATTGCTTAGAGTTTTAATATTTAACCAGTGATATGATGTCTGAATTGTATGATGCCTGTGTATGGTTTAGTTTAGGTTTGAATTGTGTCTTCCATTTTGTTTGCCCAATATCAAGCATATTGTTTGACAAATAGTAATAATGATAATAAAACAGCCATATAAAGGATTGGAAATATGTATTCCCTACTGTTTGAGGTACAAAAAAACAACTAAAATGCCATCACATAATAGAGTCTGAGATACCAGATTTTCCCTCCATCTTACAATGTGAAATAATTATGGTACTTGCTTGGAGACCATGGGGAAAAGTTAAATTTTCAGTGGCACTGAACTGTACTTCTATTTAATTCTTTAATGTACTTCCATAATAGATGGCATTACTACATTCCTGTGTAAGGGCTGTCTTAATAATGAGTGATAGATTATACATATGTCAACAACATATTTATCATAAATTTTATTGTCATAGATTATTGAATTCTAAACACAGAAACTGATCAAAAGTGACACACACCAATATACAGCCTGCCCTCAAGATTTTATGAGCTACGATTATTTAATGAATTAAAAGTACCAAGTGATGGTGCAAATTGTTCTATTGCAATTTTAGAGAATAAAAAAAGTCATCCTCAGAACATGGAAATCCAAACATTTATGAATTTACATAAAGGCCTAAACGGGCTTATCTAATACATTACTGTGAAAATGTTTCTATAATGAGGTGCACAAAATATAGCATTATTTGAAACCCTATAAATCAGTGGTTCTCAACTCATTGAGACATTTGCCTGGCTTCACAACAGGCTACATTAAAAGCACTAACAAAGTCAGTAAACTAAAATTTCATACTGAGAAAAGTAGAATGTAAGGAATTTGAGTAATAGTATCCTGTGACATTTTTATATTTTTTATGTCTGATTTTTGTAAGCAAGTATTTTTAAAGTAAAGTAAAACCTGGATTCTGAAACTGTTTTTTATAATGGGGGTGCAGGTAATGGAAACCATGTAGTTGCTGTTTGCTATTACTACTGCAAGTCAGGAGGTATGTGACAGTACCCCAACTTCCAGCACAACTGGGTATGCAAGACAAATCAGAATCCTGAAAAAGGGTACAGTTGTCAAGAAAGGTTGAAAACCACCGCTATAAAATACTTACATTAAAGCAGAACTTCATACATGTTTATCGTTTGTTTTGTTTTTTAATACTGTTCTTTTCAGTCTTTGGAAGATATCAAGGCTTTTTGTCTTTTAGGATACGTCTACACTGCAGCGCTATTTGGGGATGGTGGAGGTATCCCGAAGTAGCTATCCCACATCTTCACAGCAAGCCCATTATTTTGAACTATAATGGGCTCACTATTCCAATGTCCCTGTAAACCTCATTCCATGAGGAGTAAGGAACATTTCGAAATAGCACCATATTTCAAAATAAATTATTTTGAAATAACATCATAATAAGATATGCAATTTGCATGGCTCAAATTGCATATCTTATTTTGACCTATGGTGCAATGTAGATGCACTCTTAGATCTTCATGAAGCCCCCAAATAGGTTTAATAGCTCTAAATTTGTTTGTATTAAAAAATGTAGTATTACTCTGGCACAAATGACATTTGCTTTAAATAATTTTATATATTTTTTCATCTTTATTTTTACCACAGTTATAAATCACAAATCAATCAAAAATTAAAATTTGTTCCCAAATTAACTAATAAAATAATTTAGATTTAATAATCACCGTAATAAATTCTAACATAAAGCATGGAAATCTGTGATAGATAAAACCTAAACTGTCTGCATAGGAGTATCTATGTATTTTACATCATGTTATCGCAATACTGCAACCAAAAGACAGTAGAGCAAATATGTCATCATCTATTAAATGCATTCATGCTAAATTGCCATGCATGAACTTTAAAAAGATACTGTAAAATACTTATTTTGGTGTCACTGTGGTACAGATACACCCAGTCACAGTCCCTCTCTACTTGGATATGTAGGGAAGCAACTGTCCAAAGACCCTGAACTCCATCTCCCACCCAGTGTCCTGTGCAATGATCTGGCCAACTGGGTTCAATGACTGTTTGATCTTGCTACTGAAACATTGTGTTGTATTTGGCAGAAAAATATGTGGCACAAGGAGTAACAGTTAATTTGAGGGAAAGGTTTTGGATCGGACTACCGCATCTACACGCAGCGAGTTAATTCAGGTGACTGGCATTTTAAAATGGCGACCGGCCATGAATATGCTAATCATGCATGGGATATTTAAATCCCGTGCTTCATTAGCAACTTCAGTATGCTTCATTTGCCTCCCTAGTCCAATCTAGGGGGCAAGTGTAGACGTACCCCTAGTTAGTGATGATTTTCTGGTGCCATATGCATTGCTTAAACATCTTATTTTTGTCTCTTTGCCTCCTTTAAAAACTTACATTATTTGAACTTTTCAAAGGATTTGTTTCCATGTTAAAACCTCTAGACTCAAATGAGCTTGAAATTTTGCTCAATGTGTTCTTCCCAGTCTTGTCCTAAACATTAAAAAATATTGATATTTGCAGAACACACACACTCATTTTATTATAGTTATGTGAGCTACAAACAAAATATTGAATAATTATACCATGAGTTGGTTCAAATACCTCTAGTCCCTTTTGGATTGTTGGTTTAATTTAATCTTACAACATTTTAAACCAACCGAAAATATGTGCCAACTATATATTTGAAAGTATTTTCTAAAAGCCATGTTGGTATCAATTTGAAATAAAAGAGTTTGAAAGTTGGCTTTTCAGCTGATGGAACCAGTATTTTGTAAGCAATTCATGATCATAATTTCATTCACATTTATATTAGTTGAACTGGCTACTGCATGGTTGAATGTGTGCCAGCTATTACTGCCAAAACAATTGTCATACATTTGTGATATGCTAGTAAAAACATGTTCCATTTTGGATAGTCCTGGAGTTGTAAATGTTGAATCCTTTCCTACATTTGAACACAAAGACATTATTTTCATCCCTTTTGGAAAAACAAACAGATCCTTGCCTTGACTTTTGTTGTCCATTAAGGTTTATGTAATAACACATTGAGCTTACTTACACTAATGCAACTGATTTAGAAGGAAAAGAGAGACCAAATGTCTTTCCAACACACTTAATAAATACTATCAGGTAATTGTGAATTTAACAACATAATGTATATACAATACAATATTTTTATTTAACTTTTTGAACTGGTGTAAAGACTTTACAAATTCTTTACTGAAATGCACTGACAAATATGAAGTCAATAAGTCTAGAGAGAATTTCCTGATTTATTGCTTTGGGTAAGTCAAACAGTCATTGGCATAGTGTGCCATACTTCTATTTGTGTTGTACCTCAAGCAGAACTATTTAAAACATGTTCTATTAGCATTTTCAATTGCCTTCTTTCTGAGCAGACAATTCTTCTACCTACAAATATGCAACAAATCAGATTAATTAAAATGAATCACTCAGACCTCTTCAGTGGTGTTTCAGAATGACTCTAGAGGCCATAAAATTCAAATTAATGATTGCACTTCTTCCTGGGTTTGAAGATGCTTGTTGATGCACTAAGAGAAGAAGAAAAAGACAGCCACTCTGCTTAATAGCATTAGGTACAGGTTGCACCTCCCTTAACTCCCTGGTCTGGCAACATCCATGGTCCAGCATGGACCATGGATATTCCTGGACCACAGAGCCCAGCAAGAGGGAGGTCTGGCGGCTGGGCAGGAGCACTGTAAGGCACACTGGCAACTCAGCCAAGAGCCCAGAGTGTATGTATATGTTGGAGAGGATGGATGTCATGGGGCGGAGTTCTGGCCCCAGCAGACCTCTCTGGCCCCAGCAGCTGGGGAGTTCTAGTCTTGCCCAGCTATGGACCTCCAGCCCCATCCAGGGAGCTCTGACCGCAGCAGCAGCTAGGGAACTCTGGCCCACTGCCCAGCTGTGGAGCTCCAGCTGTGTTCTGGCTCTAGAGGCCAGGGAACACAGCCTCAGCAGGAGCCAGGAAGCTCTGGCCTGGGCCACAGAGCTCCAGCCCCATTCCTCCATCCAAGCCATAGAGCTCCAGCCCCAGCCGTGGAGCCAGGCAGCTGTGGAGCTCTTCCTGCTGCGCAGTTCTGGCTGTGGCACTCCGGCCCCAGCAGTAGCGGGGATAGGGAGAACACTGGGGGGCTGGAGCCCTAGTCCAGGGACAGAACAGCTACGAGGGGAGGGATATTCCTATATCTGGCAAATATCCTCATTTGGGACCAGTCATGTCCCCAGGGTGCCGGACTAGTGAGGTCCAACCTGTAGCTTCCACAAATAGCTGCCAAAACCAATTACATGGTCAGATGTTATACTATATATGTGTATATATAGGGAGAGATTTGTATGTCACTCTGTCCATTTGTTTAAGAATTTCTCCTAAACAGTAAGAGCCAGGACCACCAAATTTGTGCAGCTTCCTCTTCTCCTAACATAAAGCAAGGTCAGAGACATGGGATGTGCCTGGAATTTGTTTTTCTATAACATAAAAAGGGAGGGGGCTAATCACAGGGACAGCTCTACTAAAGAGTGACCACTGGGGGCAGCGAACACAGGGGACTGCTATACCACAGAGTGACTATAGGGGGCTGCTGCACAAAGAAGAGAGTGGCCAGCTGGGGCCAGGACTCACCATCTTGCTAGCCACTGTCCCAGATAAGTGACCCTACTCCCCCAAACCCATCCCACCCAGCCCTCAGTGGCAAAGATGGACCGGGGGGAGCGTGGGAAGACCCACTGGCCCCACTGCCATGCCCCTCCATGGAGCACTGCTGGGGTCAGCCAGTGCAGCCCTCCCCCAAGGAGCCGCAGCCCACCTCTCCCCATGTTTCTGGGATGCCCTGCATGCACATCTCCTGGTCAGTCTGTATGGGTTCCCCCTTACTTCTCATCCCAGGCCCAGGAAGTACCACTGGGGTTGGCCTGCTCAGCCACTCTTGCCTTCCAAACCAGGACATGGGAGCACCAGCCTGTGTGCCCAACCTTTGCCTCCTGGACCATGACCGGGGAGCACTGATAGGGCTGGCCTTTGTGGCTCCCACTCCAGCCCGGGACCAGGGAGTGCCAGCAGGGCTGGCCTGCACAGGTCTCCCTCTGGCTTCCTGCCCTAAGCCCCCCATATCCTCAAGGCCCTGCCCTGAATCTTACACTCCCCACACAGCCATCCCCCTGCCCTGAAGCACCTGGGCAATACCAGGTAAGTCTTCTAGTCATATCATAAATCTGAAGATGAAGCAAGCAATCACAATACTCTTATACTGAAGCTGATATTAACACTTCACTGTGCTGAACTGTGGCAGTAGAGTCATATATAAATGGGATAACAACATATTAATTATTGCAGCACTTTGTTCATGGCCATGCACCTTGTATCAGTCTATTGAGAGGATTGCTTTTGGTAAAGTGTTTCTTACTTGAGAAACCAAGGACCTCTGTGAGATTTGACCACAACACGCCTAATGCTGGGGACCTTTGTCAGGCTTGCCAGGAGAAGGGATAATCACTTCAAGGGTGGGAAGAAGAGAGACTCATGGACACAGCTGTAAAAGCAGAGTAGGTTAACATGGTGATGCTGATTCATCCCCCAAGGAGTAAAGTCCAGAAGGGCAGGTAACTGATAAAATGTAAGCATGGTGAGAGAAACATTCTTTTCCTCTGGCCGGGCAGAGACATGTCCTTAGTTTTCTGAGGGTGACACTGGTGTTTCTCCAGCCCCTGCGGCTTCTTTGCTGTTTTCTTAGTCTGCTTCTCTAATATTTCTGCTGCTTCTCTCCCACCCACACAGATTACACAGGTGCAACCAGATCAGTTCCCATTCTTTATGAGACCTTTCAGAAACCTCATGGCCCAACCACTGCCCAGATTTACATGCAGTCAAGTCAGTGGGAAGTGGTTTTCCATCGTTTCATCTATTATTAAACAAAGATGCATTTAATCATTCCCTCTTGTAGCTTGAATGAAAGGTGCCTCTTTCCCACTCAGCAGTCTCAATAAAGTGGTGTCCAGCTTCCAAAATCATTTCAAGTGGTTTTTGCAGTCTTTGCAGGAGGGAGGGAAAGCTTATATTTGAGCTGTTTGATCTGAGCACAGAGAACTAAATTCTGATCTTACTTGCACTGATGTGAATTCAGCATAACCCCCCCACTTAAATCAATTAAATTATTTCAGATTTACACCACTGTAACGGAGATCTAGATCCACAGTCTGACCCAGAATCTTAAGTAAAACATAAATAACACAAACTATTCTAGCCTCTGAAAAGTGCCTCTTATTATATTAGTTCTGCTTTTAGTGCTAGGAGTCTTGTTCTCATTTAGAGTTGCCATGACCACTTGTCCTGTGAGCAAAGGTATTAGAATATGTATTACTTACCTGGACTTGTCTTTGTTATGAAAGCCATTTCTGCTGGGACTCTTTGATCGAGGCTAAATTACTATAAAGATTTGTGCAGTATTGTCATACTAGCTGCCAAATATGTTACTGAGAGATCTCAGACAAGAACCACCCGCAACCTCAATTAAGTTGGAAAGGTTTTAAAGCAGTGTTTCTTAAACTTTTTAAGACTGAGGAACACCAAACAATTTTTTTTTGAGGAACACCAAGGATTTTTCGTTGAGCAAAGCAAAAAATGTATTGAGCAAAAAACAAAAAATAGTCGCCTGTCCCTTTAAGGGCGGCCATTTTTAACTTTTGTTTGCTGTAGCACACCTTCGACTGCCTCCGCAGCACACCGGTGTGACGTGGAACACAATTTAAGAAACACTGGTTTAAAGACAGTGGTTCATTCTATTTATGGATAAATGCCCTTTCTCCTTAAATGATAAATATCAGGAGCCTGATTCTTCTCTTCCTTACATACGTTTTACATCAGTGTAATTTCACTGAATTTGACAATTACTTAGACTGGTATCAAACTGTAG
The DNA here is from genome assembly GCF_052426305.1 of Pelodiscus sinensis. NCBI lineage: Eukaryota > Metazoa > Chordata > Testudines > Trionychidae > Pelodiscus > Pelodiscus sinensis. The sequence goes on from NC_143057.1 coordinate 73,309,843, forward strand.
TGCAGGATCAACAATTGAGATTGTATTGTTTGATAGGCTGTGAAGGTATCCCAGAAAAGTTCTGCCACATCCAAGGAACATGTCTGCTTTTCCAAAAAATGTCGGAAAAGCAGACTCGTTTTTTCGGCATCCCAGTAAAGCTCGTTTTACGAGGAAGAAGGAATGTTCCAAAAGGGTTTTTTTCTCAAATTTGGCCCCATATAGATGGCCAAATTTCAGAAAAGTTTCTTTGGGAAGTAAATCAGAAAAAATACACAATTTGTGTACCGCAAATTGTGTTTCTTTTTCCGATATATCTTTGTAGTGTAGACATAGACTGAGTATGCTCCCCCAAACAGCAAAGAGGTGGAAAAGAGATTTTTAGTAGCGGGCTAAATTCTTGTTTAAAAGATCATTTTAATGCTACTTTCATTTTTGACTTATATATATTTTAGGCATCTGATCCTTTATCTGAACATCTTTTTATCTCTTTAAGCTAAATAAATAAAAGTTCATAAAACATTATTGGATGCTTATTTTATAATTGCTGATATAAATTGTGTGAATTTGGTGTACCATAAAGAGTATGTATTGGTTAATTCTGAGTGAGAACTACTCAAGTCAGTTGCAGATTGTCCACTTACTTTCATTTTCTATTGGGTATTCTTATTATTCTTGTGCCCCACATAAATAGGTAATATTGTCTCATTAGAACAGCAATATAATACCACAAATAAAATTGTAGTAAAAGCCTATGAAGATTGCTTGTATACAAAACACTCTCAGACAAACACTTAAAAGCAAGCCGGTGTCCTGTAACACTCGCATTTCACATTAGTCACTCTCAGAGCCAGACCCTCATCACAGGAGGACTGTCTCCAGCGAAGCTGAAAAGCTTTGGTGCTGCTGAGCTTCACATGAGGATTGAGGTTACCCCATCGGGAGTTTACATGAGGATCCAATTGTTCAAAGCACTACACAAAATCTCCTCCCTTAGAGCTTTGGCCCAGATTTCTAAAGGTAGTTAGGCATTGCTGCACTTAGTGTTGCAATGCCCAGGTCCTGGTCTACACTAGGACTTTATTTAAAAATAACCTCAATGAGGTCGAATTAATAAGTAGAGTGTCCATACTACCAAGCCTTTTATTTCAAACTAACAGGCTGCTTAATTCAAAATCTGTACTCCTGCTTTTCCATGAAGAATAATGCTAATTCTGAAATAGTTATTTTGAAACAATGGTAGTGTGGATGCTCCACTGCTGCTATTTCAAAATAATTGCTCTCCGAGGCCTCTCACAATTGGCATCTCCACTGCTCTCCCCCTCCTGTGGAGCTTTCAAAGTCCTGGCATGAGGAGAAGGGCTTCTTGCATGTGGCCAGCTTTGTAAGCCCTATGTGAGAGACCAGGACCCAAGGCAGAAATGAGCGACTCCAGTGCTCACTTGGACCCTCCAATGGCTGCCAGCATTTCTGCTGCTCCCATGGTCTCCACTACACAGGGACACAGGGGAGCTTTGGCCTGGGCTGATGCGGAGATCTTGGACCTCATCGAGGAGGAGTCGTCTAACCTTCAGGATTTCAGCACCAGGAAAAGGAATGCAGCTATCTATGGCGGGATTGCCACCAGCCTGGCTGAGAGAGGGCACACCAGGATCCTCGACCAGTGCCACATGAAAATCAAAGGGTTGTGGCAGGCCTACCACAAGATCAGGGAGCAGAGCTGACACTCTGGGGCAACACCACACACCTGCCACTACTATGACCAGCAATGCCATCCTGGGAGTGGGGCTGGTTACCTCCCCCACCATCGTTATCGAGTCTTGCCAAGACATACCCAGAATCAGCATGCAGGAGGGCAGTGTGGTGGAGGAAGAGGCTGAGCAGGAGGAGGAGACTTGCTAGGTGACCATGCCTGCCAGCCAGGACCTGCTCCTCATTTTAGAGATGGTCTCCCCCTCCCAGGACATCTCCCAGGCTGCTGAGGTACCCAAGGAAGGCATTTCATGTGAGTTCTATAATTTTCCCTATCTACAAGTGGGATTAGGCGACAGGCTGCAAGACCTACGCACTATTCTCTTGGCTAGGGTTGCCAGATTGCTCAACAACCTTGGTTCCCCTTTTTTTTTTCCTGCCGTGTTCGGTATTTTTTATGAAAGTATCTGGCAACTCTACTCTCAGCCAACTCAGCCTGGGGGGTCGGACAATAGTCTGTTCACATGTGTGCACATGGAACACCGGACTGGAGTACTCAGCTCCATGATCCTCTCACACAAGAACCCCTCGATCCTACTCATAAAGTTCCTGGAGAGGCCTGCCTTATTCCAGTCTCTGTGGTGGGACACCTTGCTATGCCAATCCATCCTTAAGAGCTCTAAGTCTGAGGCAGGCTCCAATCAATGTAGACATGCTATTTTGGACTAATTCTAACTAATTTCGATGTTTCCCTGTAGTGAGGACACGCTAGTTCGAGTTTGTTAAATCGGGATTTATTAAGTCAAATTTACTAATTTTGAAATAGTTTCCTAGTGTAGATATGAACTAACTGATTTAAGAGCCTAAATCCCACTCTTATTGGTTCCCATTGATTTTTATCTTCCTTCCCAGCTCATAGGTTGCAGTAATGGAGCAGCTGAAGAACCTCTTCAAGCCCCTTACTTGCATTAACTATGCCATCTTCAGAATTAGTCAAACTATGGCAAAGCTCATTTACACAAGAAAAACTCAGTAAATAACCAGATTTCATCCCGTTCTACATTATGTTTACAATAATCATGTTGCTGAGGATTTGTAAAGTATTAAATTGCAATAAAGCATGTGTACATATGCAGAAAGGAACAAACATCAGACAGCTTCTCATGTTTTGCTTTTTCTTAGAGAGAATTAGCTTTATTTCCTTGGCAGTTTATTTAGTCAATATCTTGCTTAATCAAGAATCAATTAATGGTTTTATTGACAGCTGGAATCTTTCTTGGCACTGATGAATAAAACATTTCACAGTCTGTAAAATGCAAAGGCAATTTTTCTCTGTTTTACAGTTTTTGTAATTTGTTTTGACTTTTTATGTGGTGGTAATCAATAAAATGTATATTTTATTTATTGGCATTTCTATAGACTTCATCACAGCAGTATTTTAGCATCTTATAAATAATGAATGAAACATCACAATTCCTTATGAAAATATATTATTATATAGGCGAGGAAAAGGCGGCACATATTGGTTTATCAAAGTTACAAAACGATTCTGTGATAATATTGGGAATATTAGCTAACTCTCTTGAACCTCCATCATGTACTTTAGCCACAAGATCATCATTCTTCCATGGTTAAGATAATTTGGCAATGGTTATCTTGTTTATCTGGAATTGTGCATGGTATTAGTTTTATTAGATTACTAATTATGACAGTCTTTCCCAGTAATGCTCCAAGAAATGCTTTGAAAAACAGTTTTCCGCAGTACCAGATTGGCTTGGATACGTACTTTTTTTTTTTTTCTTTCCTGACTGCAAGGGTCAGAGAGAACCTTTTCGGATAAGAAGAAAAGGTGGTAAGCCATTAGGGGCACATCTACACAGTAGGGCAAAAGTTGAATTAAGCTACGCAAATTGAGCTACATCAATTGCGTAGCTTAAGTTGAAATAGCTTATTTCAGTTTATAGCACAGTCTACAGAGCAGGAAGTCAAAGGAAGAATGCTCGACTTCCCCTACTCCTCATGAAATGAGGCTTACAGGAGTCAGAGTAAGGGTATGTCCACACTGCATTTCTTTTTTAAGAGAAGAATGCAAATGCAGCTGAGCAAAATTGCAAATGAAGCGCCGATTTGAATTTCCCATGCTTCATTTGCATAATCGCTTCCAGGCACTATTTCGAAATACCCTATTTTGAAAAAGAAATGCTGTATAGATGCGGTTATTTCAAAAGAAAACCCTTCTTTCAAAATTACCCTTATGATTTATAAAATGAAGTTTAAGTCATAAGGGTAATTTTGAAAGAAGGGTTTTCTTTTGAAATAACCGCATCTATACAGCATTTCTTTTTTCGAAATAGGGTATTTCAAAATAGTGCCTGGACGTGATTATGCAAATGAAGCGTGGGAAATTCAAATCGGCGCTTCATTTGCAATTTCACTTAGCTGCATTTGCATTCCTCTCTAGAAAGAGGAATGCAATGTAGACACATCCTAAGAAGTCCTCCAGTTTGCAATTATTTTGAAATAATGGCTTGCAGTATAGACACACTCTTTGTTATTTCAGAATAACCTCAGTTATTATGGAATAATGCTTCTGTGTAGACCTACCCAATAAGTGCAGGTACTCTATAGGGAAGGCATCCAGGGACCAGATAAATGGCCTGGAAAAGGACTTAAAAGGAGGTCATGGAAAAATGAACAGAACAGGGCAAGAGGTTTGGGTACTCCTTTGGGCATCTCAGCTCACCTTCCTCCAAAAGGCCACTGGGGGGGGCAAGCAACCCAGCTCTGGCTCCCCCCTGAGGAGCTGCCAGGGGGACTAGACAGCCCACCCCCTTTTGAGTAACCACCAGCTGGGGGAGCTGAGCAGTGCAACCCTGCCCCCCTGGGAGAAGCTGCAGCTGGAGCAGTGTGATCATCACCACCACAGATGGCCCCAGTAAGCCCCCACATCTCCCAGTCCCCTGGTCTGGGCCCCTCCCACTTTGATTCCTGATGCTTCCCTGCCCTGAGTCCTCTACCCCGTCTTCTCCTCTCACACCTCACACCCTATGCCCTGAGTCCCTCCACACCTCCCAACCCCCTGCAACTCCCCCCCTTCTAACCTGAGCCCCCACAAGGGGCAACACCAGGTAAATCCACTACTCTGTATAATAAAATTGTGACCTGATTAAAATCCATATAAAATGTTTCCTGTCCTTTTTTGGTGTACCCAGACAATGCTGCTTACATTATCACGTTAAAAAAAAATCCATGGAGTGGTTTGTGGGATTTTAGTAAAAATTTACCCCATTGTAAGCAAATTCAGTTCTGCTTACTAAACTAATAAATATGTTTTAATACCTTTCCTTGTATCTTACAATAACTGATGTTGAAATATGAATGGTGCTAGCTAAATAACTATCTGCACAATCATTCCCTGCTGATGTTCCTAATCATGATATGAAAGATAATATTATAAAATATGAACAGTATTTCTCAAAACAAACCAATATATCACTGATAATAAAAGCATACAGACACAAAGGGAATGTAGTAAAAAGAAACCTATTAAGGTAATTAAAATACATATTTTCTGTCTACAGTTTTCTGTTGTCCAATCGTGATTCTTTTGTAGTCAATGGCAGTTTTACCATTAATTTTAATGGGGGTAGCACTGGCATGTAGGTTAAAAAGAGCATTCCTGTGAGGGAAAGGGAAGATGTGTCAGTTCTAGAGGTGATCGTGTATGTGGCATTTTCAAAAATACTATGCCATTTTGTTAAGCAGATCTTTAAATTAATTTGTACCACTTTAACAGTAGGATGACCTGCCATACTGTTCATGAAAAGAGAATCCTGTGATAGCTGATTTTCTCTTTAAAGTAATTAACTCTGGGGAGTATTTGCCAACCTTCATCTCAAAAACACATGTTAGCTGCTCCACCTCTCTCTGTCAGTTTTACACTGCTTCTGGTCAATTTGCTATTAAGGTGTGATATACAACTGAAAGGGAAAATGCTGGGGCATAGACACAGGAGGAAGCTTGTCAGAGATTTGGCAGTTTAAATGCCAGAAGGCTTGCATAGGGTGTGATTTTTCTGTTCATATCTAATATGGTTCAGAAACTTCAGTTAACACAATATATTTGGCAATAAACATAAAGTATCTATTTTGAATTTTTTATTAGCTTTTTTAGACTGATTAGAAAAATACAAGGAAATTAACAAACATATATTTTCTTTCAGATGGGAGATGAAAGAAGATGGAGTCCTGGAAGAGGAGGAAAAAGCTATTGTGGAACATCTAAAAAAAGTGTGTTTCATACAAACCCCTCTTGACTCAGAAGATAAAGAACTATCACCTTGAAAAGAGTTTGTGTAGCACTTTCTGCTGAATTAAATATGATTAGAATAATTGTTTAGTGATTATTAAAAAAAATCCCATTTATTCATATACTAACTGGAGTTACCCGGCATTGCTCCGGAAAGTTGGTATAAGTGAGGTGAGGAGCCTGAGGAGAGGGAGGGGGAAAAAAAGCCATGTGCCTGCCACTGGCGCCCGAGCCCACCCTCCGCCAGCCTTAGTGAATGACTGTCCCTGCCACTTCCCCTGGGAAGTCGCTTCTCCCCGCACTGCCAAGTTCCGTGCAGCCCCAGGGAAAGGTGTCGGTCTCTCATCTCTTCCCTCCCACAGTACCTTAAAACCTTCTCCTGGATGAAAGGTTATCTCATGGAAAGTTTGGTTGCGGTAGCTCTTATAGTGTCCAAGTTATTAGCGCACAAACATGCAAACATTCTCCTTTATATATTATAGATTACATGGCTAGAAAGTTGAGGAACTTGTATCTTGATGAGTAGCAGTTAGAAGCTAACGCATGTTGTTCTGTTACTGTCTAGTCACCTCTTTAAAACAGCAATGTGTGTGCAAGAATAATGTGAAAATGCTGTGTTATATAGTAGAACATATCTTGGCACAGAGGAGACAAGAAGCTGAAGGCTAAATGAAAAATGTTTTTTGAAGCATAAAGTTCACCAAAGCATTATAAATGTAAGCAGGGGCTAAATTACTGCTTGCTATCAGCCAGCTAAAAGAAAATACAGGACTATGTAGCACTTTAAAGACTAACAAGATGATTTATTAGATGATGAGCTTTCGTGGGCCAGACCCACTTCCTTAGATCAAATAGTGGAAGAAAATAGTCAGAACCATATATACCAAAGGATACAATTTTAAAAAATGAACACATATGAAAAAGGAGAGAGCTGCTCTGAGGGTGGGTGTGCTCACTCCAATTGTTTAGCCCTGCAAGATAATTAACTGTTGATATGTAAATAGAGCTCATGGCAGGAGGGGAAAGGAATCGGAGTTGTGGTTATGTAAATCCAATTCAGCCAGGGCTGATGGAGGATCAGTGTTGGAATGGAATGTGGTGTATTGTAACTAATTTGGAGCTGTTGTGGGGGTCATAAATCATGCTACCCCTAAATGTGGGAACTGTAAAATATGACACCAGTGCTTGCAGGAGAGATGCCATCATTGTAAGAGGTCTCAGAGGAACAAGTCTTCCCCCTTGCAGAGTTGAATGAACTGAGTTGGGGGGGGGGGGGCTAAAGTCAGACTGCTTCATACCTGCCAGGTTTGAGCTGTGAGATTGGCTCAACGTTCCTCTTTCCCCCTTGTTTTAAGGATAGACCTAAAGCAGACTCCATGAGGAGTCTTTCTGCTAGTCCAGTGGAAGCTGGAATCTTTTGCTAGCCTAGGTGATGGCTAAACAGTTAAAATCACTAAGAGCTAAAGTCACTGGTTTGGCCTGGAGCCAGACCCATTGCGGCCAGTGAAGTGGGTGGCGGGAACAGCAGGCGGCTGGTGAAGCGGGTGGTGGGAACGTCTGGCGGACGGCCAGTAGGAGCAGTGGCAGGCAGCCAGAGGAGCTGCTGGTGGTAATGAGTGGCTGGCGGCCAGCGGAGCGGCTGGCAAGAACGACCAACAGGAAGCAGGGGCAGCACGCAGTTGGCATCACATCAGGCTCTATGAAGGAAGTCCTCAGAGTGATGTGTCTGAGTCTGCACTGACTGGACAGAGCTGTAAGTGGGGCATTTGAAGTGGGGTAAAGAGAAAGTTTGGGTAAGTGAATCGAACTCTTACCTTGTTGGACTAGTGAACCTGAGAGGCCAACGACATTGCTCAATCCATTTGAGCTAGGACGGTTACTCGCGGGGGGTTATGAACGCTGTTCACGGTATTTTCCCAAGTCAATGCCATGTCACTTCTCTCTTTCATTAAAAGTTTCTTTTCTACACTCAGACTTTGTGCTTGTGAGTGGGGAAGCATTGCCTCTCAGAGGTGCCCAGGGGTGTGTGAATTTCCCAGGCTACTGGGTGGGGGCTTGAGCTGGTTCCGTGTGAGATGGATCCCTAGAAACCGGCCCTGGTTGCTGCTGGCCCTACCCAGCACAAGGGTTACATAAATACTACTACTTGGGACATTCTCTAGCCTGAGTTTGCCAGTATATTGCAAATACCATTCTGAGGTCCAAATGTATCTACTCCTATGTCGGTGTGCAGTAGGATAGAGGTCAAAGTTCAGAAAACCTCTTCCCTAGTTCAATGCAAACGCAGCTTTATAAAGGACTGCTCAGGTTAGTAGTGCTAGCTCCCCAAAGAAGGGAAAGGTGCACAAGGCTATACCATAGACCTGATCTCTCACCTCAGCACCCAGCTTTTTGTGGAGTGCAGCAGATGCATGCTGTCTCTTCTGAAAGACTGTAGCAGAGGTGAGTTAGCCAGTGCTTCCCCAGATGAGCTGTGCTTACTTCAGACATTCTGCCCCTACTTAGGCAGAGAATCTCCTCATCCGCCATGCCATGTGGCTCAGATTTAGAAGCACATTGCTCCCAACAGCATTTGAAGCTTAAAAACACATGCTTTTATGAAGTGTAGACAATACTCCCAACAACTGTTTTAATAGTGAACCATGAATGAAAAATCTGGTTTTCCCTCTACTGCTTCTTTCTAATGTAAACTCCTGTTTTCAATTATAAGCCCTGTATAGCTGTGTTATCTAAAATTCATATCTGGCTCCATAGTCAAAATTTGTATTTTAATCTGAAATTCTCCTTCAAAAAATGTAATTTTAAAAAACCATTAAGACATGCCTGAGGCTGTTGTTGGAGGTCACCTACAAAGGCAATCTCATGAACATTCCTCTATTGTAAAAAGAAGTCAGACATTTTTTATACTTGCTTTTCTGCATTAGAAGCGTGGAGTTCTCATTTCCCTTACTTTGCTAGAAGATACTAACAATAGTTTAGTAGGGCTGTGACCTGAACTGTAGCCCTCCCTGTTCCATTTCCTAGGCAAGGAGAGCTGGTTCTTACTATCAGCAAACAATGGGTCTGAATCTTCTCTCCCAGGAGGTTTTTATGGGAATAACTCTATCGAGTTGTTCAAAATTACTCCTTATTTACAATAATAGAGACAAACAAATAGAGAGTCAGGACCCAGTGTGACCTCTTTTTCCAAATGACCTTGGTGAAATCACTTTAAAACATAAATAATGATGCTACATCGTGCAGTTCTCCCTGCTCCTGTCTGGTCATTTTTGAAACATAAACCAAACATTAGACCATTTCAAATGACATCTGCATCTCATAGTCTTCCAAAGATCTTGCCTGACTCTACCAGCAAAGAGAAGGAAAGGAAGCAACCCTATTTCTAAAGTTTATTTGATTTCTAAAATATTTTAATCTCTAAAAATAATCATGAAAAAGCTGCTGTTTTTAACCTTGAAGCAGTTTTTATATATCATAAAGAAGTGCTTTGGATTTCACTTTTAAAACCAAAACTAAGCTTTTAAAGCTTGAAACGTGGCTAGAGGAATTGCCTAAAAGGGTAGAGGCTATATACTGGCAAATGAGGCATACATGCTTCTACCCATATTAATAATGTAGAGTGTGTGGAGGTCAATCAGCATACTTGGATTAGTCTGTCCTACTCTGTCAAAATTTATTTTACTATATAGAGTAGCTAATTAATCTATTGTATAGTCTGCACAGGGAAATTAACTAAAATAACTAACTTGGAAAAAAGAACTCTTGTTCCAGAGTAAGGACATGTCTACACTAGGAAATTACTTTGAGATAAATCCAGAGTTATGCCAATTTTAGTTAACAAAATTGAAATAGCGTATCCCCACTACGGGGTAACATCGAATTTAGTCTGAATTATTTTAAAATCGCATGTCCATACTGATTGGAGCCTCCCTCAGATTTAGAGCCCCCAGAAGCATTCTGGGGAGGGCAACAGGAGGACAGAGACTTCTTATGGCTGCCTGGTCAGGCAAGCTGTGACATGTGCATTCAGGAGCTCCTCTCTATGGCTGCATCTCACACGCTACTCCTCCACTGCCTCCCCCCGTGGGACACAGAAGGGATGCAATGTGCTGTGATTGTCCTTGCAAATGCCACAGTGCTCAAAGCATGGAGCCAGAACTGCTGCAAAGCAGCACTACGCTCATGAGCCTCAAGCTGTGCCTCATGATGCAGTACTTCCAAACTGCCCACATGCTGCTCCAGCAGGATGAGGACCAGCCCAGACTACAGGCCCTGATCTCTCAGGTCCTGGTGCTCCTGCTGCACATGCTCCTGAATCCTTTGAACACTGCAGAACACCTCTTCTGGTGGTGGGAGACCACTTTGGAGTGGTGGGACCTCATTGTCCTGCAGCTATGGGATGACCAGCAGTGGCTGCAGAACTTCTGCATGCAGAAGGCCACCTTCGTCGGTGGCTTGGCCCTGCCCTCGGGTGACAGGACATCTGACTGAGACCTGCCATCCCCGTGCAGAAGTGCATTGTCATCATGCTCTGGAAGCTTGCCAAGACAGACAGTTACCACTAAGTCAAGAACCACTTTGTCATGTGGAAATCCACAGTCAGGGATAGCCTGCAGGTAGCCAGCATCATCAACCACGTGCTGCTATAGAGGGTCGTCACTCTGAGGAACATGGACAGCATCGTCAATGGCTTTGCTGCCAAGGGCTTTCCCAACTGCGAGGGTGGGAGGGAAGAGGGGGTGTAGACTTCCCCATCCTGGCCCCCCGCCACCGTGCCTCAGACCTCAAACTGGAAGGGGTATTTCTTCATGGTGCTGCAGGCCCTCATGGATCACAAGGTCGCTTCACTGATATCAGCATTAAGTGATCAGGGAGGGCGCACAACACCCACATCTTCCAGAACTCCTGCCTGTTCTGAAAGATGCACACTGGCACTTTTTCCCCAACAGCACCATCAGAGTCATAGAGGGTGACATGCCTGTTATAATCCTGGGTGATGCAGCCTACCCCTTCCTCTTCTGGTTCATCAAGCCATACATGGGCTGCTTGGACCCCACCACAGAGCACTTCAATGCCAGGCTGAGGAGATGACACATGGTGGTGGAGTGCGCATGGTGATGGAGTATACATTTGGCCATTTAAAGGAGAGGTAAGTGGAAGGAGGTGAGGGAGGAATGGGGTACGAGCCCCTGATGGGGAGGACTGGGCTGGCTCTGCGGGCTGCTCGGGGTGGAAGTTCTCCTGCAGCCCCCCGATTGTCCTGTCCCCCCGGATGGCAGCCTGCGGCAAGTGCAGCCGAGCTGATGGCCGAGTGCTGTGATGTGCCGAGTGTGTTCAAAAATAGAATCTCTCTTTATTGAACAAAACTGGGGGAGACTGGGAAAAGGAGGTGGGAGAGGGGAAGAGAGGCTGGGAGAGGGGAGGGTAACTAAAATGATCAGGGGTTTGGAACAGGTCTCATATGAAGGGAGGCTAGAGAGTGGGACTTTTCAGCTTAGAGAAGAGGAGATGGAGGGGGGATATGATAGAGGTCTCTAAAAGTATGAGTGGTGTGGAGAGGGTGCATAAAGAAAAGTTCTCCATTAGTTCCCATAATAGAAGGACTAGAGGACGCCAAAGGAAAGGAATGGGTAGCAGGCTTCAAACTAGTAACAGAAAGTTATTTTTCACAAAGCAAATAATCAACCTGTGGAACTCCTTGATGCAGGAGGCTGTGAAGGCTAGAACTATAACAGAGTTTAAAGAGAAGTTAGATCAATTCATGGAGGTTGGGTCCATGGAGTGCTATTAGCCAGGGGATAGGAATGGTGTCCCTGCCCAAAGTTTGTGGAAGGCTGGAGAGGGATGTCACGAGACAAATGGCTTGGTCACTGTCTTTGGTCCATCCCCTCCAGGGTACCTAGGGTTGGCTGCTGTCGGCAGACAGGCTACTGGAGTAGATGGACCTTTGGTCTGACCCAGTACGGCCATTCTAAGCTCAGGGCTCAGTGTCGGGGGTCTCAGTGGATGACCTTTGTTTTCATGCAAACCTGCTCCTGGGTGGCCCTGGCAGCTCTTCTGCCCTAGACGGCCACTTTCCTGTGCCTAGTGCGGAGGTCGTGGACGAGGTCCACGATGTCCGCACTAGCCCAGGCGGGTGCCCGCCTCTTGCGGTCCCGGGCAGGCTCCCAAGAGCTGCCAGCCTGGTCCCAGGAAGAGGCGGAGGGCTGGGGGGCATCGGGTGGCTGGCTCGAGCCGTGCCAGGTGCAGGGTCTGCTGGCTGGGTGCTGGCAGGCTTGAACCTGGCACGGGCACCGTAGCCAGCCCGTGCCCCTTTAAGGGCTCTGGGGCCGGGAGGGGGGCAGAAGAGTTTCCCTGGTGGTGCCCAGAGTGGCCACCAGGGAAAGCTGGGGAGGGCTAGCCTCCCACTAGTTCAAATTAAGGGGCTACACAGCCCTTAATTCGAACTAGTAAGTTCAAACTAGGCTTAGTCCTCGTGGAATGAGGTTTACCTAGTTCGAACTAAGCGCTCCGCTAGTTCGAATTAAGTTCGAACTAGCGGAGCGCTAGTGTAGCGCCTATCAAAGTTAATTCGAACTAACGTCCGTCAGTTCGAATTATCTTTGTAGTGTAGACATACCCTTAGATGCTACTGTTTGGAACGGGGCTTGCAAAGCTATCCATGTGGCACAAGTCCTTCTCCTGCAGCCTGGCGTTTTAAGCTCTGCAGGAGAAGGGAAGCAGTGGATGTGCCAGGTATGGCCAAGCTGTTAGAAGTGCAGCTATGAGAAGCCTCTGGAGGCCAATTATTTTGAATTAGCACCAGATCGTCCACACTAACACTATTTTGAAATAACAATTTCAAAATTAGCATTATTTCTCAAGGAAATCAGGAGTACAGATATTTAAATAACCAGTCTGTTATTTTAAAAGCATAAGCTTGGTAGCATAGACGGTCTGCTTATAACTTCAAAATAAAGGGGATTATTTCAATATAACTCTCTAGTGTAGACTAGGCTAAGAGTATGGGGAGTTACTCTGGAATTGGTATGTTTTATATGATACCCTTCCTTATTCCAAAATAAATGTGGGGGCAAACATTAAGAAATATCTTCCTGCAATACCCACCTCGCTCAATAGCAGCTTAGTAGAAAGCTCTGGGATAGTTATATCTACCATAGCAGGTATATATATTTTTAATCTTTACGAAGTAAAGCTAAAGAGATGGATGGAATCCTCTGTCTGAATAAAGTCTGAAAACGTTCACAGTATCTTATTTGGATTTTTTTTTTATGCAAATATAGTCTGTCTTCATAAATCTAAGAATTCTAACTAATTAGTACTTAAAGCTGAAGTTTCTGTAAATCATAGTGTGAATACAAGTATAGTCAGTAAGAAGGAACTCTTCATATAGACTCTCAATTGTAATTGGGGGGGGAGCAAAAAGGGGAAATAACTTGTACCACGCAGGCACTTTTCCAATAGTCTGTATTTGCTGAGTGGAATTAAGTCTGAATAAGAGCAGTGGAGGTTTATAGTTTTGATTGCTAAATGGAATGCCATTAATTTGTCAGAAAGATTGTTTATTTTCTACTTAATGCCTTTTCTGAAGGAGAACACTAAGTAGCACTTGAAAGAACTGCTTATTTTTACATCTATTTCACTGCTATCTAAAATTAAGAATATTTGTACAACAGAATCTTACTTTCTATAACTTTCCCCATAAAATAGTGTCTGTACATTATACATAAAGTTCAATTATCTCTGGAAAGTACTTTCATTTTTAAAAGTGACATTCATACATTTATTGCTCCTGTAATTTACATACTAGCTTTTTTTTTTTAATATGCGTGTTGGTCCAAAAATGTCTTTCACATATTTACACTTATCCTTAGGAGACAAAGGCTAGGAGATTAAATATAGAGATTTTAGCAGAGTGAATTCAACAAAAGGAAAGATATAACTGTAAAAGACATAGGGTACATCTATACTGCAGTGCTATTTTGGGATATTTCCAGTATTCCAAAATAGCTATTCTGTGTCTTTTTTTGAACTAACAGATGCGCTATTCCGATGCTCCTGTAAACCTTGTTCTACAAGGATTAAGGGACATTTCAGAATAGCGGTTTATTTTTAAATTTGCCACTGTGTATACACCGCCAAATTACAAAATAAGCTATTTCAAAATACACTTGAAATAAGCTACGCAATTTGCGTAGCTCAAATTGTGCTGCTTATTTCGATCTAAGGGTGCACTGTAGATGCACCCATAGGGATTTAAGGACCAGATTATTCACTGCATCATTAGTATGATCTGACCCCATAGCCATGCTAATTTGCCTGGAAAGACCACCATGGGTAAGTGTAGCCAGACAGGAACCCCCCTGTAACATCCATTTTTGCTTGCCTGGAGCATACAGGGCACACAGAGCAGAAGGCCCAGGCTGCTGTGACCATGAATGGCTGTAAACAGAGATATGCCAATTGCTGACCAAGAGGCTGCCGAGGAGTGCCCTTGACTCAAACCCATATTGATACGAACACACATCCATCCGCGGGGGGAGGAATCTCTCGCCCAGTAAAAAAATGTCTAGTACTCACAATTTAGTTATCTCTCTTGCAAGTGTAAATTAACTTGAAACTTGCTTGTAAGAACTGGCGCCACAAAACGCACCAGTACAATTTGGCCTCTTAGATAAGAAAGAGAATACGGGCCCCCAGGGGTATATAGATGGGTCCAGCAGCACATTTTCTCTGAGTGTCAATCTACCATCTATCTGCTGGTCGGGTTAGGTGTTTGATCTCCCGAGGTTCCAGAGGGGACGCCCACCTCGTAGTCGTCTTTCCTAGGAATTGAGAGACCAGCCCTGGCCTGACACGCTGGAGTCGAGAGGCACAGAAGGGGGTAAAAATTATACCTGGATGTGGTCCTTTGTTTAAGTATATATATACATAGTGTTAGAGCTCTTTAAAGATTAAGCTGTCACTTGGTACCATTATTTCTATTTTCTATCTTTACCTTTTTCCTGTAATCATTTTAAGACCTATATATATATATACATATTTGCTAACATTTAAGAAATAGAGCAATAGCCATTGTAACCATATGATTTATAAGCTTCTTTAATAAACCTGTAACTGTTTAAGCTTTAACCTGACTCCTTCAGTTGCTGTAATAGAACCAAGCACAATTTAAAAGAACTTCAGCCGGTCATAAAGGGACAGGCATAGGAATAGCTTGGGCGTTTGGATCTGTGTCACTCCCAGGTGACAAGATCCGTTGGGGCACCTTTTCAGCCTTTCCTAGGCTGCCCGCTGCGAAGGAACCCCTGTGTTCTAGCAGCTAAAATCTAAGGTGTAATAAGTTCTTCCTATATAACAGGGCGTCTTTTGGCCTGCTGGCCACCCTCTGCGATGGGACCCCGGTCCTAGCAGTAAAGACACGGACGTTAAACCTTTTCTCGGAAACACACACACACACACCCTTACTGTCAGCCGACGGTCAGGGCAGTGTATCACAGGTGGCACTTGTGCTTGAGGAGGCTAGTACACCTGTGTTTGGTCATCTAACCCTGAGACCTAGAGGGAAGGAAATTGGGAGAGATGGGTGTGAGTCAGGAGGGGGGCAAAGACAGAGAGAGAGAGAGAGGGAGCGCAAGACTGTTATGCTTAAGAGAAGCACACAGGGCTTTTTTCAGGGGGATAAGGCAACATGCCACATTTATTGATAATATAACTAAGTAGCATATGCATTTACACACACACACACACACGTGTGTGTGCACGCGTGTCCTGCTGATGTATAGTTACCAGTCTGTTGCTCGGCCCAACCTATTCACCTATTCATCAGGTGCAAGGAGGAGGCCAGGTTCTTGTCAGTCTGGACTGATGCTCCACAGTCATAGCAGGACAGAACCCAAAGAACCATACAAAGCACCCCAATCTTTATAGGATTTCCCTTCCATGTAAGTCTATGCATTTTGCCTTGTCAGACCCTAATCAGTCATTCAGCATCACAATCAGTCTATATGCGACATATGTTAATCTGGAAGTTGTTCTCACAATCATCTGATATCAGTGTGCTGACGACACCCCTCAGGGGTGTTATCTTCTGGCTAAAGTTGTTATCGGTTCCCTATCAAGGGGTGCTTGCCACTGACTTCAGGGTTCATCAATCTGCCTCGGTCCAATTTGTGTCTTCAGTGTGCTTTAGCTTAGTTGATAATTATTTGGTGCTTCTCAGTCTCCAGCCTCTCCTCTGACCATCTGAGCATTCAATGGCCTTCACACTTATCTCTCCTAAAACATTCTCTCTCTCCTTCACACAAACACTACATTTACACAATTGCTGCACTTTAACAAACTTACAAAGTCTTTCAACATTAAGCTTCTTTCTATCTATTATAAGGCCTTACCTAATATTAACATCACAATGTACAGTAAAACTCCATTGGTCTAGCATCCAATGCTCTGGCACTCCTTATGGTCCGGCACCATCGGGAACCTGGAACTGCTCTGGGCAGCCAGACAATTGGAGCTGCTCTGTGCCCGGCTTCCCCGATTCAGCTGCTACTGAAACTGACCAATAGCTGAATCGGAGAAGCCGGGGGCAGAGCAGCTGGGGTGCTGCTGGGTTGGTCCCATAGCACTGCCCCTTGGGGCTGCAGGACCAACCCAGCAGCACCCCAGCTGCTCTGCCCCTGGTGTCACTGATTCAGCAGCTGCTGAAACTGACCAGCGGCTGATTCCGGGAAGCCCGGGGCAGAGCAACTCTAACTCGGGCTTCCTGGAGTCAGCCGCTGGTCAGTTTCAGCAGCAGCTGAATCAGGGACACCTGGGGCAGAGCAGGTAAGGTGCTGCCAGGGGGTGACGCTACCGGACCAACCCAACAGCACCTCAGCTGCTCTGCCACAGGCATCCCAGATTCAGCCACTGCTGAAACTGACCAGCAGCAGCTGAATCGGGGATGCCTGGGGCAGAGCCAGACTATCAGAAGGGGGAGCTATGAGGGGTCTGGGGTGGCATCCCCCCCACCCCACCCCAGACCCGTCATAGCCCCTTCTTCCAATAGTCCGTCATATCTGATAGTCTAGCACTCCCTGGGTCCCAAAGGTGCTGGATTATCAGAAGTTTACTGTATTACAATATTCCATCCTTTCGCTTTAACATCAGAACATGCTAACATCAAACAAAGCTCGAGCTAAGTTAACAAATCTGTCTGGCCTGTATGACATCTTTAAGTTTAATCCAAATCTTATGCTATAAAATACATTCATGATAACTAAGTAATTTATTACCTACAAAATTACAAGGCTACAAGAGAAAGTGCTCAAATGTGGGGCTCTCACCACCTGGCAGAGAGCAAAAACCAAAGAGCCTGGCTGGAGACTCTGGAGCAAGCACAAGGCCTGTGCTATACATGGAGCTTGGAAAATCCTGAGAGGGATATGAGACTTTGATTAAGATCAAGATGGGTGGATATTGTTTGCACTGTTGCTTGGTTTG
This sequence comes from Pelodiscus sinensis, assembly GCF_052426305.1. Taxonomy (NCBI): domain Eukaryota; kingdom Metazoa; phylum Chordata; order Testudines; family Trionychidae; genus Pelodiscus; species Pelodiscus sinensis. The sequence continues at coordinate 73,327,306 of NC_143057.1, forward strand.
TGCTTTTGAACTTTAGAGGGGACTCTTCGGTAAGTTTGAGAGCCCACCAGTTTAGAATGACTGTTGAAGAGCTTAGAGTCACAAAAGGCAGGGAGCTTGAACCTTTTGAATTGTTATTGAACTTTATTTAGGGAATTACTATGTCCATATTAATAAATTACCCAATGACCTTGATGTTATTAGCCCAAGAGAATGTTGGAGAAGTATTCTTGAGAAACATGAAAAGGGAAAACTGATAGTGGGGCACCTGGAAGGTTATGCCAGATAACAAGGCTACGTCTATATTGGCAAGATTTTGCGCAAATACTCTTTAACACAAGAGTTTTTGTGTTAGAGTATTTGAGTAAGAGATCGTCTACACTGCGCAAAAGCATTCATGCCAGTGTAGACGCTCTCTTGCGCAAGAAAGCTCCAATGGCCATTTTAGCCATCTGGCTTTCTTGTGTAAGACATTAACATTGCCTGTCTACACTGGCCTCTTGTGCAAGAACAGTTGCGCAAGAGGGCTTATCCCTGAGCGGTAGCGTCAGAGTATTTGTGTAAGAAGCACCTATTTCATACATTAGAACGTCAGTGTTCTTGCGCAAGTACTCGTGGCCAGTGTAGACAGGTGGCAAGATTTTGCTCAAAAGCAGACGCTTCATAGCTTCATAGCGTCCTTCTGGGAGTTCTGGCTGGCCTGGCGCAGGTGGTGGTGTACCTTTCCCTCGGCAAGGCGGTAGTGGAATGTGGGGAAGGTGAGCACGTGGCTCTTCTGCTGTGACTACGCCCAGGGGGCCAGCCGGCAGAGGGATGCGGCGATAGAGCAGTTGGAATGGGAGGTTTTAGAGCTAGAGAGGTTCCGCCCCTTGGTGGAACGTACCGGGAGAAGCGGGAGGAACTCCGGGCACTCGAGGACCTTTGAGCCCGGGGTGACTTTGTTCAGTCTCATATCCATCTCCTGAAGGAGATGGATCGAGGCTCCCGCTTCTTCTATGCCCTGGAGAAAAAGAGGCGGGCTAAAAAGCACATCGTCTGCCTTCTGGAAGAGGATGGCACCCTCCTCACGGATCCGATGGAGATGCGCGAGAGGGCTCGTGCCTTTCATGCCTCTCTCTTCTCCCCGGATCCGACTGATGCCGATGCCCGCAGGGTTCTCTGGAATGAACTCCCGACGGTCAGAGCAGGCGACTGGGACCGGCTAGATCTGCCTCTCTCTCTGGCAGAGTTCTCGGAAGTCCTCCATCTCATGCCCAGCAATAAATCCCTGGGCATGGATGGGCTGACTGTGGAGTTCTACCACGTATTCTGGGACATCCTCGGCCCGGATCTTGCTAGTGTCTGGAGAGCGGAATCCTTGGAGAGCGGGGTCCTCCCTTTATCATGCAGGCGAGCGGTGCTTGCCTTGCTGCCCAAGAAGAGGGACCTCCGCGATCTGAGGAATTGGTGTTCCATCTCGCTCCTCAGCACCAACTATAAAATCATTGCCAAAGCCATCTCCCTAAGGTTGAAGTCCGTGCTGGCGGACGTGGTCCATCCAGACCAGACCTACACCATCCCAGGCCAAACCATCTTCGACAACCTTTTTCTGGTCCAGGATCTCTTACAGCTTGGGTGTAGGGACGGTCTGTCGTTCGCCCTCCTGTCCTTGGATCAGGAGAAGGCGTTCGACCGGTTGGACCACAGGTACCTCCTGGGCACCCTGCAGGCACTTCCTGGGCACTCTGCGGGTCTTCGGCTTCGGGCCCCATTTTGTGGGGTTTCTCCAGGTGCTGTATGCCTCCGCAGAGTGCTTGGTCAAGCTCAACTGGACCCTGACTGCATCGGCCAGCTTCAAGTAGGGAGTACGTCAGGCTAGCTGTACGCTCTGGCTGTGGAGCCCTTCCTCCATCTCCTTCGGAAGAGGTTGGCGGGGTTGGTGCTCCACGAGCCAGAGACAAGGCTGGTCCTATCAGCATATGCTGATGACGTGCTCCTTGTGGTCGAGGACCCGGGTGATCAGGCGCAGGTGGAGGCTTGCCAAGCTGTCTACTCGGTGGCCTCCTCCGCCCGGGTCAACTGGGTCAAGAGCTCTGGGCTGGTGGTAGGGGCTGGGTGGCAGGCGGGCTCCCTCCCATCTGCGCTTCAGGCCATCAGGTGGAGTGTGGGTCCGCTGCTCTGTCTCGGCGTTCTTCTGTCTGCCACGCATCCCTCTCCGCCGGAGAACTGGCAAGGTTTAGAGTCCAGGGTGGTTGGACGGTTGCAGAGATGGACGGGACTGCTCCGGTGTCTCTCCCTGCGTGGGAGAGCATTAGTACTTAACCAGTTGGTCCTGTCCATGCTCTGGCACCGTCTCTACACCCTGGTTCCGCCCCCGGGTTTTCAGGCCCGTATCCAGCAGCTAAAGCTGCGGTTCTTCTGGCCAGGACTGCATTGGGTTTCTGCAGAGGTTTTTCATCTCCTCCTGGAGGAGAGGGCTTGGAGGGCCCCCCGGGAGGGCAGGGCCTGATATGTTTGTGCACACGGGTTCACATCCTCCACCTCTGGGCCCTTCAGAGACTCCTATTTGATGCCGGTAGTCCAGCGTGGAGCACGTTTGGGCACACTTTCCTTCACAGCTTCAGAGGGCTCCGATATGACTGGCAGCTCCTTTATCTGAGAGGTCTTCTGTAAGACCTCTCTGGGCTGCTGGCCTTCTACCAGGACCTCCTCCGGACCTGGAAGTTGCTTGCAGCGACCAGGTCCTTGGGAGCCACTGTGGGGGTAGACCTCCTCGCTGAGCCCCTGCTACACAACTCCCATCTATGTGTGCAGGTGGCAGAGTCCCCCTGGGTGCGCCAGAGGTTGGTCTTGGCAGAAGTCACCAGAGTCAGACCTCCTGGACTACGACCGGGGAAACTGGGTGGATCCTTGGGCGCTCACCCTGCACATGGGGCTCTCTACCCTACGTACTCCCTGGCGCATACTTCAGGAGGTGAAGGACGCTTTGCCACCCACTGCTCGGGTGTACCTAAACAAAGTCCTGTGAGAGGGCGCACTTTACCCACCTCTCTCCCCCGCTCTCCCAATCTCTCCATTGGCCCCCAGCCCCATGTACCTTCCCGACCACCTCCCCCTTGTCACCCGAGCTGGCTGCACGCAATGCAGCCGGTCCCCTTCCGAACCACGTCAGAGTCACCTGTACACACTCGTGCTTCACACACTCCACTTCCCCACCCTCGTGTCCCGCCCAGACACCAAGTGGCTGGACCTCCTACCATCAATAGAGGGTGGGGAACCCCGGTGGGCCAGCCTTCATTCGACCTTGGTTCCATGGCCCACCGGGGACATCAGCTGGAGAATCCTGCACGGTGCAGTGAGCACTGGTGTGTAGTTGGTGCTGTTCACCACCATTCCCGACACTTGCCTTTTCTGTGGCATGAGGGAGACCCTGGCGCACATCTACCTCTAGTGCGCCAGGTCACACTCCCTCTTTCATCTCCTCCAGAACCTCATATTGAGGTTCTGGCTGCACTTTTCCCCCCACTTGTTAATTTATGCACACGCCATCCGTGGCCCCACAAAGTCGCGGGACCTCCTGGTCAATCTCCTCCTGGCTATGGCCAAATTTGGCAATCTATAAAACCAGGGAGAAGAGGTTGGCCGGGGGAGGGGCCTGCGACTGTGGGGCCTATTTCTGTTCCTGTATCCGCTCACATATCTGGGCAGAGTTCCAATGGGAAGCGTCCGCTGGCTCTCTCGAGACCTTCGGGGAGCAGTGGACGCTGTCTGGGGTTCTCTGCTCAGTATCCCCATCCGGTTCCCTCATTTTAGCCATTTGACCCTCAAACCATTCCCTTTATTTTTATTTGTCCCACATAATCAGTTGGCTTTCTGGGCTTGTGGGGCCTCCCCGTAGGCTGGGGGGGAGGTTCTTTAGATGTGGGCAGGGTAACGCCTACCCACCTCCCGGACACCAAATAGTCCTTGCATATGTGCCTCCACGAGGCTTCAGCAGCTCCCTGTTCTCTGTCTGCCACAACTTGATGACCTAGTAGGGTAGGCTGATCTCATTAACATTTTTGCTTATTTTTATATTTTAAAACTTTAAACAAAAATTGTCAGAATACTCAAAAACAGGTGTACTTGCCTAGATGTAACCCCATATTTGTCTCACTGTTATCTTCATCTTCTCTCATTTCTTCAGTTTGTTTGTTGCTTAGTCTCTTACAGCTGCCTGGAAATTTTCCAACAAAAGATTTTTTGTCAGAAAATGATTCATCAAAATGTTTCCCAGAAATGTTTTAGTTTTGACAAATTTCCACGGAAACATAGGCAGGATTCCAATGGAAACCTGCCCCTGATTGCTTGGATAGAGTTACAAAAGAAATCTGCCTAGTTTCCTGTCAGCTGGGGAAGCCAGAGAAGATCTCAGAGTCCAGGATTCAGCTTAAGCAGGAATGTCTACACTACTATTTTTAGCCCTGTAGTATGAGCCTTGCAAGTCCAAGTCAGTGCGTTACCAGATCATTGTTATTTTTTGTGGGGGGAGGGGAAGGAAGTTATTTGTTTTTATTTATTTATTTATTTATTTGCGTACATGTAGCCAGTAACACTAGAGAAAGGCCATGGTGAATAATCAGTTGAATGTGAGCTCCCTTTATAATGCTAGGGCAAAAGGACTAGTACAATACCTGGATATATACACAAGGGAATCTCAAATAGGAGTAGGGAGTTTATATTACAGTGCCAATCTCTGTTATAACCACTCCTGGAATACTGTGTCTAGTTTTAGTGTTTACAGTTTAAGAAAGATGTTGATGAACTGGAGAGGGTTCAGATTATCTTCCTTGTAATCATAGCAAATTTCCTTATAAAAGGTTCAAAATTCCCATCCTAATCTCTTGGGGTATGTCTACACTATAGAGTTAATTCGAAATAACAGATGTTATTTAGAATTAACTGTAATAGCTGTCTACACATACAAACCACTATTTCGAAATAGCGGAGCCCTTATTTCGAATTAGGTAAATCTCATTCTACGAGGAATAGCTAATTCGAAATAAATGCTGTGTAGATACTTATTTCGAATTAGGGGGCCTCCAGCCCTTCCCAGTTCCCCCTGGTGGCCACTCTGGGCACAACCAGGAAAACTTGTCTCCTCTCCCCCAGTCCCGGGGCCCTTAAAGGGGCAGACTCTGGCCACTGGGCACGTGTGAGAACCAGGCCTGCGAACAGCTGAAGACCCTCAGGCAGTGGCCACAGGATGGCAGCCGGCTCTCCCCCGCCCAGTCCCCCAGCATCCAGGGGCCAGCCAGGGGCTGTAGACAGCGTGCGCCCTTGTGGACTAGTGTGGAGATCATGGACCTCATTGAGGTTTGGGGGGAAGCCCCCAACTTCCATTATCTCCATATTAGGCAGAGGAACGCGGCCATCTATGGCCGTATCACAGCCACCATGGCCAGGAAAGGCTACAGGCGCACCCAAAAGCAGGTGCGCCTGAAGGTGAAAAAGCTGCGGCAGGCATACGCCAGGGCCACCAGGAGCGGCACCGCAGTGGGGGCTGACTCCTGCCCCTACTTCCCCACCCTCGACCAACTCCTGGAGGGTGGGGCAGTCCACACCAGCCTGGGGGGCAGCGAGCCAGGACCGGAGGGCCCTGACCCGGGCACACCAGAGGGGCCACTGCCAGCTGTCCCGGCACCAGAGTCAGCAGGGTCGGTCAGGGAGGCCATACCAGGTAAGTGCCAGCACTGTCTCCTACCCGGGGGGGAGGTGGAGAGGAAGACCAGGGACTGTGCGCATGGGCTATGCCTCCCATGGATTGCGCAGACACCTGTGCACGTGCGAGCATGTGCCATGCCACCCTTGGGCAGGTGGCTCCAGCTGCGTGACACTAGGGGCCGTGGCCCAATAGACGTGTGTGAAGAGACCTGACACGTTCCCGACCCCGGGGTGGGACCTAGCAGAACACTCTCCCTTCACATGCCCCCTCTACACAGGGGAAGAGGACATCTTCCCCTCCCCTCTCCCTGCCCCGGCCACACTATACACGGCACAGAGGCATGGGTACAGTCTTGGGGCAGCTCCCTGTCCCAGAAAGAGCCAGGCATCCTGGCCATGGTCTCTGTACAAGCACAGCGGCTCTGACGGTGCAGGGCATGGTCGCCCTCACGTTGCAGGAGGGGTGGGTGGGCTGGGCATCATCCACTGTGTCCCCAGAGAGAACTGACCACTTCTCTTCTTTCTCTACAGCTGCAGAAGCAGCTTGTGCAGGGCGCACCTCCCTGCCCGGGACATGCTCCCACAACCACGGTCTCCTCCGGACCACCAGCATGCGGCAGGAGTACCGGGACCAGCACCTGGGGGCCCTGCGAGCCCTGCATTGCACCATCCAGGCCTGGATGCTGGAGGACCTGCAGCTTCGCCGGGAGCAGCTTGCTGAGGACCGAGCACTGAACTCTAATCTGCAGGACCTGTTGCAGAGCATGGTGCCCTGTGCCCATCCTGCACCGGTTGCTCCCCCAACTACTGTCCCTCCTCCAACTCCTGCCCTCCCTCCCACTGCTTCCACCTCAACCTCCACATCCTCCTCCTCCTCCTCAATGTCCACACCCCCCACCTCAACCTCCGCATCCTCCTCCCCACTCCCCTGGGCATGCTGAGTCCCCCCGTCCCCGCCGTGCTGGGAGGCAGTTGGCCCGGTGAGACCCTGAGCCGAGTTCTGAGCTTCCCCTCCCCCTTCTTCCCCTTGCTTCCCCCTTCCAGCTCCCTCCTCCCAGTTTTCCCCCTCCCCTCTTCCACCCTCTCTCCTCCTTTCCCCTGTGTCCCCAGAGTTTCATTTCCCCTCCGCAGTTGTGTTAAAGAAAGACAAGCTATATTTTTGAAAATACATGTATTTTATTTGACATCGGGAAGGGGGGGCTTGGGAAAGGTAAGTGGAAGGACAAGAGCGAGGAATGGGGCACAAGCCCCTAGTGGGGCAGACCGAGGAGACTGTTAGCGCTCCTCAGAGTGGAAGCTTTCCCGCAGGGCCCCCTGGATCCCGACAGCCCCTCGCTGGTGCTCCCGGATGGCAGCCTGCAGACAGTGCAGGCTGCTAGCAATGTGTCCACGAGACACAGCAGAGTCCCTGGGGGCAGGTCTGGTTCCATGTTGCAGAGTGCCGTGATGTCCCGAGCGAGGGCAAGCAGAGCACTCCGAGACACAAATGCTTTGCTGTCCCTCAGCGAGGTGGACCAGCAAGCAGAGAAACCTGAGAACTGTCTGTCCGGGATAGGGGGGTCAGGTCCCTTTAAGCACAGACCTCAGCTAGCCTGAGGCAGCAGCCCCACACACTAAGTCCGACCCTGATGCCCTGCTGGCACTGGTTCCGGCCAGCCTTACCTTCGATTCAGGGTCCACTCAATATGGACGCGCTGTTTTGAATTAGAAAAATGCTATTTCAAATTAGTTTTTGTGTCTAGATGAGTTATTTCGAATTAACTAATTCGAAATAAGTTAATTCGAAATAGCGCTGTAGTGTAGACATATCCCTACATATTTTGCACACTTTGACCTTTATGGAGAGTGCTATTCTGATCAATGAAGCTGTTATGGAGCCCGCTAAGGTAGTCTGGTAAACTCCAGCTATCTCACTGCCTACCTGCAAGAGGGTAGATAAAAAGAATTATGTTCCAGCTAAGGAACTGCACTTCCGATTTTTTCACCCAACTCTAAATTTCCTGAGTGGGGAGGCTATGAATGAACATGGCAGACAACATTGCTCAAAGTCAACCCATACAGTAAGGACCTACCAGAGGCTCTATCCTATTGGTCATTCAGTTCAAAATAGCAAACCATCACATACTCATGGTTAAATATGACAATTCACTTATTTTATTGAACATTTGCCGGAAGAACATCAGGACCAGTTTAGGTCCCTTATACTAGGGGGTCAACTCCTCGTAGAGGGAGAGCTGTAGGCTTTGTTGGATGCAGCAGATAATGCAGCAAGGTCTATTTTCACAGCAGTGAACATGAGCAGAGTGTCTCAGATGCAGCTATTAAGGTTTCCAAGGAACGTTTAGAATACTGTCAAAGACTTTGTAGCAGTCACAAGCTCTTTGTGGATTTGATGAAGCTCTCTACATTGTTGGAAAGCAGGCCTTTGTTCGACGGAGGTTCCGTATATTGAGGGCACGTATCTTTTTTTGCCCGGCTAAAGGATTGATCACCCTGAGGCTGCCCCCCCACCCTTCGAGTCAAATATAGGGGTGCACGAGTTCTGTGTAAATTGTATAATCTTGTGTTGTGTAGTAGTGTTGTATTTAGGCTAAGTGTAAGTGTTAGAAATAGAAGCCCAGGAGTTGTTAAGTTGTAAAAGTAGATTTATGACTAACTCCACCAGCTGCCCTAAAATAACCATAGAGAACTGAGCTGGCTTTGGACGGAGTTTTTATTATCATTATATTGGCTTTGTTTTTGTATTTTTCGTTAAGCAAATTAGAGACAGTGATTTGGTACAGTTGAATTGTAATAAAAGAAGTTTGTAATTAGTTAAGTACAGCTAAGTTTAGGGTTTTCTACCCTGTAAAAGCATTGGGCAATTGCTAGTTTAAAAAAACCATTTGCTGTTAGTTTTGATTTAAAAAAAAATCATTCCACTTAATAAAAATAATTTGTTTCACCATCATCCAGTAGTTTTCACTGGGTAGTCGGCTTTAACCCTTGAGGCTCCCATCACATCACCGAACCAAAGTGTAACATACATCTTAAAGGACTTGAGGGTCATAGAGTCATAGAACTGGAAGGGACCTCTTGAGGTCATCAAGTCTAGTCCCCTGCACTCATGACAAGTGCCATCTCTGACAGGTGTTTGTCTGTCCTGCTCTTAAAAATCTCAAATTATAGAGATTCTACAATCTCTCTAGTCAATTTATTCCAGTGTTTCACCACTTTGAAAGGAAGTTTTTTTTCCTAATGTCCAATGTAAACCTCCTTTGCTGCAATTTAAACCATTGTTTCTTTTCCTAGTCTCAGAGGTTAAGGAGAATAATTTTTCATCCTCATCCTTTTAGATACTTAGATGCCTTTTAGATCATGTCCCATTCGTCTTTCCTTTTTCAGACCATACAAACCCAGTTCTTTCAATCTTCCCTCATAGGTTGTGTTTTCTACATCTTTAGTCATTCTTTTTGCTCTTTTCTGGATCTTCTCTAATTTGTCCACATCTTTCCTGATATGTGGCTCCTAGAACTGGATACAATAATTCAGCAGATACTTAATCAGTGCAGAGTAGAGCAGAAGAATTACTTCTTGTCTTACTTAAAATACACCTGCTAATGCATCTAAGCATGTTTGCTTTTTTTTGCAACAGTATCATATTGTTGACTCATATTTAGCTTGTGACCCATTATTCCACCCCCCCCCCCCGATCCCTTTCCACCGTACTCATACCGAGGCAATCATTTTCCAGTTTGTATGTGTGTAATGGATTGTTTCTTCCTAAGTGGGGTACTTTGGATTTGTCCTTATTGATTTCATCCTATTTAACTCACACCATTTCTCCAATTTATCGAGATCATTTTGAATTTTCATCCTATGCTCCAAAGCACTTGCAATCCCTCCCAGCTTGCTATCACCTGCAAACCTTATTCTCTCTAAGCTATTATTTATATCACTGATGAAGATATTGAACAGAACTGGTCCCAGAATTGATCCCTGCAGAAACCCACTCATGCTGTGACACCTCCCACGAGGATTTACACCCCTGTAAATAAATTTAGTAGATCTCAAATGGCACAAACCCTCATAATCAACAGATCCCCTGAACCCACATCAACACTACATCTACACTCCAAGGTTTTTGCATAAAAACCTGTGGAGCGTCCACACCTCAAATGCACTTTCGCACAAGTAAATCAACAGTTAAACAGCAGAAGAGAGGGCTTTTGCTAGTGTAGGTAAACCTCCTTTTACGAGGCATTGTGCTACAGCTATTGAGCAAAAAGGTAAGCGTGGCCACTCCAGAGGGGTTTTTGCAAATGGCCATCAGAGCTTTCTTGCGCAAGAGCGTCCATGCAGTGTGGACACTCTCTTGTGCAAAAGCATATCACTTTTGCGATGTGCTTTGAGGTGTGGATGTATTCTTGTGCAAGAAGTTTTTACACAACTTTAGACGTAACCGAAGAGACTAAGCTGCAGTGGAACTTCCTACCCAGCTGTTCCGCATGTGGCTACAAGCACATCTCTGTAGCTCCTGGCTGGGAGGAGGTGTGTCTCTGTGCACTACTCCTATACTGAGTGCCCCTGCATCCAATGGGAGCTACAAGGGTATTGTCTGCAAGCAGCAGGGTGCACAGACTTCCTGACTCCCCTCCAGGAGCTGCTGCCAGAGGGGGTGACCCAGGAAAACATTGAACCACCCTCCTGCTCTGACCCTTTCCCAGAGCCTGTTCCCATTACCCTCTACTGCACCCTACCCCCTGCTTCAGCCCAGAGCCTGCACCAAGCATCCAAACTCCTTCCCAGAGCCTGCACCCTGGATTCCCACCAGAGCTTGAACTCTCAGCTCTTCTGTACCCATACTCCCCAGGGCCTGCACCCCTCACCCTCTTCTGAATCCCCACCCCCTACCACAGAATCTGCTCTCAGCATTCAAATTCTATCCCAGAGCCTGCACCCCCAATCCTTTCCTATACCCAAATTCCTTCCCAGCCTGCACCTGGCACCCTCTTCTGTATCCCAATCATCTCCCCTAGCTCAGAGCATGCATCCAGCACCCAAACTCCGTCCACAGCCTGCACTCCAGATCACCTCCCACACCCAAACTACCTCCTAAAGTCCACTCCCTGACCCCACCCAAACACTCTTTAAGAGCCTTAGGTAGGTGTTGGGGGGAGGGATTTGGATCCGTTCTGGGCATCACCAAAATTCTACAAACCTGCCACTCCTGATCAGGGGTATTCCCCAGTCAATAACTCCTTCACTGTTCCCCCAAGGGCCCTCAGTGTTCTGCAGACTGTCATTTGCCACTGCTTTGTTTCCCCTCAACAGCCTCCTTTAACTCCTTACAGTTAGGCAGGCTCATATCAAAAAGGTAAAACGAGGTGCATATATTTATATAAAGTACATACATTCTCATTTTTCACACCACAGAACAGGTTTAACTAGTCTTAAAATAGAATTTGACAAGTTTGTGAATAGAAAATATGTGAGGGGGTTGCCAGCAATAGCAGGAAACTCTACTCGATGAGACCCATGTAGAGCTTCTAGTCCTAAATTGATATGGTGATGATGTATGGGTAGGGAGCAATCTGTTTCCCCATGCTGCCCTTTCACGTGCTGGCACAGACCAAGACATATGCACAATGAGTTGAGAGAATAGTTCAATTTCCTTTCAAGTCTCTCTCTGGTGAGAATTCCAAAACGGATGTTAATTAGTGCTATTTGTTGCAGTTATATTTGTTACATGGAAATGATACTAGCAATGAAATGAGACCACCAACTGATTTCACTAATAGCTCATTTGCAGATTAATAGCATTTGGTCACAACAGACTTAGGTCAGAATCATCCTAGTAATGTAAAAGTGAAGGGTTTCACTCTAATGGGTTCAGTCACAGAGATTCTCTTGAGACAGTCACCTGATGGGCTGATCTCTGTGACCAAACCGGTCACATTTATATCCACTATCGATCCTATGAACTATTCAGAGCTCCACGGTTTATATTTTTGCAAGCACCTAAAAGTTTGAAGTTAAGAAGCCTTATTTTACCTATTTAATAATATTGTGAATTTCATTTAAAATAAGAATGAAAGGAATTTTTTTGGATGCTCTAAAGTGGCCAACAAAACCTATTTTGCAGCAAAGTTAACAATTACATTTGCTAAAACGAATTAGCCCATTTCAGTGTTATCTGGAATTAAATACACAAAGTGTCTTCCATGGATGTTAAGTCCCTAGCAGAACAACTGGAAAAAAAAATGTATTGATAACCTCAATGAGATTTATTTCCCTTTCATCTTTTCTTATGGGTTTTTCCTTAACCAGCCCCTGAAAGCCATTCTCATGTGAGCCAATGGAGTACCTGAACTAACAGTTCCTGAGTTGCATTGTTTGAGGAAATGAGTTGGGTATTCTTTAGGGATGTTATATATAGTGTAATCGAATAGTTGCATAACCAAATGAAAACTTAGTGGTTCACTGGTTACGCAACTATTCAATAGTCCCAGAGGGTGGGGCTGGCAGCTAGTGGGCTCCAGCCCCACTCCTAGCGAGCCTCCTGCCACCCCGCACTGCTGCCGCTATATCAGAGGTGTCAGCAGCGTGAGGTGGCAGGCTGGAGCTGGTCTGTGAAGGGAGCCAGTTTAAAAATCAGCTTCCCACACAGACTGGCTGCCTGCCACCCCTTGTTGCTGTCTCTGATACAGAGGCAGCAACATTGGATGGTAGCAGTTTAATAGCAGCCTCCCTCCATGTTGCTGATACTGAGGCAGAAAGGGGGGAATGTATGTGGACAACAGGATTAACAGATTAGCCCAGGTTTATCAGTTAATTGTGTAGTTGTCTACACTATGACATCCCTAGTACTCTTCCACAACTCGTCACTTAAAATATGTACTAGGGCACTGTGTAGAAGTCTAATAAATTCAGGGGTCTGATTCTCATTTGGACTAAGACCTCTCTGCACTTCCCTGAAAGTCTAAAGAGGCCAAAAATTAGGTTACACTGTTCACTCATTTGAAAGCCCTTTTGCCCTGCTGGAATAGTATAAACACTATAATGTGAATAGGATTCAGGCCCATATAAAATAAAGTGCTTGATGTTTGTATACTTAAAGACTAAGGGCTTGTTGGTACAAAGTACTAACCACCAACGTGAGGTGTTCTCAACAGCAAATTAACTTCCTTGGAAACTGAGGGTGCTTAGTACCTAGAATGATCCCACACAACGCACAAATGCACATTCTCTGCAAGAAGGATTATAGTGTTCTACCACTATAGAAGATTTAACTACAGCTTGTAAGAGTCATCTTGTGTGATTTTAATAGCCATTTTACTTGATAAGATTGTCCTGCCCACCTCTTGTGAGTCAGCTGGAGGAGATAAAAGTTTTAATTTTGAGGGGAATGTCAAAAAAAAAAAAAAAAAAAAGAGAAGTCTTCTATCACACCAAATATCCTTTCTTTGTTTTATACTTAAGCTTCTTCATACTGTTTGAAGCTCTGGCCATCAGCTTGTAAAACAGAAAATATAAACAAAAATCAATCAAAACAAACTGAAATCTAGTATGCCAAAGAGAACTGGCAGCATGTAACTTCTAGAAGGGGAAAAAGGCAAGCACGGGAATCCCCCGATGCTATAGAGGTAAGCAATTGCTTTCAAGCTCTCTCCACAGGCTCTGCAGTGCTGAAAGCTCTGGAAGGGACCTCACAAGGAAGAAACCAGAAGGGAACACCATCTACTGGAAGGCATGGGATGCGTAGTCCTACGGATGGGGGTTCCACAGCCACCACCCCCAAAAGGAAACGACAGGTGGTGGTGGTCGGGCACTCACTCCTAAGAGGGACTGAGCCATCCCTCTGCCGTTCGGACCTGGAATCTCAAGAGGTGTGCTGCTTACCGGAAGCTCGCATTCAGGATGTCACTGAGAGGCTTACCAAGCTGATCAAACCTTTGGATCGCTACCCCTTCCTGCTTCTCCACATGGGAACTAATGATACAGCCAAGAATGATCTTGAGCGTGTTACTGCGTATTATGTAGCGCTAGGAAGTAGGATCCAAGAATTTGGAGCGCAAGTGGTATTCTCCTCCATCCTCCCTGTTGAAGGGAAAGGACTGGGCAAGGATTGTCGAATAGAGGACGTAAATGCGTGGTTGCGCTGATGGTGTCGCAGAGAGGGCTTTGGTTTCTTCGACCATGGGACTCTGTTCCGGGCGCAAGGATTGTTAGGAAGAGATGGGATCCACCTAACGAAGAGAGGAAGGAGCATCTTCGCGGGCAGGCTTGCAAACCTAGTGAGGAAGGCTTTAAACTAGGTTCGTTGGGGGACGGTGACCAAAACCCTGAGGGGAGTGGGAAAGTCGGATACCGGGAAGAAATGCAGAGAGGAAGGGGCAAGAAAGGAGGACCCATGTTTCGAATGGAGAAGATAGGACGATCAACTGGTTACCTGAAGTGTTTGTACATTAATGCAAGAAGCCTGGGCAACAAACAGGAAGAACTGGAGGCCCTGGCCCAGACCAAGAAATATGATTTAATTGGGATAACAGAGACTTGGTGGGATGACTCGCATGACTGGAGCGCTGTCATGGAAGGGTATAGACTGTTCAGGAACAACAGGCAGGGGAGAAAAGGAGGAGGAGTTGCACTACATGTAAGAGAGCACTAGGATTGCTCTGAACTCCAGTATAAGGAGGGAGAAAAACCTGTTGAGAGTCTATGGGTTAAGTTTAAAGGAGCAAACAACAGCATTGATGTTGTGGTTGGTGTTTGCTACAGGCCACCGAATCAGGTGGATGAGGTAGATGAGGCTTTCTTTGGACAACTGAGCGAAGCTTCCAGGTCCAGGCCCTGGTTCTCGTGGGGGACTTTAATCACCCTGACATCTGCTGGGAAACCTATACAGCAGTACACAGGCAATCCAGGAAGTTTTTGGAGAATGTTGGGGATAACTTCTTGACACAGGTGCTGAAGGAGCCGACCAGGGGCCATGCGCAGCTTGACCTTCTGCTCACAAACATGGAGGAACTAATAGGGGAAGTGGAGGTGGATGACAACCGGGGAAGCAGTGATCATGAGATGGTAGATTTCAGGATCCTGACCAAAGGAAGAAAAGAGAGTAGTAAAATACACACCTTGGACTTCAAAAAAGCAGATTTTGACTCCCTCCGAGATCTGTTGGGCAGAATCCCCTGGGATGTTAACATGAAGGGGAAAGGAGTCCAGGACAGCTGGCAGTATTTTAAAGAAGCCTTATTGAAGGCACAGAAAGAAACCATCCCGACGCGTAGCAAGAGAGGCAAACATGGTAGGAGACCGGACTGGCTTACGGGGAAATCCTTGGTGAACTTAAGCACAAAAAGGAAGTTTACAAAGAGTGGAAATTTGGACAAATGACCAGGGAGGAGTTTAAAGGTATAGCTCGAGAATGCCGGGGGGTTATCAGGAAGGCGAAAGCGCAAATGGAATTGCGACTGGCTAAGGATGTGAAGGATAACAAGAAAGGTTTCTACAGGCATGTTAACAAGAAGAAGGTGATCAGAGAGGGTGTGCGGCCCCTAATGGATGAAGGAGGTAACCTAGTGACAGATGATGTGGGGAAAGCTGAAGTACTCAATGCTTTCTTTGCCTCTGTATTCATGGACAAGGTCGGCTCCTTGACTTCTGCGCCAAGTGACGCAAGATGGGATGAAGATGGACAGCCTGGGGTGGGTAAAGAACAGGTTAGGAACTATTTAGAAAAGCTAAATGTACATAAATCCATGGGTCCAGACTTAATGCATCCGAGGGTACTGAGGGAGTTGGCAAATGTCATTGTGTTGCCTTTGGCTATTATCTTTGAAAAGTCATGGAGATCGGGAGAAATCCCGGATGACTGGAAAAAGGCAAATGTAGTGGCCATCTTCAAAAAAAGGGAAGAAGGATGATCCAGGGAACTATATGCCGGTCAGTCTTACCTTGGTTCCTGGAAAAATCATGGAAGGGATCCTTAAGGAATCCATATTGAGGCACTTGGATGAGACGAAAGTGATTAGGACTAGTCAGCATGGATTCACAAAGGGCAAGTCGTGCCTGACCAATCTGATTAGCTTCTATGATGAGGTAACTGGCTCGGTGGAAGTCAGTGGATGTTATATACCTTGACTTTAGCAAGGCTTTTGATACGGTCTCCCACAATATTCTTGCCAGCAAGTTAAGGGATTGTGGATTGGATAAATGGGCGGTAAGATGGATAGAAAGATGGCTAGAAGGCCAGTCCCAGCGGGTAGTGATCAATGGCTCGATGTCAGGATGGTGGTCGGTTTCTAGCGGAGTGCCCCAAGGTTCGTTTCTAGGACCGGTTTTGTTCAATATCTTTATTAATGATCTGGATGAGGGGATGGATTGCACCCTCAGCAAGTTTGCGGATGACACTAAGCTGGGAGGAGAGGTAGATACGCTTAAGGGCAGAGATAGGGTACAGAATGACTTAGACAAATTGGAGGATTGGGCCACAAGAAATCTGATGAGGTTCAACAAGGACAAGTGTAGAGTCCTGCACTTGGGACGGAAGAATCCCAAGCATAGTTACAAGCTGGGGACCAACCGGTTAAGTAGTGGTTCTGCAGAAAAGGACCTGGGGGTTATAATAGATGAGAAGCTAGATATGAGTCAACATTGTGCCTTTGTAGCCAAGAAGGCAAATGGCATATTAGGTTGCATTAAGAGGAGAATTGCCAGCAGATCCAGAGATGTCATCATTCCCCTTTATTCGGCTTTGGTGAGGCCGCATCTGGAGTATTGTGTCCAGTTCTGGGCCCCCCACTACAAAAAGGATGTGGACGCATTGGAGAGGGTCCAGTGGATGGTAACCAAAATGATTAGGGGGCTGGAGCATATGACTTATTAGGAGAGGCTGAAGGATTTGGGTCTGTTTAGTCTGCAGAAGCGAAGAGTGAGGGGGGATTTGATAGCAGTCTTCAACTTCCTGAAGGGAGGTTCCAAAGAGGATGGAGAGAGGCTGTTCTCAGTAGTGACAGATGGCAGAACAAGGAGCAATGGTCTCAAGTTGTGGTGAGAGAGGTCCAGGTTGGATATTAGGAAAAACTATTTCACTAGGGCTACGTCTACACTGGCCCCTTTTCCGGAAGGGGCATGTAAATTTCATGAGTCGTAGTAGGGAAATGTGCGGGGGATTTAAATATCCCCCGCGGCATTTAAATAAAAATGTCCGCCGCTTTTTTCCGGCTTTTCCGGCTTCAAAGTAGGAATAAGAGCCTCCGGAAAAGGGCGCTTTTTCCGGAGGATCGGGGCCAGTGTAGACGCTCTTTTCCGGCTTTTTTAAAAGCCGGAAAAAAGCGGCGGACATTTTTATTTAAATGCCGCGGGGGATATTTAAATCCCCCGCGCATTTCCCTACTACGACTCATGAAATTTACATGCCCCTTCCGGAAAAGGGGCCAGTGTAGACGAGCCCTAGGAGTGTGGTGAAGCACTGGAATGGGTGACCTAGGGAAGTAGTGGAGTCTCCATCCCTAGAGGTGTTTAAGTCTTGGCTTGACAAAGCCCTGGCCGGGTTGATTCAGTTGGGATTGGTCCTGCCTAGAGCAGGGGGCTGGACTTGATGACCTTCTGAGGTCTCTTCCAGTTCTATGATTCTATGATTTCCATAGAAACCCACTAAACAGATTTAATGGGGAAACCATAGGAACAGTAGAAAATTTTCATTCTGTAGTTATACTCCCTTTCCCCCCTTTCCATTTCATTTATATGCTCTAACATGGGACAAACAAGTGTACACACTACCCCTCAAACAGGCATAGCTAGAGCCTGCCCTTTCATGGAGATGGAAAACTCAGTTGCTCCTCAGCTGTTTCAATCCCACTGGGAACAGTATTTCTCAAATGGCATTCCAGAGAACCTTGGAGTTCCGCTAAGTGAAAATAAGGGTTCTGCAAGAAAATTGCATTCCAATGACATTTTATGATTTAAAAAATAGTAAGTAATATTTAAAGCATATTAGGTTCTGAGCTTTATTTTTGTACACATTAAATATGATTTTTGTTTTTAAATATGTACGAGCAATTAAACTGTTGATCTCATGACCTTGTTTAACATTTGTTTTTTATTATCCTTACTTATTTGTTGTGTATTTTTTCAGTTCCATATATAAGACTTATTACGGTTCCACAAAATTCTTTCTAGTTTAAAAGGGCTCCATGGCCAAACAGAACTGGGAAACACTGCCCCAGAGCATGCAAACAAGGGCAAGAAGCACCATTCCCTGGCAAGGCCTGGATGCCCGCCCCCGCGGCCACGCTGCACTGCTGGCAGGGGAAACGGCCACGCTGACACACTCGTCTGGGTCAGTTTCAAATGGACCCGGACAGACTCAGGCTTGCGGGCCTGCTGGGACCGCCCAGGCCGTTTTTCATCACCTCAGTGCAGGCCTGACGGGCGGGTTCTCCGGGACGCGCCGCTGGGCAGCGCTCCCGCGGGGATTCTCTTAGGCTGTCTCGCCCTGGACCTGGAGCCTCAACCGTGCGAAAAAGGCAAGACCCGCAGCCCGCGAGCAGACCCCGCCCTCCGTGTCCTAAGGCTCCGCCCCTCTCCTGTGGCGTAAGAGTGAGGCACCACCCCTCCCCGAATCGTTGGGCAAACCCCGTCCCCTCTTTCCCTGAGCCGGCCGCGAGTGGCTAGAAGCGCCACTTCCGGGTTCTCTGCCGCGCGGGTGCGTGATGACGTCACATCCACAGACCCCGGAAGTGGAACTCGAAATTGGTAGCGGCGGCGTGAATCGCGGAGGGAAATAGCCTGGCGAGGCGGCGCGTCTCCGGGTAACGGCGCCGCGCCGCGCCCGGCCCCTCTAGGAGAAGGGGCTCCAGGTACGTGCTGCTCCGCCGTGGCGGGGCGAGGGGAATGGGCTCTTGCCGCGTCCCCGCGCTGCTGCTGGAGCCACGATCAGACCGGTAGGCACCTCCCCCCTCAGTGACAGCGGCTTCCCTGCCCGGGGCACGGTGCCCAGCCTCTCCCCGCGCGGCCGGGGTGCCAGAGTTCAGGGGCAGGGTCGCCCCTCACCAGAGAGTCTCTGGCGCAGCCTGTCCCTCGCCTCACTTTAGCGGTGCCTGCGGCTGACAGTGTCACACTGGAGCCGGGGTCTCCTCCACCCACCAGCGAGAAGAGCAAGTCCCGCTGGCCGCAGCTAGCCCGCCACCCTCTCCACCAGTGGCACGTTGCTCAGTCTCCGGGTCTCCTGGCACGCAAGGCACCAGAGATGCCCCCTTCTTCCATCAAAGAGGGCCCGAATTTCTGTTTCCCTCCTACATTTTTACATGGTCACCGAGCCCTGCGACCGATAGGGGAAGTCGCAGTAGCCAGAACTTTACCTGGGGAGAGCGGGGTCGAACGCCCACGTGTTAAACTTACTCCACGAGAAGACCAAAGCCCGTAAAATGATATGCTCTTTGGGTTGCATGTGGCCATCAGACTTCCCCTGATAATGGATGTGAGGCAAATAATTATTTGTGCGATTTCCTAGGGATCAGGGACTTGTGCATTAACATATAGCAAAGATCTAATCCCTGCTTCTAAGAGTTTATGATGCAGTTTTGAACTGAGATTAAGGGTAGAATATTCTCCTTGTGTGGTGGCTATATGTATGATGGCTGATATTCCCAACTACTTATGCATGTGAGCAGTACTATTAGTTTGTAGGGGACTCCTCACATTCTTAAGCATTTATAAGATTGTGCCTTTAGTAAAGGTACCACTGTATTAAAGCAATTTCATTCTGCAAGGAAAAATTGATGACAAGTTCTACAGCTCTTATTCTTTCTGCTCTTACTTGGATGCTCCTATAAGTAATTGCCTGTTCAAATCAAACAGCTGTGCCGTTCAAGTTTGGAAAATTATGTTCTCAGAATGTTATTTGATATAGGTTTTGTCTTCAAACAGCAGTGGTATTGCTCTACCTATACTAGTATATTGAAAGCCACCGTTTTCCCCCGAGTGTTGTGATAGTTATACCAGTGTAAATGTGGTTTGTACTGGTACATCTGTTCCTGTATGGGATGGAGGATTTATAACTTTATAGCAGTATCCACTTGAAGGGTTGTACTGGTTTAACACTATTGGGGGGAAAAAATTAAACCTTAACTGATATACAGGTATAAAAATTGTGTGTTTTAAGAGCTAAAAGCTTTTGAGGTGAGTGGAGACAACTATCAACTCTCAAAGCTGTTTAGTCTGTTTGCAGACGCAGAAAGAGGATACATCTTCAGTTTTCCATTGATTTGTCTGTAGTTCATATTTAGCAGATTTCCTTCACAATCATAAGACTTTTTCGAAGTTTCTGATTCTGAGAAATCTGTTTGTTACTGTCTTATGGGCCCATCATTTTATGTTACTGGATTTCTCCATTCTTTCCCATCCAGAGTAAAAAAAAAATCATGCCCTAATCATGGAAAAAGATGTGCAGATCCTTTTCTCTGCACATGGAGTAGTAAAATGGTTCTACTCCCTTCTTTACCCACAGAATTGAAATCACTGTGCCAGAGCCTGCCTGCTCTCCCTCCCTCTTCACCCTCCTCCCCCGAAGTAAGAATCACAATGGTCAGGATCTTCTGCAGAGAGAAAACACAAGTGTCACAATTTCCAGGACCTCTACCTGAGAGTAATACTGATTATTGTCATCTTTCTCTCCTTGAGCAATATGAGTCATGAGGTCTCCTTAATCATAGAAATAGCAATTACTTGCTCCTGGTGAACTATTGCCAATTTTTGACCCCTGACAGTAAATATTGACCTGTGCTTTCCTCCAGTACAACTACTACCATTCCCCAATGAATAATAATAGCTATTTATTTTTCTTCCTTTCGAGTAATATTCATCAGTATTAATGGTTATTGTTCTATGTCCCGGATAGTGATGTTAAATTTCAGTTAATTGACTAATGGAATAGTCGATGCAATTTGCATTTTCTATTTCATTAGTCGATAGAGGCGACTCCGCTTTTCAAGTGTAGCAACAGTCGTCCCCCCCTCCCCCCCACTGGCCCAGTGTTTTCTGCAATGTTTCAAAGCAGTTTCAAAACACCCTTGCTGACCTTGGGCTCCGTGCGGCATTTCAAAATGGCGGTGCCCTGTGGAGCCTGGAGTCAGCTGGCCCGGGGTTCCATGTGGTGCTGCTGCTTTGAAATGCTTCATGCAGCCTGGGGACTTCCTAGCTGGACCCAGGATGCATGCAGTATATTAAAGCTGCAGCGCCGCATGGAGCCCATGGTTAGCAAGGGAGTTCCCAGCTGACTCCGGGCTCCACATCAGCGCTGCTGCTTTGAAACGCTGCAGAGAGCATGGGACCAGTGGAGGACTGCCCTGCCAGCCCCGTGCTCCCCGCAGTGCTTTCGCCTTTGAAGTGTACATGCTGTTTTTTATTTTGTAAAATTACATGAAAGTTTTATTACATAGAAAATTCACAGGAATAAAACCACACACGCTGTGGTAACTCAAAACAAGAAAGTAGTCAAACACAGGGATTGCAGGAACACTGTGGAATTGTACAAGGAGCACCAACAGCAATGAGGAAGCTATACCATCAATACGTTTGGATTGCACTAACCTGGTTAATGGGTACAATGGCTTGATGCAGGGTATGATAGTGACAAACCTTTCTTTGAACAGCCAGTTGTAGTGTGCATCTCATTAAAAAAATCTTTCTTCTTAGTTTCTACATCATGCCCTGCCTCTCAAACTGCTGTTCTCCATAGAAAGAAGCAGAAGTAAAACTAGCAGTACTTCTATTTCGCTTGCCTCCTGAAAGGCAAACAACAGTAGTGTGAAACTTACGGAGATCACGTCAGTGTAACTGCTGTTCTGTTATTGGTAAGCTGTGTACAAGAGCTACAGTAGTATCAAACTCCTGATACTAGGCATGGCTTTGATTCTTAGATGCTCCATAGTAGGAGTGGCAATACAACTGATTGGATTCATTTTCTTTTTTTTAAATTTTGTAGGCTGTTTGTTCTCTTTCATTAGTAGAAACGCAAAAATTTAATGTCTTTCACTAAATAGATTCTGGCTACTGGGAAATAGTTTTGCAAGACTTGATCTTATGTGTTAACTTTTATGTAGGTTATAAGATGAACATTACAAATGATATACTTGGAGAACTGGACAGCTTAGGACAGTGATAATAAGAGAGCCTTTTCTAGGTTGCTGGTCATTCCTGCTAATAAAAAATTATTACTGTTATTAGGAATGTGAAAGTGTAACTATGTAAACGATTAACTGATGAGCCTGGGCTCATTGGGTAATGTTCATGGCTACATGCAAAGCTACCAGTCCACATGGGAATCTGGTTTAAAAGACGGCTTACAGTGTGTACTGGCTCAGAGTGAGCCTTCTGCCACCCCAAGTGTAACTGCTGAAATTTTTCAGCGGTTCTTTGTTTACCTAATTACACGCATTTAAACATCTTTAACTGTGATACCTATTTGTTTTCTGAAAAGGGCTAGTAATTTCAGCCTAATGCAGTTCCTAGTTGACTTGTCCTGACATGTGATGGTAGCTGTCTTAGCAGAGAATCCACTGTCTGTTTTCAACATCCACCCAATTTGTATTTTCACATTAGCGATGGTCCCTTTGGTCCAGGTAGCGGTATGTTGATGAATCAGTATAGGGAAGGCTGTTACTCACTGCCCTTAATTTATCTGTGAATAAATAGGGGAGCTTGTATCTCCGTGAAAGTAACTTTGTCAGACTAAATTATTATGAAATTCACAACAAAAGAAATATTAGCATACTGTCTCTGGAAAAGGAATAAGAACTGAACATAGTGAGCAAAATTGTCCACTCATGTAGATCGGTGGTCCCCACCGCGGTGCCTATGGGCACCATGGCGCCCACTGGGCCATTTCTGTGTGCCTGCCGAGTGAACGGGGCCGGCCCCACCCCCGGGTGCACGGCGCATGGGCGGTGCCGGCCGCCAGGGCGCACAGCGTATGGGCAGCGTCAGACCCGGGCGCTCAGCACATGGGCGGCCCCACCCCCAGGTGCGCAACGTTTGGGTGGCCCTGCCCCCGGGTGCGCGGTGCAAACGCATATGGGGGGTGCCGGCCCTGGGAGCGTGACACAGGGGTGGTCCAGGCTGCGGGTGTGTGGCACAGGACCAGCGCCGGCCCCGAGCGCGCGGTGTTTGGGTGGCGCTGGCCCCTGGGTGCGTGACACAGGGGTGGCACCGGCCCTGGGCGCGTAGCACAGGAGTGGCGCCGGCCCCTGGCATGCAGCACACGGGCAGTGGTGGCCCCGCCCTCAAACGTGCGGCATATGGGCTGTTCCGGCCCTGGTGCACAGCATATGGGCAGCCCCACCCCTGGGCTCGTGGCACAGGAGCGGTGTCGGCACCGGCCCCGGGAGTGTGGCGCATGGGTGGCGCCACCACTGGGCGCACGACATATGGGTGGCCCCGCCCACAGGCACATGCATGGCCCCTCCCCTGGGTGCATTTGTGGCCCCGTCCCTGGGTGACAGGCACATGAGTAGTCCCGGCGCCGGGCAGCCCCAAAAGGATGGGGACCACTGATGTAGATGGTGTCATTCCACTGAGAGGAACAATGCTGTAGTAGAGACTGGAGCAGGAATTTGTTGTACTCTATAACCCCTTCTGTATTTTACTACTCTTTTAATGCCATTTTTGTTAAGACTAATTTGCCTTCGGAATAATGTTTGCTTGGAGGTTTGATGCTTACCTGTTGGTTTCCTTTCACTTTTGATGTTTAGACTGAAACTTCAAGGCAAAGTACTTGTGAAAGTTGGTTTTTTTTTTTTTACTATTGGTTTTAATATTTTTGTAACACGCCTTAATATAAGATAAGTGTAGTGTTTTTAATTATTTTTTGTTTATCAGAGTATGCTTTTCATTGTTGAATACCCAATAGAAGTGGATTTGAAATTCATAGGCTCCTTGTTGAACCCTTTGCTATGATTTCCAGATTAGCTGCTCCTTGTTCCTTTTTTAAAAAGGTAACCCGACTATCATGAAACAGAGCTTCAAGGGTTTGGTTTTGAACAACTTTTTGTTTGCTTTTGTTGTTTGTCAGTAACTACTTGACTGAATTTGTTGTATTAATTTTTTAGTTCTCCTTTCTCCTTATATTTTGCTACTTTTGCTTCTGTATAGTTTTCTGCTGATGGGCTCATCATTTGTTGATGATTTTATTTTGGCTTCATGGACAATCACTCTGTTTTGTTTATGTTGTTTGGTTCTTAAAAGCTAAATAACATGAGAATTTGTAGGGCACAGAATATAGTATTCAAGCATTTAAGCCTGTGGCCCCCACCGCCCTGCATGTAAACGTGTAATTACTAAAAAAAAAAATCCAGCAGTTACACATTTACACAAAATCCCTAGCACTAACTAGCAACTTAGCTGGTAAACTTAGCAGAAAACTCAAGGAATAAACAGACACTTCTCAAGAACATTGTGTCACATAGAAGCTTGTACTGACAGTACTTACCTATTGTGTGATAATATAGTTTCCTTGGCTGTCAATCTGTCACCTTTCACTTAAAAATATACAGGTTGGATCTCCTTGGTCTGACATCCTTGAGATCTGACTGGTTCCGAGCAAGGGAATTTTGCAGGACCAGGGGAAGTTCCTTGCCACCAGCCTCCTTACCAAACCACTTCAGGCCCAGCCAGCCCTTCCTCCCCTCTCCTGCTGGCCTGCTAGTCCTGACTGGACTTGTCAGATGCCAGCCATTTCCCCCACTCCCATACCACCAGGCTGTCGGCTCAAGGCTTTGTTTCTGGACCAGAGAGCCCCGGTTAGGGCAGTACAACTTGCACTAAGAATGTAGATGTAATGACTTTTTCTAACTGTTACTTGATTAGAAAAAGATTTTCATATTAGAGTTTAGTGAAAAAAGGGAACCATCTGAATCCAAAATAGCCACTTATAATCATTTTTAAAATGTAATCTGGGATTCTTCTCTATTCAAACCAATGAAATTGACTCTCAAAACACAGATACAGTTTAAGGTTACATTTTTTAAAACACAGAAAATAGTGTCTTTTTTTCCATAGGACAAAGCAAATTTCATAGGGCAGCAATACAGGCAGTCCCCGGGTTATGTACAAGATAGGGACTGTAGGTTTGTTCTTAAGTTGAATCTGTATGCAAGTTGGAACTGGCATCCAGATTCAGCCGCTGCTGAAACTGATCAGTTTCAACAGCGGCTGAATCTGGACACCAGTTCCGACTTGCATACAGATTCAACTTAAGAACCCCAGGCGTCCCCAAGTCAGCTGCTGCTGAAACTGATCAGCAGTTGATTCCAGGAACCCCGGGGCAGAGCAACTCTGCCTCTGGCTTCCTATAGTCAGCCGCTGGTCAGTTTCAGCAGCGGCTGACTTGGGGACACCTGGGGCAGAGCATCTCGGGTGCTGCTGGGTTGGTCCAGTAGCGCGGCCGCTCCTCGGCGCTACTGGAGCAACCCAGCAGCACCCCATCTGCTCTGCCCCAGGCGTCCTGATTCAGCCGCTGCTGAAACTGATCAGCAGCGGCTGAATCAGGACTCCCGGGGCAGAGCAGCTGGGCTGCTGCAGGGTCGGTCCAGTAGCGCCAAGGAGCGGTGCTGCGGGACCAACCGGCAGCGCCCCACCTGCTCTACCACAGGCTCCGGGCTTTGCTCCACGTCTCCCTGGTCTGCTGGGGGGGGGCACTAGCTGGTTCTCCCCCCCCCCCCTCCCAGCAGACCAGGGAGACGCGGAGCAAAGCGGCAGAGGACCTGGGCCGGACCGCAGCGCTTCCAGATCAGCGCCGCGGTACGGCCCGGGTCCTCCACGGCTTTGTTCAGCGTCTCCCTGGTCTGCCGACCAGGGAGACGCTGAGCAAAGCCGCGGAGGACCCGGGCCGGACCGCAGCGCTTCCAGATCAGCTGGAAGCGCCGCGGGTCCGGCCCCGGGTCCTCCGTGGCTTTGCTCAGCGTCTCCCTGGTCTGCTGGCTCCCACAGCAGACCAGGGAGACGGGGAGCAGCTTTTCTCGCCCCGGAGGAGGCTGGCGGCGGGACCAGGCGTCCCGCCGCTCCAGTTCTCCGGGGCGAGAAAATCCCCGTTCGTAACTGTGGATCCGACATAAGTCGGATCCGCGTAACTCGGGGACTGTCTGTACATTTCAAAAGCAAGTAGAGTACTTTAATGGCCAGTGTTAAGCAATAACATATACAACCCAGGATATGATTAAAAGAAAACACCCAACCAAAAAAACCACTTTACAATGAATAACTCTAAGACTTAATGAATGTCTTATAAAAATCTTTCTAGCAGCAGTCACCAACAATTCATCTCAATACCCTACTCTCTATGCTGGCTCCTCACGGAATATTCCTCAGATTCAAAGTAGAGATGCTAATTTTCAATACCTTCCATGGAATTGGTACAAGATGGCTAAGAGAATGACTCTCACTTCTGACAATTTATTTTGGTTTGTTGAAAACAATACATCATCACTCAACCCAAGGCCTAGAAGCCCTTGACAAATATTTTAAATGCAATCCTTAACACACAACCTCGGACTCCGCAGTTGAAAGTAACTAAGAAAATAAGCAGACCTAGTATGCATCCACACGTGAATTTTTTGCATTTTCCCATAGGTCTAGGAAACTAGACTTAAAGATCAACTTAAATGAGTATTCATGGGAGGGAGTACATTTCAAAGTCATGGAGATGGACTGAATCATGACAACTGCTCTCTCTCCCTTTTAAATCAAGGGGCTTTAAACCAGCATGAGCCCCACTTTTAATTTCACCTGGAACAATGTGGCGTAGAATAGGAGTAAGCACAATATTTTACAGGGAACCACTCTAAGAATATATAAGTGGTCAAACACCACACTTATCTATGATATTAACAAAATGAAGAGTTGCCGGATCTGGGATGGAAAATGGGTATAGGAGGGAGGTCTAGGTAGAGGATTGGCATGTAAGGTCTGGGAGAGGGGTTAGGTGGAGTAGAGGATTCTGATCTGGGGAAGGTTATAAGAAAGATGAGTGGACCTGGGGCCTGTATGCAGGAGGGGCACAGAGAGTTTGAGTTGTGACCTAGGACAAGGAATTGGGGTAATGCGAAAGAGTACCAGGTACAAAAGCTGGACAGGAAGCACTTACCCTAGGTAGTTGCTTGCCAACAGTGAAGTGGAACCCTTGAACAGGCTTCTGGGGCCAGCATGTATACAGCATACACCGTGGTAATACGGGGCTCCAGGACCTGCTTGTGTCTGCAAACACAGCCCATGCAGCTTCCATTGGCCAGAATTGCGAATATTGTGCTGGGTTTGGGGGGCACTATGTGGAGACACTCTCAAGGGGTGTACTGCACAGAGATGTACACACTGGCCCCATTAGCTGTCTGCTTTGGATGGCTTGTGGGGTCACAGCAGAGAGGGAGCCTGCCCAAAGGTCCCACTTGCAGCCCAGAGTACCAAGGTGGACCAGATCTTAATGTTTGCCAGGCCAGATTTTGTCCACTCCTGGCACATAGACACAGTTCCCCAAGTAGGTAGGTTCCCAGTACTTTAGGGCTTTATAACCAAATCTTGAACTGAAGTGAGAAACCAATACCGATAAAGACAGTACAAATCCTGGAGGACTGGTGTCATGTTCTTAAGGCAATACATTTTGGCAGCTCTTTTGCTATAAGTACTGTGCAGGTTAAGATAAGCTAGTCTTCCTGATCTCCATGCAAGAGTTATAGCTCTTCAGAAAAGTGCCAACCTGCTCCCTCAGCAAGAGAATGGAAGAGACTTTACAGTAAATTACTCTCAGAAAGACCTACTCATCACACACTTTATTTTCCTTTTCTCCCACTTCTTATAGTGTTCCCCCTCTCCTCCCAAGTTGCTGAAATGAGACAGAGGTGAAGAGATTTGTCTGAAGCCAGCTGACTTGCTCTTGTTCCCTATCATGTAGAACCTGAAGATCAGATCACGAAGTACAGGAGTGAGTGGGATGGAAAAGAATTCAGTAGCTCTCTTTTGGAGAAAGGGAACTGGGTCAGTGTTCCCTGGATGCCGTGCACTCGTGCAGTTGCGCAGGAGAGAATCCAGCCCAGCTGATTATCAGATCGCCCACAGCAAGGTTCTTCTTTCTGGTGGTGATGCATATAAAATTTATTCTGCACATGGGTGGAAAAAATTAGAGGAAACATTGGACTGTGTTCTGCCGAAGCTCTTATCTACTTTTCTTACCCAGGAATGTAGTCTACAGTATGAGAGAGCCCAAGAGCAGGTATGCAGCTCCTGCCAATGCCCTATACATCTCCTGACTCAGTAAGACTGATCACTCATTTGAAATCCACAACTCAAAAGGTTTCTGTTAGAGATATGAAGAAGTCAATAAATAGAAATTCTATTAACTACACAATTTGTCGATAAGGGAGGAATACTCCGGGAGTTACCTCCCTGTTGCAGCTCTACAATTTAAATGTTGTAGGAGCTGGGCTTCCTGCCACCTGACATTTACTACATTTCAACTGCAGAGATGCAGCAAGGGTAGCTCCTGGACCCAGCCTGAGCCAGGACTGAGCAAGGCTTGCTCAGTCCCAGCTTGCACCAGGTCCAGCAGCCACTGATGGCGGAGGGTCCCAGCAGGGAGCTGGGACCCCTTGCAGACAGGGGCTGCTGCTGGAGCAGCTTGTTCACAGCAGCCAGGTCTGGCTGTGAACAGAGGCTGCTGCCGGAGCTGGGACCACGCTCATCCTCATCTACTCCCTGCAGACAGAGGCTGATCCGCGGAATGCAGAGCAGTCTTTGCCCACAGTGAGCCTGGGCCTGCCGTGGGCAGAGTCATCTTTTCATGACTACTATCACTGAGGATCACAGCAAAAACCTCTAAATTAATCAATATCAACAAAAAGTTTACACCAATGGTATAATTTGTCTGGGAGAGAGTAACTTGAACTCCAAACAATTAGCTTCTTTTGCAAATTTCATTTCCTTTAATAATAATAATAATAATAATAATTAATAATAATAAAAAAGCCTAGAGGGAAGACTCAAAATATTGGGTACAGCAGACTCAAAGTAGTGGCCTTTAAGATTATTTTAATTTTTAAGTGTCTTCACAGTTCTCTGTGTGTATTTTGCAATATTAAAAAAGACATAAATGCGCTTGGATCCTAATAATTATACATTTACAGTAACAGATGGTTATGTTTCTTTTTCAAAATATTTTTCAAATGGCTTGAATACTATATTCTTTTACAATTGCAAACTATTGCTCACAGATCAAGTATGTGGTCTTTCCATTCATGTTTACATAAACATTAAAATTCTCCATTTCTCTTGAAATTGTCCAATACTCTTGACTTACCTTTTTCTTCTTGAGGAAGTCAATGATGGCCACTTGGTGCCACAAGCCGAGTAAAGAAATGAAGAAAGGGAAAGGTAGAAGGGAAAGGGATCCGTTTTGGTTTGCTTTTAATTTTAATTTAGACCGGTATCTGTCCCTTTATCAGCCACCATAGGAATTTCTCTTTTGACTTTTTTGAAGTTTCCTTTTCTTTGACTTTCCAGGTTGAGTATTTATTCTTCTGTAGGTGGGTTAGTGCCTATCAGTGTCATTTCCCCTTGCTCTCTCACATTTTCAGCTTCTGTCAGACTTGTGCCTCTTAAACGTGACCAAGTTGTTGTGTGTCTATTCATGAGGTTTTGCTAAATGTTGTTCTGGACAGTGGAGTGTGAGCTACAGAGAACACTAGTGTGTTGCATCCTAACTATCTTACATGGATTCTTCTGGCATGCATTAAGAGTTCTTGGTGTACATTGAAATAGCCCTGTTTGAAATTGATTTACATGAATGTGCACTAGCAAGCTCTACACAGAGGGAATTGGAGCTCAACACTAGGAATGATAGATATTGGGTAATTGAATACTCAAGTAACCACATGAATTTTTATTGGTTACTTGACTATTCTATAGCCCCAGGGAGTGGGGCCAGCAGCCAGTGCACTCCGGCCCCACTCCCGGGTAGCACCCTGCAGAAGCAGCAGCAGGGGGTGCCTGGTGGAAGCCAGTCCACGAGGGGAGCCAGTTTAAAAATCAGCTCCCCGAAAGGCCAGCTGCCTGCCATTCCGTGCTGCTCCTCTGATACAGAGGCAATATAGTGGAGTGGCAGGAGCCCCAGTCCAGGGTGGGTCTAAGCTCCCTATGGACAGAGGCTGCTACAAAGCGGCCTCTGTCCGCAGTGGCCTGGGTTGGCCACAGACACAGGCTGGTCCGGCAGCAGCCCGTCTGTGGCGGGTGGGGGTCCAATCTTCCCTTGGACAGAGGCTGCTCTGCCTCCCATGGAGCAGAGGCCGCTTTTAAACCGGCTCCCTCCAGCACCAGTCCTGCTTCTCCCACTCCCCTTTTGCTGCCTCTGATACAGAGGCAGAAAGGGGGGAGAAGAGAAAAAGTGTGTAGTTGACTAGCCTAGGATTATCAGTTAACCGTATAGTTGACTATATGTCGACATTCCTACTCAACACACTGGTGTGCTCTACAAATCCCATCCCCTTATTGCAGATCGAGATCTTGTGAACAATTCCAAAGAATCCTGGGCAGTTCACAGAAGTGATGTCATACATTTGAGGATAACATATTTAGATGCATACCCTTTAGTACTATGTCTTGTATGTGAGTATGTAGTCACTGTGTGTGTGATATAGTCACACATTTGAACAGATCTGAATTTTTCCTTTGTAGAAGATAGTGGTATAATAGCTTAGACATAGTTTTTCTGTAGTGCCATAAGAACGGCCATGCTGGCTCAGACCAACGGTCCATCTAGCTTTGTACCCTGTTTTGTGACAGTGGCAAATGCCAGATACTTCAGAGGGAATGAACAAAACAGGCAATCAAGTGATCCATCCACTGTTGCCCATTCCCAGCTTCTGGAAAACAGAGCTAAGGAAACATCTCTGCCCATTTGGCTAATAGCCACTGATGGACCTATCTTCCATGAATCTATTTAGTTCTTTTTTGAACATTGTTAGTATCTTGGCCTTCAAAATCCTCTGACAAAGGGTTTCAAAGGCTGACAGTGTGTTGTGTGAAGAAATACTTCCTTTTGTTTGTATATCAATGTGTTACTTTATCATGCATTACTTTAAATCATGCCTTTAACCCATGGACTTTATTAATTGACACAATGCTTCTCTGTGACAGATATTTTACTCTCCAAAGGAATTAAGCTATTACTTGGATAAAATGCAGTTGTGATGATAGTGTGCAAGTATGCACTAGGTGAAGTGAAGACTGATATCCATATGAAATGGGAGAATTTAGATAGGCAGAAGCTAATTATCCACACTGAACTCTGAGGATGGAATTTAGGGTTATTACCATTTAGAAAGCAAATAACAGTTCTTTCTTCTGGCAAAAAACATTTCTCTTGATCAGATATGATTAAGAATAGAAAGGCTGCATGATTCCAGGTGACATAAGACATTTCTTCATCACTTGAAAGGTTGGTTGGTTGGTTCTTTTTTGGAATGGCCATAAATACCATCTATTTATTAATTATTTTAACTTGCACTGTACAATAAATTATTTAGTAAATACAATACTAGTACATTTTTATGAAATCAATAGAATTTAAATGGAATAGGCTGTGAATAAATGTGGTTGGAGGAGGTGTGCATCTTTGTCATGTCTTTCTCTACTTTTCTCAAACTCAGTGGAAGCCTTTTTATAAGATTACAGTTCTTTGGTTTGGGAAGGGACAGAGAGTGGATGGATTGTTTCTGTCATGCTACCACTTACTTCGCTCTCTCAACTCCAGGGCAGATGCCTCAGTTGGGTAATTTGGATCTATTTAGTATTCATTTAACTTGCATAGTATTGTCCAGTATCTAGAGAAATGAAGCGATGGGAGCACACCCTTGAACTACAAGGAGGATACCTTTAAGAAGGTGAACCGCTTGACACTTATTCCATAGGGTCTCAGGGAAGTTAACCCCATTTCTGCCTCCCTTAATCCCCACTCCTGAGAGAACTCAATGGCAACTCTCCAAGTAGGAGATCAGGAACTAGAAATTAACCTTCTGCATTTTTTCCTATGTAATGAATTTTACTGGTTCAAGGCTAAGATGATGATGTGAAGACAGGGTTAAGAGTTTCATAACTATTCTGAGTAACTATGGAATGCTTGTTTTTGATCTCTGACAAGGGAGACTTGATAACCAACAGTCTTGAAGGAGGTGGTAGGCTTCAGCATTTTAGAATTTTGATACTTAATGAGGTTGACTGGAATTGCATTGTGTGGAAAAAAAATCACGTGAGTATGGTCCTTCTGTAATTTAAAGTGTAGTTCTACCCTGAAAAGTTAATGGATAAGTTTGGCAGCATAGGGTTTCATGTTTGCTGTCTCAGTGATCCTTGATCAATTGCGCTCAGTTTGTAAGTCAGATGGGTTTTTTGTGTATAATTGACATTCCTGCAAGTTCACTTCGGGATATGAGATTCTTTCATACATCACTACTAATAGAGATTTGTCACCTCTGCAACCATGTTGTTTTCGGTTGAATTGCACAGGTGTATTAGAAATATAGCTCTTCTCTTTCAGCTGTTTTGGTTGTGCAGGGCTAATAAAAAATGATATAAACTTTAGGGATGTAAAATCCCATTTAAATGATTAACCAGTTAAACTAATTAAATGGGGGGGGGAAGCAGGGTAGGGAGGCTGGGGCAGCCCCCCTTCCCGCGGTGCACCCAGGCCAGGCCCGTGGCAGGCCCCTTGGGGCTGAAGCAGCACCTTTATTGCAGCGGGTTGGGGGCTGCTCCAGCCCTCATTGGTTAGTCAGTTAACTGGTTAACCTTTTGTATCACTAATACATTTGTTTTGACTACAATAAGAAAGTATGTCTTTGGCTAAACACACAGCCCTGAATAAGAAGGTGCCAATTTTATATAGTAATTTTTTCAAGGTATATGAAAGGGTGATGGGAAAAGCTAAAGAATGAAAATGGCCAAAACCAACATCTTTTGTTTATCAATCTAAGTGCTTGTATATGGCTCCATCCCCATTGTATATGAACCACTGACAAACACTGATTATAAATATTATTTTCCTCATTTTACATATGAGGAGTTGAGACACAGATATTAAAGATACGAACGACAAACATGAAGTCAGGGACAGAGTTGCAAATTGAAACCAGATAACCAGTTCAATGTTTAATCACAAAGCCATCCTCTGATTTGAAATGAATACAAATATCTGGAAATATGTAGTACAGATAAATCTTTTCACATGAAGGAAGGGTATCATATTGTCTTTCTGATATCTATACTTTATAATAACAGTATGCATATCAAAGTCCAGAAATGAATGTTACATATATAACGGGGGATAGTTTTGCTTTTTTGAATCATGAATTACTCGTATTCCTAGTAATAGGAGTTGTATATAAGAACATAAGAATGGCCATACTGGGTCAGACCAAAGGTCCATCTAGCCCAGTAGCCTGTCTGCCGACACTGGCCAGTGCCAAGTGTCCCGGAGTGGGTGGACCAAAGACAATGATCAAGCAATTTGTCTTGTGCCATCCATCTCCAGCCTCTGACAAACAAGAGGCCAGGGACACCATTCCTACCCCTTGGCTAATAGCCTTTTATGTACCTAACTTCCATGAATGTATCTAGCTTCTCTTTAAACTCTGTTATAGTTCTAGCCTTATAGTATACCATTAATCTCTTCTCTCCCATCTCTCAAGGATGTCATGCCTCCGTTAGAGAACAGATTTTTTGATACAAAGAAACAACATAGTGTTTTTAAAAAAAAATTAAAATCCTATTTACAAAAATGTGTGTGGGTATACATACTATACATTGAAATGGTAGAATGCCTGTTAGTTACTTTACACTTGCATACTTTACAACATACTATTTTCAGTTGCTTGTAAGTTTGTCAAACTTTTTGCTTCAGGCTGAAATTGTCCATAGTAGGTTTGTGCCTCAGGGTGGTCTTTTTGTTTTGTTTTTTTTAATCTCAGTCAAAATGATTTAGCTGTTTCTAAGAATAAGGCTAGGGAAAATATTTTGTCTGTAGAATTCTAGCAGCATATATAAAAACACTTGGCATCCAGCAGTTGTGAAGTATGGACTTGAAGTTCCCCAAGGCAGTGGTCTCTGTTATGCATGTGCCTTTTGCCATCCCTGAGAAAATCCTCCTAAATTTGGACATTTTAGAAGTATTTGAAAAATCACAATTCACACATTGCCAATAGAGATCCCAAATCTCCAAGATCTTATACTTGGTGAGCATGCCAGATAGCGCCAGGCAAGAGTTTCAACCTGTAATTTGTGTGCTTTACACACACCGTGCTTTTATCAGTTTGAGGAAGAGTCATCATATTTAAGATGAAGATTAGATATTATTGGTTCTACAGTGTTGCAACTCACATCTCTTGGGGATAGCCTTGGTCCTGACTTTGGCAAATCTGATGGCTACATGAAAAGCTCTGTTGTGTCAGGAAAGCAAAATCCTAGATGGAGACAGTTTCCCCCTCACAATGCCTTGTAGGTGAGTGAAACCGTAAGCTCAGATCAAAAGTTTTTTTTTTAATTCCTTTGTATCCATTGACAGCTGTTTTATGCTTCTGTTCACTTTATATCTCTTTTTATGAACCAAGGTCTCATAATGCTACTTTGAAAGGGAAGTGATCCATATAAAAGTGGTGTGTATCTGATATATACATGCGATACATTGCAGAGTACAATAATCAATTCATTTATTTGTCATCTTTGACCTATTTGCTTGCTGTCTTGTCCCTATAGGACTCATTTATTCTAAACACCCGTACAGCTTTCAAATACATTTTAAAAAAATTCATTATTACAGAAAATGTTTTCTGCTTTCTCCCAAGATGTAGAGGTTTCACCTCAAACTTATAGCAGCTTGAGGCAATATGACGCACAAAATCAGAAAATTGGAGCCTTATGTTGTCAGGAAGATTTTTAGTTTTGAAATTGACTAAACTACAAAATTCTGAGATTCTGAGCTTTAAAGCTGGGACACTTACATATAGAGAAATCACATTACAGTAAAACTCCATTGGTCCACCATCCGATGCTCTGGCACTCCTGATGGTCAGGCACCATCAGGAACCCGGAAGTGCTCCGGACAATTGGAGCTGCTCTGCGCCCGGCTTCCCCGATTCAGCCGCTGCTGAAACTGACCAGCAACTGAATCGGAGCAGCTGGGGTGCTGCCAGTTGGTCCTGTAGCTCTGCCCCTCGGCGCTATGGGACCAACCTGGCAGCACCCCAGCTGCTCTGCCCCCGGTGTCCCCGATTCAGCTGCTGCTGAAACTGACCAGCAGCGGCTGAATTGGGGACGCCTGGAGCAGAGCCGGACTATCGGAAGGGAGGACTAACTGGGGCCTGGGGTGGCATCCCCCCCACCCCACCCTAGACCCCTCATAGCCCCCCCTTCCGATAGTCCGGCATGTCTGATAATCTGGCACCCCCTGGGTCCTAAAGGTGCCGGATTATCAGAAGTTTACTGTACTAATACTACATGTAACTTTTAGGCATTTTCCATTTTCATTTTTCTTGCATTCTGAAGTCTGTATAGTGGGACTTAAGATAACTAAAGTGTCTGACTTTCAAAATGCATGAATAAAAAAAGTAGACAAAGAATAAAACATTTTTCTGAAATATGGATATCATAGAGGGCT
Source organism: Pelodiscus sinensis (assembly GCF_052426305.1). Taxonomy (NCBI): domain Eukaryota; kingdom Metazoa; phylum Chordata; order Testudines; family Trionychidae; genus Pelodiscus; species Pelodiscus sinensis. Next base: position 73,362,641 of record NC_143057.1, read on the forward strand.
TGGTATGATGTAATATTTTATTATGATTAATTTAAGATCACTGTAACAACTCTGTGACGGGCTGTCACTGGTCTGGGGGCGGGGCGGCCGGAGCCCCCGCCGGCAGGGGGATGACGGCCAGGCTCCAGTCCCCCAGCCTTCCCCCAACGCAAGCCGGAGGAGGCGGCGGACGGGGGGACTACCCCCGCGCCTGCGCTGGCTGCGCGAACACAGCCCGTTCCCCGCGGCCCCGGACGGCGGGGGCGGGGCGGAGCAACGCAGCTGTACGGCTGGGCCACACGCCGGGACGTGCCCGGAAGGGGCGGGGCCCCGGGTGGCGGGGCCCCGGGTGGCGGCCGGCGCGGCGGGCCAATTCAAAAGGGCCCACCGCCGACGGGGCAGGGCGCAGGCTCCTCGCGGCGGCGGAGGAGCAGCCCCTGCCGCAGGACGGAGCCCGAGCACCACACCGCACGGCTGTCGGCCCGGCGCTGGTCCCGAGGCCTCCAGGACAGCCACTGCCCCTGGCAGACGGTGGACGAACCCCACCGCGCCGGACCAGAAGGGAGCGGGACAGCCAGAGGCGGACCGGGACTCGAGAACTCTCCTCGGAGGCCACACCCGGGCGCGGGGCACTGCAGGACGCCGAACCAGGGTAGGTTCGGGGACGCCGGGCGTGATCGGCAGGAGCCACCCGGAGGGAGGAAGGAGCCCGGGGCAAGGCGCTTTTGGCGGCCATGGGTGGACGAGTTTCGGACTCGTCCACCGCGCCGGAGCGTTAACTCGCCCCGCCGCTTAGGGCCCTGGGCTGGGACCCGGAGAGAGGGTGGGACCGGGTCCCCCTCCCTCCCTTAAGGGAGCATCCCTCTCCCCAAGACCGTCACGAAGGGAAGGCACAAGGCGCAACCTCGCGAGGGGGGATCCCAAACCGGGGGCCTTTCGCCCACCCCGCAGAGACAGGTAACTATTGCAGGGTTCGCTGACCCCCCCCTTCTTCCCGGGAGGGGGTGATCGCACCCATTATCGGGAGGCCCCATAGCAGGGACCCGAGAGTCGATGTAGAGCCAAGAGGGGACAAGAGGGTTCGCAGGCCCCCCCTCTCGGGCCGAGAGGGTGTGATCGCACCCCGAACTCCCACAAACTCATTTGTGATTTAAATAATGTCCATTTAAATAATTATAGGATAATCACCAAGTCAATGTTTTGGCAACAGTAGCCTTAGCATTTTGAGTTGCAGCTTTTTTCCAGGGCATACATCAACTCATCTAGATACTTACAAAATAGTTCTACAATAGGCTTTGTAAAAACCACTAGCAAAAGCAGTACAAACCAAAATTTAATGTAGACAATTATGTGCTTATATTATTCTGTATACTGTTCACTGAAATGTAAAGTACAGTATTTATAGTCCAGAAGATTTATTATATGGTAAGAAAGAGAAACTTTCTGAAAAACTGCTATTTTTAGGTCTGATTGTATAAGCGAGTCATTTATAATTGAGGTGAAATTTGGGGTTACCCAAGACAAAGTAGACTTCTGCAAGTGGTATAGTAATCTAGAAAATTTCAAGCCACTGTTTTAGTGTATAGTACTGTTGTACTTGTGTAATTCAGAATATATTTTTTCTAGGTTGTGACCAAGAATCATGTATGTTAGTGTGTAAGTTGGTTGACTTTCTCACCAGCCAAGAAAAGAATGTTTGTCACATCTGAGTTTGGTTTCAGGTCCTTGCCTCAGGGCGTAATTTATTGGTCAAATATATATATAATAGCACATGTAGGTGGTATCATGAGATTTTGTGGGCACAGCCCACTTCTTAAGATGATCAGAGTGCTGGATGTCTGGAACTAAAATAAAGAGTTTACGGGGCTTCTGAAAGAGCATGTCTGCTCTTCTGCAAAAAATGTCAGAAGAGCAGACATATTCCCTGGACATGGAGGAGTTTTTCTGTAGTGTAGACATAGCCCCTGTCCCTTTCCAAGAAGCCGTTCAAGCCTTTTTTTTACCTTGCAGTATCCCTTAGCAGCTTGTGCAAGTGTATGACATCCATAGATCAATGGGGAGTTACTATACTGAGTTTTTGTTTAGGCTTTGGATCAGAGTACTGAGCAGGAAGGGATCCCAACTGCCTTACAAAAATGGACCACTTGTGAGATGCAAGTGGTGAAGTTACAGGAAAAGTTGGAGAGACTTCTCACTTTGAAAGATATGATATGAGTGAAGTCAAGTGGAGGAATTATTAAATCCTTACTAAGGGTGGCTAACCGGTTAACCAGTAAACTTCTAACCGGTAGGGGGCTGCAGCAGCTCCCCGGGCCCATCACAGTCAGGGGCTCCTCTTCCCACTCCTCCTTCAATTGATTAACTGGTTAAACATAATGTTTAACCAATTAAACAGGATTTTACATCCCAATCCTTATACCTGTCTGCTCCTATCAATGTGGGGGTGACCGGCATTACAGGAATTATTTTCCCCCCTCCGTCCCATCATCAAACCTACATATTGCTAAGGCCTTGTCTGCACTGGCCAGAAATTGATGGATATGTTTAACCCAGGGTTGAAGGTTTGCAGAAATGTTAGTGGTGTCCAGAATACCCTGAGCTTGCACCCTTGCCCCACCTAAAATTCTCTCCCCCCCCCCCCAACATGCCTGAGGAGGAATTTTGGTGGGGGAGGTGTGCAGGTTTTGGTATGGAGTTTTGTTGCTGGGTGCAGGCTGTGGGCTGGGTCAGGGAATTGGGGTGCAGAAGGGGATGCAGTGTGCAGGTTCTGGGAGGGGGGTTGGGTGCAGGAGGGTGTGAAGGGTAGACTCTGGGAGGGAATGTGGGTATAGGAGGAGGGTCTGGGGTGCTGGCTCTGGAATGGGGCAGGGAGTGGGGTTGTAGGAGGCCGTGAGGGGTATAGGCTCTGGTAGGGAGTTTGGGGGCTGAAAGGAGTGTGGGAGGGAGTTCAGGGTATTGAGGGTGGAGGTAGGGGGTGATGTTTATTTGGGGCACTTCCTCATGCTAGAGATTACCGAGTTGACTTCAGTGGACGCTAACAGTTTTATAGCACTCAAAGTTGCTTTCTTTTTTCATTTTAAAACACATTATTGTATAAGTAAGACATTTTCTTTTGTCTCACTCCTGCAATATCTTACAGATTTTTATTGATATCCGATTTCTAAATATTGAAATTTGTGTTGCCTGTAACATGTCATACACAGCTTTGAATAATCTTGCATTACATTGGACAGAGTACTACTACAGATCATATTGATATGATGTGTACATTTGAGAAAAATGTTTTTCTTATACTATTTTACAAACAAATTCTGAGTTAACTTTATTTTTGTTATGACCATTATGTGTAGATTTAGGAAGTCAGCTCTTCAGCTGCTATGGTCATGGATGCAGTATAAATATATAGAACCATAAAACCCCAAATTCTTATTTTGATTGCGTAACTTTATAGGGCTAATCTCTGTTTTATAGCAGCATAACAGAGTAAATTGCTACTGTATATTACCTTCTGGGGCAGCAATCCCTCTGTCAGTGCAGAAGCCCAGTTTTTTGTCTAGAAATGCAATCCTCACTCACTCTTCTGCTTGATCATGCTCACTGGAAACAGTTAATCCTTTGTCTGTTTCCTTTAATCTCCCTTGCCTTTCCCATGTTAACTGCTTTTATTAGGCATATTCTCTGGTGACTAGTCAATAGCGTGAAGCAAAAGGAATATCTTGGGCAGTCCCTATCTTGTCAAGGTAAGAAAATAAAATCAACAATGAACTCCCATCCTCTCTGAAGCAGTCTACGTGGGTTAGTGGTGCGGTTCGCTCAGGCTATTAGTTTAATGCTTATCACAAGCATTCAATTTACCTTCATTAAACTTTATCTAGTAGAGGAGAATGATGTAAGTATGAAAGAGATGGTGACAAATATGTTTCTCTCCACTTACGATCATTACATTTCTACCTTAAAATTCTGTTTTGGGGGTTTTTATTTTAATCTCCTGTGGTAACGTATTTTGGATGTAGCTTCTGGCAGATTAAAGGCTTATTATTTTGCAATAAAATATTATATGTGCAAATATGAAATGCAAGTTTTTTGAAACATGTTTTAGTTTAGGATAGTTTTCATAATACTAATCACTTAATTTGCATGTTATACAGTAAAATCTCTGTGCTATCCATCTTAGACATTTCCATACCATCATAATATTTGAGTGCTGGATACACTACCGGTTGAAACTCCTTTGTTTGGCTCCTGAGTGGTCCCGAACCACAGAATTTGCTGGACAAGGGGAAGACCAATCTCTCTACCTGGGTGTAGGGTTCTGCTTTTGGCTGGGGTTGAGCTCTGTATTGCCTGCTCCGTTGCGTCCAGGTCTCCCTCCCCCGCACTGCACTAGCCAGGTCCGGGGCTGTGCTCTCCACAGTGGCAGCCTGGGCTATGTGCCCAGGTGCTGGCCCTGTTGACTTCAGCTCCCGTTGGGGCTATGCTTCTGAACCTGGCCACCTGGGGCTCTTTGGTCTAGCAATATCCATGGTCCTGCTGGACCATGGGTGTTGCCAGACAAGTGTATCCCGGATTTTAGATGTTCAACCTGGACAATAGAACTGTGAGGTGTTTTCCATAGCAGACTTCCACAATGAATTCTGTTCTTTGCATGCCTCAGAATTCAAGGGTGATCTAGTAGCAGACTTGAGGGCAGGTATATCAGTGCTACCTGTATCTGTGTCCTCTTTCTGGGTTCTCTGAGTGCATCCTTTTGGGAGTTAAATTTCATGTCTTTACCTAATGTGGGGTGGTATTTTGCAATTCTTCCACTCATAGACTGGGATCTGCTACCTGCTAAACTTTGTAACATCAGCTCTCACTAAATGTATACAGGCAAGAGCAAATGAAACTAGAATGGAAATGTTCATTTTACTTGTAGTTGGAGTCACACGGAGGGGTGTCTGGTTTGATTTGAAGTCTAGCACTATTGTATACCTGAAGCTCTATGACCCAATTTCCAGTACCACTCCATGAATGTGGATGTTAAATATATAGGCACATTCCCTTGTGTGAAGAAAATTTGTTTTTGTGCCTGAGTAGCCATTTCTTTGTGTACCCTTCCCTCCCAATTCTGCTATTGTATTAAAGGAAGTCTGATGAAAACATCATCCTCTTAGCTCTTTATATTGAATAAACCACTAAAACATTTATTTTCAATTAATCCAAAATATATTTCATACTGAATTGTATTTTATATTTCTAGACTTTGGGAATGAACAGTTGTAAAGTATACATTGGATCCTTTGGGGGAGGAGTGTGTGTGGGTTGTGCATGTACAATCAATTGTAGAAATAAATATGAACTTGCCTCAAAAGTAGCTGCCTTACTTTAAATATTTCTGCAGGTGGAATTTACTAAAGTAGGAATGTAATGCCCATTAAAAAAGTTAACTGGTTAAATGATTTAACTGATTAACTGAGGACTTGTGCAGAGCAGTTGGGGTCCTACAGTGGGGCTGCTCCAGGAAGGGGTCCTGCGGACCGTATCCAGCTGGCTGCACCACGAGCAGGGGCTGCTTCACCCTTTCCCTCTGGTTAAGTGGTTACCAGACAAGCATGCCAATAAGGTTAATGCTTACCAGGTAACTGGTTAATCTTTTACATCACTAACTCAAAGTTGTGCTTGATACAATTCATGACAAAAAAGGCCACATAAATCATTTGTAGAAAGGATTATCTAAGTTATGTATCTGTGTAAGAACAAATTTTTGAAATCTAATTGAATACTTAATGCAAGAAAATTAGTAAAATTTGTGAATTTATACTTCAAGTTAGGGATGTTAGATATTGTGTAATTGAATAATCATCTAACTGCATGAAATCTTAGCAGTTACATGTCTATTTGACAGTCCCCAGGGGCAGAGCCGGCAGCCAGTGCTCTCATGGCTCCACTCCCGGGGAACCACCTGCCCTCTGATAGAGGCAGCAGTGTGGAGAGGGGGAAGGTGGCACTACGGAGCTGGTGCTGGGGGGAACTGGCTCCTGCTTGCCTCAGCATCCGCCCCTCCCTGCTGTCTCTGTGGGGAGCAAGTGGTTACAAAGAGGCAGCATGCACTGGGAGCCTGTTTGAAAGCAGCTCCTTGCACGTATCCTCTACAACCTGCCCTCCCTCACCCTCTGCGCTGCTGCCCCTCTATCAGGCAGTAATGCATGTGTGTGTGTGTGGGTGGGGGAGGGGAGCCGGTGGATCTGATGCTCTTGGAGAGCTATTTTCAAGCAGGTTCCCCATACGTGCTGGCTCCATAGACCCGCCTGCCTCCTACAGATGCAGTGGGGGGAAGAGAGGAGCAGGCAGAAGAATCGGCCATGGGCTCCAGCTTCCCACCCTTGCTGCTTCTCATACAAAGGCAGTGGGGAAGGAGGGTGGGATGTGTGTAATTGACAAGATTAACCTATAAGCCTAGGCTTGAAACTCAAACCTAGAATAGCCTGCAATTCCTGCATTTGCCTATAAATAATCATTCAGATGGCTTTATAATTTTCCCACTATTCATTTGCACAGCAACAAACTCTAGTTGAATCAACATCTGTTTTTCAAAGAAAGGAAATATAACCCTCTCTTCTAATTTCCCACATTTTTCATTTAAACACGTATCAATGAAGAATTCAACAGAATGCTATGTTCAGCCAAAACAATGCATAAAATACTGTTTGTTTTATCTTCATTCTAATATCACTCCTCTCTGCAGTAGCTGATACTATTTTTTTTTTTAAATTGGAAAAATCAGCAAATGGTCTTTTTTCCAAAGCAGAATTCAAAACAGGTTGGCAGGTGATTTCTATTCTTTGCTCAGTAGCAGGCTCCTCACCTAGTAGATGAATCCAGTCTTAATCTGTAGGAGCAGAGTACTCAGAGTCCCATATTTTACCTAACCTTTGTATATGACATTACCCTAGTGTTGGCTTTTCATTGATCTATTTGTTTTTTGATTTAATCTCATTACATGTTCAAAGGTGACAATTTTTTTTTCCTGACCAGTAACAAGTCTTCAGATACTTGTCTACACACTGTAATTGTTTTAACTAACTTTTGTTAAAATAGGATTGTAAATTTTTATTTAGGTGAGACCTGGGAGGTATAAACTATTTCAGACACCACACCACATGCTGTAGTGCCTAATGTAGTTTCTTTGAAATATGTTTCATTGATCAAATGTTCTGGTTCTAATACTACTTAGATGTTCATTAAAATGACTTTTTCCATAAATGCCATTATTGTATTTACTTACAATGTGGTATCACAGTTGTTTTGCTACAAATACACATAATAATTGTCAGGAATTTATATTCAATGAACTCTCGCTTAAATAGTCTATTTGGAAACATTGCAAAACTGAGACCAGACTTTCTATATGTTGTAGGCATTTCATCCTTTAAATTTTTTTGGTTGGGTAAGATGTATGTTTCAGGAAATGTGTAAATGTCTGTACCTAGTTTTATTATTGTTAGTGATTATCTAAGTTGCTGTTATCTTTGCAACATTACATTTATGTAGTAAGTATGCAAGTTTGCTAGAATATGTAGATTTTGTTAGTCTTGTTTTGATTAATCATGTTGAAATGTGTCAGAACTGGAGAAGTGCAGAATCTGAGTTGCGTCCTGCATAAAAGGAGTGGTGAATTGCGGGGAACCGTTAAAGTTTTTAGAGGCACTGAAAGGGTGCTGTCATTGCACTATAGTCAATTTTGAGTAGGGATGTGACTGGTTAACTGGCAAGCCTCACCTGTTACGGATAAAGCTTATTGGTTAAGGTTAATTGGCGGGGGCTAGCCTGCTGCAAACAGCCTGTTCCTGCTTGCGGGGAGGTGGGGGACTGCTACAGTCCAGCCCCCTTCCTCTTTAATTGGCTAACCAATATGTTTAACCCGTTAACCAGTTAAACAGGATTTTACATTAGACTACTCAAACTTAGGGATGTATCAGAAAAAAGAATGGTGATCTCCCATGAATCATTCTTACTTAATAACTTACTGGACTTAATGTCAGTTTTTGGAATTTGTGTACTCCTTAGCTGACAAACAGCAACCTTTGATGTTGCTGCAAATAACTCGTCCTCATCCTCCCGCCAATACACATACATTAAACCAGAGGATACAACATATTATCTAGATCAGTGGTTTTCAGACTAAGGGTCGTGACCCAATACTGGGTCATGGAAAATCAGGCACTAATTCTCCTTCTTGCCTCAGGGTGATCAGGTGACATGAGATGCATCCAGCAATAGGTCCAGCTTCTAGGTGAGGGGTGGAAAAAGCACACAGGGTCTGCACATTGCTCCTGCCCTGAGCAGTTGCTCCTCATTCCCATCAGTTGGGAATCTGCTGCTAGTGGCTTCTGAAGTGCAGCATGGTCTGCGGTGCCAGGAGAGGCAGGAAGACTGCCTTAGCACCTCTGCTACACCACTGACTGGAAACTGCTCAAGTTAGGTCCTTTCTGCTCCAGTCCTGACCACCTCTCTGCTAAGCCAGAGCCCCCTTATAATCCTAAAGCTCTCGTGCTCAGCCCCATCCCGGAGCCCACATTCTAGTCAAATTATGTTGGGTCATGGGCATCAACAATTTTCTTCAACTGGGTCACAAGAAAAAAAAAGTCTACTAGATGCTACTTTTTCTTTGAGACCATAAAGGCATCCTTGTTCATATTATTCTAAATCTGTTTAGAACATACAGCAGTTTTTATATTGTTTAAATAAAACTAACTCATTTAACTTTCCAAGATTTGCTTACATATGAAATATTGCTTTTAACTAGTTAGTATCATAGTAAACTACCAAAACTGAGAGGAAATTATCTTGGCTTTCCTGCTTGCAGATTTAAGTCTGAGAGAGTCAGGAGTAGTATCATGTCTGATATATTAGTCTCTGGGAGGAAGATTAACAAACCTATATTGGAAAAGGTTCCAAATTGCATGAACCACATTTTTGTAGCAAACACAGCCATGATAATGGGTATTGTGGAGAAGGAGAAATCAGATAGATGGCGTGATTGAAATCTGTAACCAAGAATCCGAAAAGCTTGAGGGCGCAGTGAGGTTCAGTGCTCCCATAGTCCTTTATTTTAAAAAATAAAGCTGAATTGCTATGTTGATGTTTTCCCTGGTGTCAAATTCATGTGGCTAGAAATAGGTCACAGTGTTGAGTGTTGAAAGTCCTCTCTTGAAAATGGAAAAATGTAATTTATCTTTTTCTGCTAATGATCTCATATGCTAAACAAATACTTTGACTGGACACGTGTTCTTTATCATTTCTAGATACTGAGTTAAGAGTGTATACAAAAAATATTCCAGTGTTCTTTGTTTTGAAATGCTGACTCAATAAAGATTATACTTGACAAGTTATAGTTTCATTAATACATAGTGGATTCTCTTTTGGGATTGTAGAATGCAAGAGGATATGATAATTGCTTGATGTAGTTGACGGAACAAAATTGCATAAAGATAGTTATAATAGATTAAAAACATTTCTTGCAAACCCATATTTAAACAGTAGTGGTTATCAAGAGCTATACAATGTGTCAGTTCTGTGTCCCAATCCACATCAAGAAAACCTTCTGCCACTTTATTCTCTGTGACTTAACTCCCATCAGAAAACTAATGCCACATAAACTATGTCAAGTGCACATATTAATGTATATCAAATATATCAAACAACTACTTGGCTGTATTTTTCAATAGTATTTACGTTTGGTTATGCAGACTTAGAATTCTGAATTTTTATTAAGAAAAATAGGGAATTGATTATCTCGATTTGGATATACCAGCTGTGCTACATCTAAGAAGACTTTGGAGGTAAAAATGTAATAGAATGAAGAGAACAATAGGCAAACTGCTGTTACTCTTGTCATGTAAGCAGTGGCAACATAATGCCAATTATATTGTGATGAGTGATGCAGTTAGCAGGTTTGTGAAATCTTCATGGGGATACTCAGGAAAATGAATCTGAATTAACTAAGGATGTGAATTTAAAATGGATTGGTTACACCACATTAAGCCCCATGTGAACCTATTCCTAATTAAAGTGGCCTTAATTTGGAATTCACTGAAGTAAGGCCACTCTTAATTTTGAAGAAGGGTGTGCACATTGGGGCTTAATGTGGTTTAATTAAGTCCACTTAGGATTCATACCTTTTAGTTAGTTTGGATTGATTTTTTTTTTCCTGAGTGTTTTTCTGTACACAACCCTTCAATCTCTAAACTGTGCTTCTGTAATATAACTGTAGTCACTGTATGTACATTTAGTGAAACCTAATCCCATGTGATATAGCAAGGACAGTAAATGGCAATTGCAGTTAAATGTGGGAATATTCTAATTGGATTGTGGGTTGCTGTTGGTCATTTGCACTTCTAGTTTGTCTTCTATTTCTTACATTGATCTTCAGTAATTGTAAACCATATGCAATCTGGAAGAGCAACAGGTTGATACTTCTAACCTTATGTTGGAATGGCTTGAATGGAATACCACTGTGAAATGGAATGCTTCACCAGTTATTGCAGGAGATTTATAAAGGGACCACACTATTTTTCTTAATTTGTATGAGGTAGTTCTATTTTAAGCATTGTATTGCTGTTAATGGATTAGTAAATGCATTGGTGGTTTTTTTAAAAGTAAAGCTAAAAATCAACCCTAACTTGTTTTTTGTGACTAGTATATCACATTTATTTAATTTCCTTTCTAGCAGAAAATTTACTTTTGAAATTATGCATACCATTAAATTATAATTATTTACACACACACAATCACACACAATTTAATAAATTATCTACATGTGATAGTTGCTGAAGTAGAAATCAATGAACTGGCTAGTTTCTAACTTCAGTGATTGATTTTTAGCTCATCCTATGAAGATTGATGTCCTTTTCCTTCATCACTTTAATTTTGCTGACAATTTGGACAAACATGGCACAGCTCCAACAAGGAGGCCCGGATGAAAAAGAAAAAACTACTGCACTAAAAGGTATAAACTTATTTGGCTTGTTTATATACAAACTATTTCAGAGACATTTATTAAAATTAAGAAAAGGGAAATAAAAATAGAATTCCTTTGAGGTAGCTGTGGTTAAGGATCCTGGGAGTTACCAAAATGGATTACTCTGGTGATCCATCCACTGCAATATCCTGTCTCTTGCAGGGTTCAGTTTCAGTTGCTTTAGAGGGAGGCCCAGCAAGTCTGAATTGCAGTATTCGGTAAGAGAATAACCTGTTAAGAATGTTTGCAGAAATTGTCATTAGAGAAGACAATTGATGCCATTTAGATGGTGTTTTTCAGGAGCCATTGGGAAGGGCAGGAATATTTATGTTGACTTTATAATATAGATATTACAAAATATATTTCCAAGGCATTGATCTAGGTGGACCAACTGGACAATTACAGATTCCTGTATATTTATATAAAAGGAATAGGCTCTAAAAGATTTAATAGATTAAATAGTTTATTTTGTTCAGTGCTAATTAAGTGTAGTGCTCTTCTTGATACACTTTTTCAAGTGTAGAAGTACATAGTGTATATTATTCCCACAACTCAGCTAACAAAGACTGGATTTCTGGAGCTTTGACACAATTTCTGTTGCATTGGGGATAAGCTCACATTGCAAGTGCTTGCATTAAATCATTGTTGTCTAAATACTCTTCTACAAAGGAAATAACAGTACACCTTGTAATGCCAGCATTAAAATAAGATCTACAAATATGCTGACAGAAATTTCTTTCATGAAATGATGATGACGAGAATAGAGTAGACATTTCTATTATAGGCCTGTAAAAACCCCAAAGCTTTTGAGAAATTTCCGTATAATTACGGTAAGTTCTCTAGCTGTTACTCAGCATAAAGGTGATCTTGGGTGAAGGTTTGTTGAAATTCCACTGTTTTTTTTGCGGGGGTGGGGGTCATTTATCCAAGAGGATAGTATTTTTGATAATTTAATACATTTACAGGTAATTGTTTTGTGCACTTACAAAACCAAAACTTGTTGTTCAATTTACTATGGACTTAATCTTTCTTAGAGACAACGAGTCATTTGGAATCTAACAAAAGATATCAGTGTTAGAAAGTTGTTTATTCACTAGCTCAAGTGAAATAGATACAGCACAAGCTTTGCTATCTGACATGAATGAAGACTGGGGGTTGCTGGTTAATTAAATGTGCCAGTTATTTTTCTGAACTCCAAAATGTTGAAAAAATGAAATAATCATACTTAACATTACATCTTTTTTACTATTACTGTATACAATACTGTTATTTACTGCCTTTGGATCATCAATATCAACAACTTCTGCTGTCAGTGTTGATGGTGTTGGACTAGTGGCACAAGCTGTAGAAACTTTTTGAAGCATCTTACAGATGTCAGCCTGCCTGCAAGTTAGTTGCCTCATTATTTTTCATTGTAGTGATTGGATTGTAGGGTCTCCATTTTGAAGGACATCAGTTATGCAGGGCATAACAAGTGGGGTTCCACAAGGGTCTGTTTTGGGACTGGTTCTGTTCAATATCTTCATCAATGATTTAGCTGATGGCATATAGTGTATGATGATTAATTTTGCAGATGATACCAAGCTGGGAAGGGTTGCAAGTGCTTTGGAGGATAGGGTCATAATTCAAAATGGGCAAACTGGAGAAATGGTCAAGTAAATAGGATGAAGTTTAATAAGGACAAATGAAAAGTTTGCCACTTAGGAAGGAACAATCAGTTTTACACATACAGAATGTGAAGGCAGGGTGCAGGAGCAAGCTGGTGATAGGTGTCTGGCCAGGAGGACAGGGGGCAGGAGCAGGGTGCTGGTTGGTGTCAGGGTGGGGGTGGGAGCAGGGTGTTGCTATGTGTCTGTGGAGGAGCAGGGTGTGAGTGGGTGTCTGGCCAGAGGGGAGGGAGCAGGATCTATAGACAGTGCTAGAAGAAGCACACAAGCTGTTCCTTTAGGAAATCCAGATATTCCTCATCCCCAAAGCCCGGCTCCTCCACCACCATCTTAGCTGCCACTCCTACCACCTGGCGCCTACATGCATAATGTACTTCACCACCACATCCAGCACAGCCAAGTGCGCTCTCAGGCAGGGGGAGGCCACACAGCTCCTTTGTCCCACCTCCATGGAGCACGGGGGGAAGGCAGGGAGGATAAGGAAGTGTGCATGTTGCTGTGGGAAGGGGAAGAGCAGCACACGCTTCACTGCAAGCCACATCTGGCGTGGAGCATTGGGGCTTCCCACTCCCCATCCCTTCTGCAGAAAGCTGGTGCTGGTTCCAATGTTGTGGGGTGCATGAGGCTGTCGCACCAGCATGGGCTCCCAATTGTGGGTGAGGGGAGACCAAGGGGAGCTAAGCTGAAGCTACAAGTCATTTTTGGCTCCAAAGTGAGCTATTTATGGCTTGTGAGCCATAGGTTGTCGACCCCTGATCTAGATGGTGCTTGGTCCTGTTTGTGAGGGCAGGGGACTGGACTTGATGATCTCTCTGGGTCCCTTCCGGTTCTAGTGTTCTATGATTCTGTGAATTATCTCCAGTAGCACTCTCCTTTTTGGTCTTACATTGAAGCCTTGAAATGCTTCTTCATCAGAGGTCCCATTCACAAATATCACTTCCACCCACAATTTTCTGCATGCTCTTTAAAGTTGTAGACTTGATAACAGACTAGGAACATGTTGCATTGAAGACTGCATTCTTGATGCTGTACTGTAAGTGAAAATCTTGGATTGCTCCTTTGAAAGTTGAACCATTTCCTCAAAAAATCCCTTCTGTAGATGACTTTTAGATTTTGAATAATTGATCTGTTGGCTGAGTAAGTGTTCCTTGAAAATACTGCTTTGTGTTAGAAGGGTGAGCTCAACAGTTATCTAAAACCAGATAACTGGCACACCACATTCTTTCAGGTGATCTTTTACAGCGGGAACAAAGATATGGTGGAACCAATACAAAAATATAAACTTGTCCATATACTCATTAGGCTGTGCCTTGTACTCCATTGGCAGACGGACAATACCCTTGAATGCTTTTGGCTGCTTGAATTTTGAAACCAGTAGCAACTTGATTTTGTGTCAGCAGTATTTGCACATGTAAGTGGAATGATGTTCCTCTTAAATCCAGGCACACCAACCTCACCTGTACCGGCAAAGGTTGAAGATGACAGGCAATACCAAAAAAGTCCCATTTAATAAGCATTTTATCAGATTCATAGAACCATAGAGCTAGAAGAGACCTCAGAAGGTCAAGTCCAGCCCATGGTCTAGGCAGGACCAATCCCAACTAAATCAACCCAGCCAGGGCTTTGTCAAGCCGAAACTTAAACACCACTAAGGATGGAGACTCCACTACTTCCCTAGGTAACCCATTCCAGTGCTTCACCACTCTCCTAGTGAAATAGTTTTTCCTAATATTCAACCTCTCCCACCACAACTTGAGACCATTGCTCCTTGTTCTGCCATCTGTCAGTACTGAGAACAGCCTCTCTCCATCCTCTTTGGAACCTCCCTTCAGGAAGTTGAAGGCTACTATCAAATCCCCCTCTTAATCTTTGCTTTTGAAGACTGATTAGGCCCAACTCCCTCAGCCTCTCCTCATAGGTCATATGCTTCAGCCCCCAATCATTTTGGTTGCCTTCTGCTGGACCCTCTCCAATACGTCCACATCCTTTTTGTAGTGGGGGGCCCAGAACTGGACACAATACTCCAGATGTAGCCTCACCAGAGCCGAATAAAGGGGAATAATCACTTCTCTGGATCTGCTAGCAGTGCTCCTACTAATGCACCCTAATATGCCATTAGCCTTCTTGGCTACAAGGGCATACTGTTGACTCATATCCAGCTTCTCATTCATTCCCAGGTCCTTTTCTGCAGAACTACTACTTAGCTGGTTGGTCCCCAGCCTGTAACGATACTTGGGATTCTTCCGTCCCAAGTGCAGGACTCTGCACTTGTCCTTGTTGAACCTCATCAGATTTCTTGTGGCCCAATCCTCCAATTTGTCTAAGTCACTCTGGACCCTATCTGTGCCCTCAAGCGTATCTACCTCTCCCCATAGCTTCGTGTCATCTGCAAACTTGCTGAGGGTGCAATGCATCCCCTCATCCAGGTCATTAATAAAGATATTGAACAAAACTGGTCCTAGAACTGAAGCGTGGGGCAGTCCGCTAGAAACTGACCACCATCCTGACATGGAGCCATTGATCACCACCCGCTGAGCTCGGCCTTCTAGCCAGCTTTCTGTCCATCTTACCATCCATTTAGCCAATCCACATTCCCTTAACTTGCTGGCAAGAATATTGTGGGAGACCATATAAAAAACCTTGCTAAAGTCAAGATATATCACATCCACTGACTTTCCCATGTCCACAGAGCCAGTTACCACCTCATAGAAGCTAATCAGATTGGTCAGGCACAACTTTCCCTTTGCAAAACATTGTAGATATTCTCTGGGGTTACACCATGCTCCCCAGCCAGCTTCTTAAAAAATACTCAGGCTATGTCTACACTACGAGTTTTTTCAGTAGAAAATATGCTAATGAGGGACTCATTATCATGAGTTGTGACATCATTAGCGTATTTTAATATATGGAAATATACATATCTCATAGAGCTGGAAGGGACTTTGAGAGGTTATCAAGTCCAGTCCCCTGCCCTCACGGCAGGACCAAGCGTCATCCCTGACAGATTTGCCCCAGATCCCTAAATGGTCCCCTCAAGCATTGAACTCACAACCCTGGTTTAGCAGGCCAATGCTCAAACCACTGAGCTATTTGACCCCCTGTTGCTTCTTTTTGCAAAAAGAAAACATCCACACTGCTTTTTGTGCAAAAACCCCTTGCGCAAAAAGAAAAGGCAGAAAATATGCTAATGATGTCACAACTCATGCTAATGAGTCCCTCATTAGCATATTTTCTGCCTAAAAAACTCGTAGTGTAGACATAGCCTCGGTGTCTTTCTGCGGCCTCATGATCAGCAGACTGTTTCTCTCCAGAGACATCAAGCCTTCTGATACCATGTCGCATCTTAAAGCATGCCAAAGAGCCATCGGAAGAATGCAGGTCTTCGTCATTTCCATTTGTTGATATAAGTTCTTTGCCTTTTCAATCAACATTGAGCTGGAAATTGGAGTTCCCTCAGAACTCTTCAAGGAAAACCATTCATAGCGTATGTTATCTAATTGCTCCAATTTTGATTTGTGCAAACTATGGAGTTTCTCAATTGCTTAGCACTTAATGCTAATTTCATCAGGTCTGCCTTCTGCACTGTAATACCATAGATTGTTAACGCAAAATTCTTGCATCAGTTGGCTCCTGTTTTCTCCTCTTTCAAGGCAACTAATTAGGTCCAATTTCTGGGTTATAGTCAGAACAACACATTTTCTTCTCTGCTTTTGCCTGTTGCTGGTGTATTGTTAGCCACTGCTGCAGGATATATCGGATAATATCCAATGATGGCACTGTATTATACAGTACTGTACTCAGAGTTAGGACAAGAAAGGCATTTACTGTTGCAAGTTTATAAATGTGGCTTCCTCAAGCACTGGAAAATGATGCTGGATGGCTATTGGAATTTTTACAATTAACTGAAGGGGAAATTTTATTGCCATTTATGACAAATGCTGATTAACAGTTTCCTGAATAATAAAGTGCCAGATAACAAAGCTTGTACTGTATTAAGTCTTAGCCCATCTCCTGCTATCCATCGAACCTAAACACTAGTGAACCAACATGGAGATGAGTTCAAGTTAAGGCCCTCTACCACTTGAGTTTCCCAGCACACTTTAATGATTTGAATATGCCTTCAATGAAAGTAAGTTGAATGAGCTTCATGAAGGTTCTACTTAGAAATTATATAATAACAAATTAGAACATGAATTATACTTCGTAAAGTCTTGCTAGAATTTCTTAGTTGTAAGAAATGAATGATTAAGCAAAGCTCCCAAAAGCTCACATCTAAGGACATTTAACAGTAGTACTTCATCTAATCTTAGGATACCCAAGTAGAAAGTAGTCAGCTAGATGACAAGAACCCAGCCCAGGTGGGACTAACTATATTATGAGTTTGAATTTCACATGCCACCAATAGAAAGCTAATTCTGAATGTGGAACAAATGTAATGCGCTCCACCTGGCCTATACTGGTCATTGGTCTGTATTTTTCTGCCCTTACTGAATCTGTGTGGACCATAAGAATAACTCCAACTAGAGCATATTACAGAAGTATGAGAACTGTGATGTATTCAGTTCTGATAGAAATGGGCATAACCTTCCAGCCAAATACTGTTGGAAGAAAGCTCTCTTGGACAATGCTACAAAGTGACGCTGTAGCAGAAGGATTTTAAAATACACAACAAAAATCCTTTGATGAAGGAGCTCTCCTCCTTTCTCTCCAACCTTTCCTCTGTATAAGGAAACAACTTGTGCCAAATTTTTCATAGACTTTACCAACCAATATAATTTCTGACCTCACCTGAGCAAAAAAAAAAAAGTCCCCTGAGATTGAATTATCCAGATCTGGGGTAAAAGAGAGAGAGAGATGAGTTGTTGGGGATATTATTTTCAAAACCATCTCCTAGTCTTCTCTAACAGTCTTACAGTTAAGATACCACCATCTAGGCACAGACAGGTGTTGAGCCTTGTGGAACTCTACAAAATGTCCTTAGGAGTGGAAAATAAATAGTCCAATGGGATCTTTCTAAAAGAAAGAACTGGACACAGTTAATTACACCAACACTAACCAAGCATTACATAAAATATTATCCAATATGCTTGTTAAAATAAACCAGGCATACTATGATGTACTTTTCCTTTTTAGATTTATTGTCTAGGATAGATTTGGATGAACTGATGAAAAAAGATGAGCCGCCACTTGAGTTTCCTGATACTCTTGAAGGATTTGAATACGCATTTAATGAACGTAAGTAGAATATACTTTGTGAAGATTCCGCTTATAAATTGTATAGGAATGGATTATTAGAACATGGTTTATACCTTGTGAAGCCTTGCTAGAATTTCATAGTTTAAAGCAGTAAAATTTTATCCTTAAAGATAACTGTTACGCTGCCTAGAATGGGTCATGACCATGAGGGTGTATCTAGATTACAGGGGTTTTTTTTTTTTTTTTTAAATTTAAAGTGGCCTTTTTTGGAAAAAACTTCCCCTGCATCTAGACTGCTGCTGTGTTTTTGAAAGTGAATCGAAAGAACGCGGCAGTTTTTTTTTAACCGCGGAAAACCTCATTTTACGAGGAGGAACGCCTTTTTTCGAAAGCGCATTTTTTTGAAAGAACACTATGTAATGCAAACTACTTTTTTGAAAGAGAACATCCAGAATGCCTGGGTGCTCTTTCGAAAAAGCAGCTTGCTTTTTCGAAAGTACTGGTTATAGTCTAGATGCTCTTTTTCAAAAGAGACTTGCAGTATAGACATAGCCTGAGTGTCTGCTTCAGGGCAGACTGTCAAAAACAAGGCAAACACCACAAACTGCTAATGTGTCTCTAATTATTTATAGAACCAAGCCAGAAACAAATAAGAGCTCCTGAATCACTATACCACTCTTACCAAGGAATCACAGACAATCCCCTTAGACTCTCCCATAAGGATATTAAGATGTGGGTAACTCACTAATCATGTACTCGATACAATTTGAAATTTTCAGCAGTTACATTGTTACTTAATTAAATGGTTTTTAACATCTCTAGTTTGTACTCATATTCTCAATCTCAGATGATAAATGCTGGTTTAAATAGGCATGGAGGCTGAACAAATACCAGATTCCCAAAAGGGGTCCCTACAAAATTGTTTAAAACCTGTATTTAGGCAGACTGGGAAGTGTACACTCTTATGCCATGTAGTGTCTGTTCTGTGAATAGAGAACTTTAGTTTCTAATGCTGTCTATTTTACAACTTCCACTTTTAAGGGGGGAAAAAAGAGCTTTCCTTTAAATGATAGTCATTTATGCAACACTTAGCTTTTTAATACCCTGATGGCTTTCAAAGGAAGGTACTTAGAGACTAAAAGTGTCATGAAAGTGATGCTCTTTTTTTGATGGGAGGGGTTAACTCTGTCACTTCTCAGATTTTTTTTAAAGATATGTGCAGCCCCTACTATTGTCTGCCTGCTCTACTGACTTGAGCTAATGGTGCACATGTGGCTGCTTAAAGAGAAGGGTTGAAATGTGAATGGGGGGGGGGTGCGATGTTTTAGCATTATATTATTAAAAGTTCCATCACTAACATAATACTCTGAATGACTTCCTTAGGGAGTAATAAACACTGTAGCATATTCTTCTAGTTAGGGTATCATCAAAAAGGGACATGTTTGCTTCTGATATTTCTAACGTGTATATACACTGTAGAACATTTCTGATATAATCTCTATACTTCTATTTATGAAGGACAAATAAACTTTTATTTGCCTTGTAAAATTGAGAAGATGGGATTTCCAAAGATTTTTGAAATACTTGAAAATAAATTACAGTTCTTACTTGACATTGATTGTGATTTTCTTAGGGAGAGAGAAACTTCATCAGTAACCTACTTTAAAATAAGCTATACTGAATCATAACTAGCAAAAAAGGAACAATGTATACTAGAATTCTAAAAATGTAGGCATCTCAGATTATATTGTTCTGTGAAGACTGGGATATTGGAACTTTAAATGTTAGATGTGAACTTGGGAAGGAACACTTTCCTGGCGATTAGTGATTGGAAAAAATAATATATTGAAACTGAGGTAATAGAAGGACTGAGAAAGTCAAACATCTTCTGTTATTAAATGAGTAAGTATACAGGTAAGTACACTGAAGGCAGCAGAAAGCTATCACATGTTTTGTTTTAGGGATGTTACATTGTATTTAATCAACGAATCGACTAGTCAATAAGTGGGAGAAACTGCGGAGCTGCAGTGGGGTTAGCTGCCGGCCCCGGGAGCTAATTCCGCTGTTGTTCTGCCTTTTAAATGTATTAAGAGCCGTCAGGCTTTTAATGTATTTAAAAAGCTGAAGTGCTGCAGGGAGGACCAGGTGCAAGAAGGGACAGCTGATTCCTGGCTTGTGCCTGGTCCCCCCTGCTGCGCTTTAGCCTTTTAAATATATCAAGAGTCTGGCTCTTGATACATTTAAAAAGCAGAAGCGTAGCAAGTGTGCGGCGAGGGGGGACGACCAGGAACGAGCTGGGAAACAGCTGATACCCATCTTGTGCCTTGTCCCTCCTATGCTTCTGTTTCCTCTGCCCCCCCTCAGAGATGGTGCTGGGGTAGGGTGGAACCGGCTTTAGAGCAAGTAAGGTGTGGGGAGCAGTTAGTCGAGTCACTAGTAGACTATCCGATAGGCATATGCTTATACGCTAGTCGACTAGTTGCTTACATGCCTATTTTGTTTGAAGCTTCAGGTGTCTTCAGAACTTATCTTACTCCTTTTAAATAACATTTGCATTCACAGAATTCTTTATCAAAGCTTAGAATTCACAAGGAAATGTCAGTTGAGCTAATGTCTTTGTCTTTATGTTGCAGAGGAAGAAAAATCGTGCTAATAAACCATTGTTTCTACCAGTCAGACATTTCAACATTTTAGGATAATATGCTTAGATATTAGTTTTTAATCACTTTGTATCACCTTTTGTGACCATAACATTTTATTTTGATGCTTCAATTGATATAACTGGTAAAACACATGGTAAACTGGAGTAGGGAGAAGTATACTTCCTCGTGGACTGCCATTTTATTCCTCAGTCATCTCCACTCTAGGCCTTTCCTTCATCGGTATTTGGATGTGCTAATGTTCTTTAGCTGTGAAGCTAAGAGACTGTAATGTTGCTATGCAAAATAAATTGCTGTGTTATGGGTATTCTTATTGGACATACTGCATCATTTTTCTATTGTTAACTCAAGGTGCAAGAGTTTCAAAGTGTGTCTTGAACTAAGGTCCCCTGCTTGATTGCATTGGGGTGCTAAGGCATTACATTTATATAACAAACTATTTTAGAAATTAAGAGTTTAATTTTAAAAAACTTTGTATTACGATGTACCTTTCACACTTCCTGCATGTGCAATTTAATTGAGTACAAATGGTTGATAGTTGGTATCTAATTACCAGGTTGATTGGTACAGATCAGATGGTTAGCTATTCAGCTGCTAATTCTTCATTTATAGCATACTTTTAGGACACAAATATTAGTTACACACGAGGCTGACCGGCTGAAATTTATAGTGCTCTGTAAATCTGCAGATATCCATGGATCATTTTTTCAGATGGGGATACCACTTTTGTATCCGGCAGGGCTCTGGAAATTTTCACCTAAAGTTCAGTATGTCATCTTTTGTACTCTGCATTCACCTCTAAATCAAGTGATGGTGGTCTTGATGCAGTCTGTTTTGGTTTAAGTGCCCTATATTGTAATTGGGAAGGAAAAAAAAATGTGGTATATGAAAGAACATGGTTTTGCTTCCATATGAACTTAGTCTTTTGTTTTTAACAGTGAATTGTTACCCCTGCTTTTAAAACTCTTAAAATGTGCATTTAAATATAATATTATTGTTTATTTTATAGAGGGGCAATTAAGGCATATAAAAACTGGAGAGCCATTCGTTTTTAACTACCGTGAAGATTTACATAGATGGAACCAAAAGCGCTATGAAGCTCTTGGAGAGGTATATGTTTTGTGTATTTATATTTTTCTTCTGTGTATTAAAAATACAAGTAGAAGTTAAATATTTTTGTTTAAAATTGCTACATTTTAATATTTTAACAATAACTTGAATTATTTACTGTATAATTTATAATGTTGCAGTTTAAGTTCTTGACAATGTCTTTTGACTCTTGTGTTTAAAGTAGAATATAGTTTGACCTGTACAAACAGAAGAGAGACAAGGTGGGTGAAAGTCCTTTTCACCAATAAATGTTAGACCAATAAGATATCAGCCATCCTGTCTCTCTGATATCTATGACCAGCACCGCTACAAAAAGTAATATTCATATACTCTTTTTGAAGAATACGTGTCTCTCCTCTTCCTTTGGCCATTTTGTGAATGGGAATCTTTGGCTTGAAAAATAAATTGGGCCCAAACTTCTCTGAGTTTGTGTCCAAACCATGATGGGTTTTGTAGGACTGAAAAAAATGGATTTTCAGCAAAAAACTATTTTAGGGAAAATCTTGTTCAGCCTCTGGAGCCCCAGGATGTGCATGCCCTGTACAGGGCCATCCTTAGGATTTGTGGTACCCTAGGTGGGATTATTAAACTGGTGCCCCTATGCCTGACTTGCTCTTCCACCCCTACCTCTTCCCCTTCCCAGAGACCCCAGCAGCCAATCCCCTCCCTCAGACTGTGCTGCAGGCAGCACATTTGGCCCTCTCTAGGACCCAGCCCTGCTGTTACATGTGTAAACCTTCCACTGTGTAGACCTGGCAGCAACCAGGGCCGGGTTCAATATCTAGGGGTCCATCTCACACAGAACCAGCTCGAGCCCCCACCCAGTAGCCTGGGAAATTCACACACCCCTGGGCGCCTCTGAGAGGCAGTGCTTCCCCACTCGCAAGCACGGAGTCTGAATGAAACTTTTAATGAAAGAGAGAAGTCATATGGCATTATATTGGGAAAATACCACAACAGAGTTCATTTACCCAAACTTTCTCTGTACCCCACTTCAAATGCCCCACTTACAGTTCTGTCCAGTCAGTGCAGAATCTGACACATCATCCGGATGACTCCCCTCCTTGAGCCTGAGGCTAGGCCACCTTTGTGCTGCTCCTGTAGTCTGCTGGCTGCTCCCACCAGCTGCTCCACTGGCTGCAATGGGTCTGGCTCCCAGCTAAACCAGTGATTTCAGCTCTTAGTGATTTCAACTCTTTAGCCACCACCTAGGCTGGCAAAAGATTCCAGCTTCCACTGGACTAGCAAAAAGACTCCTCATAAAGTATGCTTTAGGTCTGTCCTTAAAACCAGGGGGAATGGAGTAGGTTGAGCCAGTCTTACAGCGCACACCTGGCAGGCATGAAGCAGGCTGACTCAGTCCCTCCCCCCCCCCCAACTCAGTTCACTCAACTCTGGCAGGGGGGAGGCTTGTTCCTCTGAGACCTCTTACAATGATGGTGTGTCTCCTGCAAGCACTGGTGTCATATTTTACAGTTCCCACATTTAGGGGTGGCATAATTTGTGACCCCCACAACAGCCCCAAATTAGTTACAATACACCACATTCCATTCCAACACTGATCCTCCATCAGCCCTAAATGAATTGGATTTACATAACCACACCTTGGATTCGTTCCCCCTCCTGCCATGAGCTGTATTTACATATCAACAGTTAAGTTAATTATCTTCCAGAGCTAAACAATTGGAGTGAGCACACCCACCCACAGGGCAGCTTTCTCCTTTTAGCTGGCTGATAGCAAGCAGTAGTTTAGCCCCTGCTTACACATGCCTCACTGCTTCCTGTCCTTCACGGCAAAGTGGTGCCCCAGAAATACTGGTGCCCTAGGCAACTGCCTATTCTGCCTATGGCTAAGGACGGCCCTGGCCTGGTGGATGGAACATCTGCAGGTTCATTTGATGGTTTGTGAGAGATGGAGATTATTCAGTTCAGAGAATTAAGCTGCTAAATCTCTACTTACTGTACGTGAACTGCATCTCCCCCCCCCCCCCCCGGCTCAAAACTTAGCCAAATTTGGGTACAGTTTTACAGGGATAATAAAAGCACATTCCTGACACAGAAACCATCACTTGCTAAATTTCAAGACCTGGCCCAAGACTTAGTGATGTTAGAGCTTCTCAATTAGACAGTTGTCGTCTTTTTTTTTTTTTTTTTTTAAACATGCTGTGTGTCAAGGTCCTTGCCCAGGCCCCTAGCCTTGGAATCTCTTCTTCATCCACAAATCAACTGGAGACCCTTTCTGGTGCAATCACCCTTGCCTTTTATTGTCTGTGCCAATTTCCCACCACCTTTTAGTTACAGAGCATTGTTTCTCATTCTTGTATCAAATTCGGCTACTCTCTCCTTCTGGCTGGGGAGCACACTCAGCCACTTTATGGCTTCCCCCTTCCATGTCCCCTCTGTCTGCCTTATCTATTCCTCTGGCTAATGAGGCTTTCAGCTGCTTCCTGTTAGCCCCTGAAGCATGTGCTTGCTCATCTGGCTTCCATTGCCCTTTTCAGCCAGGCTGTATGGCAGAGCTCTGGCTTAGTCTGCAGTCTTGTTTTTTCCTAACACCATTCCTATATGTGACTGAACTGTTGTAGTTGAAATGTAAATTCCTTCTGAGGCGGACATGTAATATGCTAATTTTATCCCAAATGGCTAAAGTTTGGAAAAATTAGTAACTGAAAATGGGAGTGTTATAATGGAAAGTGGAGGGTATTCCCTGCACCATCCCAATAGTACATTTTTATGCAATTAGTTTCCTTTTTTCTCCCTCTTTTTCTGTCCCTGAAATCAAAAAGCTTGTTTTTCAAACAAATGGCTTTTACTAATAGAAGGGAGGGAACCCTCTCTAAATAACATTTTTAAACTTGCTTTGTAGCATCAGGAAATGTTTAACTTTTAATAGTCTCTTTAATATGAACTTTGTTTTTTGGTGACTAAAGAAGGTGGAGAGACAATTAGTCACATTTTGGCCTAGCAGCTGTTCAAAGAATGGAGACCACTAAATAGCATCAATGGAAATTTTAAATTTAAATACAAATTCATGTCTTAGCTGGTACGGATTCATTTGCATATGTTAAATCTACTCTTGAAAATCTGATGTTTGGAAAGAGTTTTACTGAAGAGATTGTCAGATGTGCATCAGTGAGCCCTTCTAGTTTGTAGGCAGCAATTGGCAGTAGGTTCATCTCAGTGACATGACAGTATGCAGGGTTCGCAGATAGTTTCATAATTATTGTTAGCACATTTCTTGAAAGAAGTGATGAACGTCTCACAAAACCCAGATGGGAGTATGTTACATTGTTGATAAATGTGTTTTTACATTTTGAAATTGATAAAACAGTGAAAAACAGAAAAGATACAATAAGGCAGATGGTTGTTTATATAACCACTGGCAAGTTGCTTTGATTTAAAGAATGTTACTTACACTTAAATTAAAAAATAGGGTGGGTGTTTCAATGGGTTAGTCATGAGTTTCTTAAAATAAAACCTTTGGAAACTTTATCTCAATTAGAATTGGAGCCATTTTGGCTATCCTACGTCTTGCATCCTGGCTGATATCGAGTATGTCGGCACTTATACTTCTGCAGATACCATTTTCGTGCAGTTGGAAGACTTGAGGATGAAGAATAAGTGTGAAATCTTCAGCTGCTTCAGAGCATGGTCATGGTAGATTTGAAGTAGCATGTAATCTCTTTCACCCTTCAGGGTATTTTATTTTAGTTTTTTTTTCTTTTGAAACATACTATCTAAATTTAGTTTTACCATGGCATTTTAGTGCTTTTAATAAAGCAGATATTGCACAGCAAAATAAGCTTTATTTCTCATATTAATAGTTCACATTGCCTAACAATAACTAGATGGCAGAATCATTCTTTGTACAGAGGAGAAAAGTAAGGATATGAAGTCTGCCCACTATTTGTGGGAGAAGTGGTGAACATACATGCTGCTTCTTTATTAGATAGTTGGAAAATAAAAAAATTATAAAAGGTCAGTTCTTAAACAGAACTGCAGCAAACTTCACTTTTTTTTAGTTTTCTGAAAATATCTAGAGAGGTTATAGAATCTTTATCTCCAGAGATATTTAAGAGCAGGTTGGATGGCCATTCCATCAGTATCGGCTGATCAGTGTAGCAGAAATACCCAGTTAATGTGCTGGTTGTTGGATATGGTAGGGGAAGTGAATCAGGTGGACACTGTCACAGCTTGGTTAGGTCAAAACCAAAAACCTCCTATCTTCATCCCAAAAATATACGTTCCCATTTCTTCCTGTTTGCAAGTGGGAGGGAAAGTAGAAAAGCATTTCTTTCCTGGAGCCAAAAGCATTAACTGCTTGCCAGAACTCCAAACTTACCTGTGAAAGTTTTCACTTGTTTTAACCTAGTTGCCAAAACTTCCAGCTTTCTTCTGACAACTTTGGCAGTGCAGTTATACGTTGTCAATGTGAACTTCTCGGGCATATGGTAAAATAAAATGTGTTCATTTTGATAAATTCAGTAGAAACTGTGGATACCATTATTGATCTTTATAATTTTTATATTTAAACTAATACTGCCATAGAATGTCAAGCCTGCCCTTTTTAGGTTTTAGTATTTAGGTTCAGCTTGCCACAGTGTAAAGATGTCTTGATTATATTTTTATTTCTGGTCTGATTTTTTTAAACTTCCAGCAGTTTTCTGGAGAAAATGAGAGAAGCTGAGATCTGGTCTCTATTGCAGACCTATATTTGTATAATTATATTATTCATGGGTGAGAAAATCCACACATCTGAGAGACTTAGTTGTACAGACCTAATCCTCCCTCCACCATGTAGATGGTTCTGTGTCAGCAGGAAATCTTTTATTGACAACGTAGCTACCATTTCTTGGGGTAGCAGATTAACTACAGAGCTCTCTCCCATTGACTTGGAGCATCTACATTAAAGCACTACAGGAGCATAGCTGAATTGGCTCAATTGGTCTGATCCAGTGTTTTAAGTGTAGACGTCCTCAGAAAACAAGAATTCTCTGGCTGTTGTAAAATAGGACAGAAGCTTAATTTTTGTTCTTTCAATATTTTATCCTCTTTCTGCTCAGGATATTCAGGCAGTTCAGGCCACTTATTTCAGCTCTTAAGCGTACTGTTGCTGCCATTTCAGCAGTGGTGGGCTTTGTCTGGTTTTGCTAGATGAAAGTCATCTCTTGGGCCCTTGTGCAGCAAGTTGTAATCCCTATCTCATCTTGTGGTGTGCCCCCCATCTTTGTGAGCTGGGAAGAGGGGGGAACGGGAGTGACTTTTTTATGTGGTGGTTCATTGGCTGGTTCTTAAAGCAGTGCAGAAGCCAATTGCTCCTGCACATCCATATGAGCCACTATATGATGCTCTGTTACTGTTGCTTTCATCAAAATTCCCTCCTTTCTCTATTTAGTGTTATGCTTAAAAGAACCATACGGGATCTTTTTCGGGGGGATAAGGCATTTATTGACAGTATAACAAAGTAGCATGCACCCGCGCACACGTCCTGCTGATGGAATAGTTGGCCAGATAGGTCAGGTGCGAGGGAGGGAGCCGGGTTCTTGTCAGTCTGGACTTCCTCTTGGTCTTGATCTTAGTAGTACAGAACCCAAAGATACACACAAGACACCCTTTTTTTTATAGGATGTTCCTTCAATGCAAATCTATGCATTTTGCCTTATGTCATAATTGGTCATTCAGCATCAGTCAATCTTCCTATGACGTATGCTTTTTGGGAAGAAGTTGTTCTCACAGTCATCTGATATCCGTATGCCGACAACACCCCTTCTGGGTATTGTCTTTCTGGAGAAAGTTGTGATTGGTTCCCTATCAAGGGGTGCTTGCCACTAGCTTCATGGTTTGTCAGTCTGCCTCAGTAGTCTGCGTCTTCAGTGTGCTTTCACTTAGTTGATGATTATTAGGTGCTTCTCTGTCTCCGGCTCCTCCTCTGACCATTTGATCATGCAGTGGCCTTCACACTTATCTCTCCTGAAACATTCTCTCTCTCTCTCGTTCACGCAAACAATACATTTACAGAATTGCAGCATGGAACAAAGAGGTACTTCTAGTCACTTTAACAAAGTTACAAAGTCTTTCAACATTAAACTTCTTTCTATCTACTACAGAGCTTTATCTAACCCTAATATCACTATGTATTACAATATTCCATCCCTTCACTTTAACATGCTACCATCAAACAGAGCTGGAGCTAAGTTAACAAAACTGCCTGGCCTGTCTTGTTTAATACAAACCTTTGCTATAACATACATTTATTATATCTGACTTATTAGTTACAAAATTCCAATTCCAGTGCTACATTAGTTAATTGTTAGAACTAGGTTTCTGGATATGCTGTTGGTAGTAAGGGTGGTTTGATAACTTTTCAGGGCCAGGGAAGGAATTTTTCCCTCATCATTGAATTGGCCATGGGAAGATGTGTGATCTTTTGCTTTCCTCGCAGTCTGGAGCTCTGGTTAGGCTATTTTTTGTTTTGATATAATGTTTGACAGTCCTACATCATCACAAAGGAAGGAAAACATTTTTTTTAAATATCATAAGTAAAAATAGAAAATTGGTACAAAATCTGGGTGGGCATTCTATTTTTAAAAATGGATTTGAAGTTGGAGTTCCTTCAAGTTCTTTCATAGTTTGTAGCAGCATATATAACTTGTCACTTTACTCTTTATCCTAGGATCTTGACATTTTTCTTTGAGACACATCAACACCATTTTGCAACGGGTTTCATTTTAGATTGGTTTCCAACATATTGGATGCTGCTGTTTCGCTGAAAAGAGATGTGTGTATGTTTGGAGCAGTAAGGGACGAGGCAATTGCAGATAAAAGGTTTTTTTAAACCTTGTAAAAAATACTTAAAAAATTGCTTGCAAAAACTTATATTAAAAGAGTATACTTGGGTTACTAAGTTGAGCACTTGAAAGTTAGGAAGTGCCAGAATTAACATTGTGTAGCCCCTTTTTTTCAAAAAGCTTGTACTCAGAATAGACAAGCCAAAGGTTAAGGGAGAACAGAGAAGTGAAGTAACAAACATGCACTGAATCACATTCATAGCCATTCATTGGCACAGCAGCACAGAACTAGGTTTATCCTGAATTCTAGGTCAGTACCTGTTTTTCATTGAAGGTATTTCAGTGTGCTAGAGAACTCAAAGCAAATTTGCTAAAGAGAACGTGGTTTTTAATGGATAATAAAATGTCAGAAATATTCAGTGTTTGGATTCTTGCAATGTCTAATAAGGAAGATTATTTCCAAATATCTAGTGTTAAAGGTGGATAAATTTAAATAATTTTGAAAACTGATAGATTGAAATTAGTTCTGAGGGAATATTCAGTTGCAAATATGTGGCTTCACATGTTTGATCAGCTTTACATTGATGAACAAAACTTCAAAAGTAATAATATATCATTATTTCTTTCTTGACTAAATTTGTAGTTATACAGATACAGCATGTTTGGACTAATTCTTGACTAAGTCTGCAAAAAGATGACTGTCTGGACTCTGTGGTTACGAAAAAGCTCTTTGAAATTTCAGAACTACAGGTTGGATCTCCCTGGTCTGGCACTGTTGGGACCTGACTGATTCTGAATGAGAGAATTTGCCAGACCAGGGGAGATTTGCTGGACCAGAGAAGCCCCTAAGCCCATTGCCTGCTGCTGATAGGCTACTCCTGCAGGCACCTTGCCTTGAGCTCCCATACCCCCAACCTGACTTGGCTGCTTCCTCAGCTGCTGCCAGCTCCCTAGGCAACACAGACTCTGGCTCCTGTCATGGGGCTCCAGCCCCGATCCTGTGCTCCTGGTGGCAGCCATTGTTGTCCCAGCCCTGGCTGGCCCTCTCCTCCCCTTAAGCTCCTCGGCTCTGGAGCATTTGTGGTCCTGCCAAATGACAAATGTTGCCACATCAGAGAATGCCGGGTTTTGGAGGTACAACTTGTATCTAAAAATTAAAGATGTCTGTTCTTCCTGTTTCTTTAAGAAAGGTACAATTTCAGCTGTAGATGCTAGGTGACCAACTTAAAAAAGAGCTTACAAGGTCTCTTCGCACTCACCTGAGACACAAATTGAGGACATTGTTATATACATTAAAAGGCAGTCCTCATATGGCTTCAATGCGATATAATTGACTATCAGTCTTTGACATAAAAATAACCTATAACCCAAGGTCATAATGTTCCCATGTACTAAAGATTTCTAATACTGAGAGAGAATGGGTCCACTTAACGCAGTAATTATAAAGCAAATTGGGCTGGAAACTGAAGAATGATAGTTTTAAAATCTTGAACTATATTGAATTACAGAATGCTTAGAAGTACCATTTTGTGTTGACATGCTCTGTATCCAGAAGTGTGACCATATTCTTGACTTGAGAGATCTATAATTTTTTGGAACATCATGTTGAGGGAATAAGCTGTTTATACATACATAGAAGCCGACATGACTATGAATCCTTATTGTGCAACAATTTCTGGGGTACATTTCTGCTGAGCTGGGGCACAAGGCCATAGGAGTTAACAGTCTTAGTATTCTCTGCTTCTATTTTGTGCAAATAACACACAATAAAGATTAGCATGAGGGAGCAACAATATCTACCTTAGCATGAGGAACAATAATAATCCCTTCCCCCAATTCCACCAAGAGAAGGAAATCCGTTTATCAAGAATCCAGCTCCTCTTGACTATCGAGGAAATAGCAATAATGGGGCATTTTCCTATACAGGAGCAACAATTTCTGTCAGGTCAGGAATTCAAACAGGCAGAGGGCATCATGGGAATCAATCCTGGCCTCTTTTTTGAGGAAGGTGAGGGAAATTGCTGCTTGCAATTGCTCTTGCATTTGCTGCTAGCCCTCCTCCAGCTGTCCAAAGCCCTCTGTCACCACCTGCTAGTCCCTTTGCAGTAGCTGTTTGCCCCCTGCAAGCTCCTGTTCTCAGAAATGCAATCAGCGAGAGAAACTGCCCAAAGCTTATGCCACCCTCCAGTCAAATGCAGCAGTAGCTGTTACCTATATGACACAGTAGTGCCTTTGGGTCCTGATCAAGGAACCATTATACTATCACTGGTTAAAAGGACAGCCTCTGCCCCCAAGAGCTTATATTTTAGTTTATAACATGGCAAAACAGACGGATGGAAAAATGAAGAAGTTGGAAGACAAGATAACAGGAAAATGAATGTATTTTAGTGATTATTCATTTGTGACTCCACAGTCTCCCCCCAGTCATAGTCTTTACTGTGTGCATGGAGGTGGTTCCATAGACCAGCAGACCCTGGAGGACAGTTCTCTTACTTCACTCTCATCTGGCCAAATTTCAGCGGCTTTGCTGCGAATTCGGGTGCAGTAAATACATTCAGATTGTTTCTCGATAAAAGCCCTCTATACTACGTGAGTTTCTCTTCTTCCCCTATCTTTCATTCTCTCTCCTCCCCTGCCCCATCCTCACTGTTGCTCATGCTGGTGTTATATTTGTTTGTTTCATATGATGGCCATATACATTTAATTGTTCTTCCAATCTCTCCGTGCCTTTTAGTACCCTTCCTCACAAACACAAAAAGTCAATTTGGATAGAGCTGGTCAAGCATGCAGTTCTAGCACAAATACATTAGTTTGGATGCAAATATGTTGTCCACATGCACCAGTATCAATTTTTCATATGAATAAAATTGTGTATTTTAATGAGATATAAACCCTAGTGCTTCAGTGAAGAAGTACTAAGGTTAGGAGGAAATTTCCCTCATAGGAAAATTATTCCCTAATTGTTTAGTAAGAAGTTTCTTGCTGCTTCCTCTGAAGCATCTGAAACTGGTCAATATTAAACAAGGTATTAGAATACATAGGCCACTGGGCTCATGCTGTATGTCAACTTCTATATTTGTACCTTCCCCAAACATTTTGTGAAAAGGAACTTTATATAATTAAGTTTCCCTGGAAAGTGAACAAAAAACGCTATGAACATGGATGAAATCTGGAGTGAGTTCTTTGCAAATAAGTATAGGAATAGATTTTCCTCTCATTCAATCAGCTTTGTCCCATAATGTCTTTAAAAGAGATTTTTTTAAAATTTGGCTTTGAGCAGTCTAGGTATTGTATTCTTGTAATAAGAAATTGAATAATTTGCTACAAATACCATATTTTTACATGGTGATGTCTTTTCTTATGAATTTATATTCCGTGATCCTATTTATGATACAATGTAGTATATAAATTAAAAATCATAATTTCTGGGCAGTGGAGGCTTTTATATGCTTTTAGTCACCAAGTTAATGAACTATTCATAGGTAAACAATACTTTACTTTTTTATTACAATAGTTGAAGTAATATAAACTATGTGTACTTAAATTTCTAAAATGCAGAAACACATGTTTTTGCAAAATTTTCTTCTTGCAATAAAATAGAAAAATCACTAAACTTTTTCAAAATAGATTTTTGTGAAGCCATGTTGTATGGAATTTTTTGGTTCATTAGGTTAGATAACCCACCTGAGATTCTAAGTATGAGTCTTCCTTATCTGTGGTAACTCACTGAAGTTCATCAGGGCTTGATACTTGCAGTATTTTGAGCTTTTTGTAGTTTTCTGCCAGCCTGAGTTTGTCTACCATCAGAATCCAATAACATAATTAGATGGCTTCTGCCATCTGGAATAGAAAAGGGGCAATCTTTTCCTGAGGAAAAGGAAGAAAATCAAGGTGTCAGAGATGGGTTTTTTTTAACCTTCTGCTTAACACTGCTAGAAGAGAGCCTGAGGGGCAAAATTTTCCTGTTGTATTCATTTTTTTTAATTGAAGTTTTGTTCAAGGTAAGTTTTGTTCAAGATGTGATAACTACTGACTAGAAAAGAAGCAAGAAAGTTAATTGCTTTTGTTAAAAGTGAATTTGGAGCTTCTGTCAGCCACTAAGCAGGTAAGAGTCCCAGGTGTCTTCCATAACTATGGAAATAAGTCAGTGACATTTGCGTTCCGGTTGTTGAGTGCTCAATGCCGTAAAGAGCAGGTGTAATATTATTTAATGGCCAAAATATAAAAAGGTTCTGGAACATAAAACAAAATATCATATATTATAGGTATAAGAATATTTTTATATTCTTAATATGCACTAGTATTTATATCAACAAGAAGTGAAATTTTTTTTTTAATCTACTGCCTCCCTTCCACCCAAATTAAGTAGTTTCAGCTTCTTAGTGTTCTACTTTGACAGTAATGCCAATTTGAGCAACTGTGTCATGTGCTTGTCTAGCAAACCTCTCCCAGCTATCTCCAATCCTTTTCCTTATACTTGGAATGATCAATAAGGCGACTACCCTTTCCGCTTCCAAGATACTTTTCAGGACCCATTTCTGCTTTCAACTCCTATAAGCAATTGGCAAATGTGTGATGGTTAGGTTGAGGGGCTTAGCTTGTTTTATATTTAGCTGTGCCCCTTTTCTCCACTCTTTCTTGTCTTTGTA
This sequence comes from Pelodiscus sinensis, assembly GCF_052426305.1. NCBI lineage: Eukaryota > Metazoa > Chordata > Testudines > Trionychidae > Pelodiscus > Pelodiscus sinensis. The sequence continues at coordinate 73,395,689 of NC_143057.1, forward strand.
AGTTCTTTAGGGTTAGGGACCTGGTTTATCTTTGACTTTGAATAGCATCTAGCATAACATCCGATTGTGATGGTGTCCTCTGGTTACTACTGTAACTAAAATAATATAGCTTGATGTGAAGATGTTCATGAATGTAATTTCAGATTTATTTTAGAGATGAGTGTTGGGCATTTCTTTAGACAGAGTGCTTAAGGCACGAAGAGTATGATTTTTAAAAATAAACAAAAAATAAACCAACAGGTGTCAGCAAAGACCATGTAACAAACATTAGGTCAAATCACATCAACAGCATATGTTGTGCTTCTGACAAATCCCTGTTTTGTTTTTTAAATTTCTCTCAAAAGATCTTGAGATCCTATTTGTGATCAGTCAACTCAGAATCCAGAATGTCACATCCATGTGTTGTTTGAATTACTTTCAATAGAAAAAGCAAGAAATCCCTTAAAGGTGATGTCAATTCCATCCTAATGAATTGTCCATCCACACTATAATCCAAGTGAGGTCTTTTGTGGATTTAAAAAATGCTATTGATTTTTTTAAAACTTGCAGCGAACAGAGCCTTTAGAAAGATCATTCAGCTTTTAGGGGGAGGGTGTGTGTGTGTGTGTGTGTGTGTGTGTGTGGTTTTTTTTTTTTTTTTTTTGCTTCCAGTGGTGAGGTAAGCCCATGTCAAGAGCAGTGTCAAAATGTGCCTTTGCATCTTTCATTGTTACTTATTGGCAGGATTGTCACTTACAGTTCAAAATAAAGTTTATTCAGCCAAAGCTATCACAGCAATAGTAGCAAGCTTTGAGTCAATCCTACTATTTGAGATTTGCCACAGGGCAGTCAGTTGGAATTCGCTTTGTGTTTTTCATCATACATTGTTGCCCTAATGCTGCAAAGTGAAAAAATTGTGGGCTGACTTCTTATATGATAAAAGACTGTTTGTTCAGTTATTTAAGTGCTTATCCTCTATAAAGGAACAAATTTTGTTTAAAAAAAAATCCACAACTTAGTTACGTTTTTCTCTTAGTGGTACTTGTGTATTTAGTACTTGTTTATTTTCAAGCTTTAGAGAGAACACACCTAATTTGTGTATTTGGTCTTGAATTTTCTGTAGTTGTAAAAGTTAAAACATAGGTTGAATTTGAATAGTGTCCTTCTTTCATGATTCATTTTTTTTAATGAGTTACATTACTATAAAGCTCGTTATTACTATTATTATAAAGCTGAAAGTTATTTGGTCAGGTCTTTCCCGACCGCTGGAAACTTATGGGAAGGCTGGAGAGGATGAAAACTAAGGGCTGCCAATCAATTAAAAAATAAATTATGCAATTAATCACACTGTTAAACTATAACAGAATACCATTTAAGTATTGTAGATGTTTTCTACATTTTCAAATATATTGATTTCATTTACAACATAGAATAAAAAGTGTACAGTGTTAATTTTATATTTTTGTTTGAGTATTTTCACTGTGGGGGGGGGGGGGAAAGGCATAGTATTTTCTATTAATTTTATACAGGTACTGTAGTGCAATCTCTTATCATGAAAGTTGAACTTACAAATGTAGAATTATTTAAAAAAGCCTGCATTCAAAAATAAATAATCTAAAATTTTAGAGCCTGCATGTCCCCTCAGTCTTTTATCTTGTTTAGTCATGTAGGGTGCATCTATACAGCAGGGCTTAACTCGAAATAAGCTAAGCAAATTGAGCTACGTCAATTGTGTAGCTTATTTTGAAATAGCTTATTTCAAATTGGGAGCATCTACACAGCACTTATTTCAAAATAGAGCACTCTTCCTCTGACTTCTCTTACTCCTCATACAATGAGGGTTACAGGTGTCTGAGTAAAGAGCTTGATAATATTTGAACATTATTTCAAAATAACTGTTGGCGGTAGACGCGGACTGAGTTACTTCAAAATAATGTTTCTGTGTAGATGTACCTTCAGACAAACAAGTTTGTATACATTTGCAGGAGATAATTGTGGTGGGTTGAATCACAGAGATCCCCATGACACTGTGACCTAATGTGCTTATCAAACCACTGAGCTTGAAGGTGCCCTACTATCTGGTCTGCTGGGCTAGATGCTCTGGTCTTCCTCAGCAAAAGGAGTTTGTTGGGGTAAAAAGCCTCCTAACACAGAACCACATATACTGATAGCAGCTGAGTTCAGGGACGGCTCAGCTACAGGGACTTGTCAGCACCAGAACAGCCCATATAGTACCAAAATCTCAAATTAAAACCATCTTACTCTTTATAAAAGTTTTGCACAAAGAAAGCTCATAGTTTGCTTTCTTTCATAGTGAAAGTTAAGCATAGCTGTTGATTTCTCTCCTCCTTGCCCTTTAAAAATTATTTGTATTGGGTTTGATAAACAAAAGTGCTTTAAGTATAAAAAGTAGGATTTTAATGAGTACAAGTGAAAACAGACAGATCAAAATGATCTAATAAGCAAATTAAAATAAAACATGCTGGCTAAGCCTACTACATTAAGAGAAGTTTTTTCAAATATTATTTCTCATCCTAGATCTTACCTCACATGTGATTATTCATAAGCCAGAGCTAATCTTTTTCTCTGACCAGGGCCACCAATGCCCTCTAGCCCTCTTGTTACAGTTCTGGTCTTTTCTAAGTGTTTTATGTATCCTCTTACTGTGGGGAGGCAGTTCCAAAAGCTAGCTGAAGACCAATCATTCTTTACTTCCCATCCCTTAAATAGAATTTGCCCAGGGCAGGAATTCTCCCGCCTCCTGGAAAAATACCAAATTTGAGATGGATTCCAGCACCAGTTGGCATGGTCAGATCCATTTACAGATCATTGTGTTGAGCTCCAGGCCTTTAAGTTCCTTAAGTACTATGAATGGTTTTCACTGAAAGACCTAGAATTAATAAAACAGTTTTCCATATAATATTTCTAATTTAACATATAAGAATAATACATACACACAAATGGAATATACACATTCAAGGGATTACAGGCTCTTGAATGATTGATTCAAACCAGGGAAAGTAATCTATCATATTTCAGTTATGAATATTCCTATTCATACATATTTCAATAAAAGTATGGGGGTATAGAATCACAATAATGCTGATTGCTTTTTGTTTACAATGTCACCTGAAAGTGAGAATTGGCATTCTCAAGGCATTATTGCTGGTGTTGTGAGATTTGTGCCAGATGTGCTAAAGAGTCATATGTCCCTTCATGCTTCAACCACCATTCCAGGTGACATACTGATGATAGATTCTGCCCAGTAACAATCCAAAGCTATGAAGACTGATGCATGTTCCATTTTCATGTATGTGAGTCGGATGCCACTAGCAGGTTGATTTTCTTTTTTCGTGGTCTGGTTCTGTAGTTCCACAACAGTGTGCTGTTCTTTTAAAACTTCTGAAAGCATACTCAACTTCTTGTCCCTCTCAGATTTTGGAAGATACTTCAAACCGTGGGTCCAGAGTTGTAGCTATCTTTATAAATCTTACACTGATATCATCTTTTAGTTCTTAAAATGAACTACGTGTTCTGGTTCATTATCCAAAACTGCTAAAACATGGAATATATGGCAGAATGTGGGTAAAACAAGGCAGGGAGCATACAAGTCTCTCCCAAGGAATTCAGTTACAAATGTAATTAATGCATTTCTTTTAGCAAGCATCATCATCATTGAAGCATGCACTCTGGAATGGTGGTAGAACATGAAGGGGCATACAAAAATTTAGTACACCTGGCATGTAAATACCTTGCAATGCTAGCTACAAAAGTGCCATGCAAATGCCTGTTTTCACTTTCTCACAATATTGTAAGTAAGAAGAGGCAGTGTTATCTCCTGTACGTGTAAACGCATTGGTCTTTGTCATTGGCTGAACAAGAAGGAGGACCGAGTGGACTTGTAGGTTCTAAAGTTTTATAGAGGTGAAAGGCTCTGTATCCTATTCCAATTCCCTAAGCCAGGGCCATATAGTATATATGTTATCTTTTTAGCAATGGATCTTCTTAAAAACAAAACTGGCATGTTGACAAGTCTGGGAAGGCCTTTTTTAAAATTTACATATTGCCTATTTTTTGTTTGTTTTCCTATGCACTTGGGCTCTCTGATTTGCTGTTATATGTTACATTCTGGTGGGTAGATTTGCTGAAGCTGGTTTTGAAAATTGGAATGCACCTAAGAGAAAACAATTCATGATGTACTGGATCTAAAGTAAAACATGGAAGGGGGTGTGCTATCAAGATTGCACTTCATTCTGGCATAGATTTTTGACACGGTTCATATTGTAACAATTTCTCTGGAGTATGTAGGTGTTGTAAAGCAAATCATTCAGATGTAATGTATCTTGCTTATCTGTATTCTGGAAGAGTTCACTAGTAAGCAGATCAGTTGTATTTTGCTTTGGGTATTTGAGAATTCATTTATTTTAATTATTTAAAAACTTAGGATTTTAGGGTTTTTATTTTAAGAAGAGCCATTATCCAAGGCTTCTTTCCACTATGTGGTCATACTTTTGGCTGCCAATTTTTTCTGATTGTTTTAGTATTAAATGCTCTTTAAATCGTAGTGTACCTTCATTTTATTGTAGAGTCTAGTTTTGTATTTTTCTTCTTTAATATTTTACCTTGAGACTCTGATACAGAAGGACATGTCGTATCATGGGACCACTCACATGCTTAATTTGTTTACTTTTTTTTTTATGGTTAAACATTTACATTCCTTTAAATATTTTTGTTGTAATCTATACAGTTGGTTTACATTAACATTCCTGTCTTTTCAGGATTTGCATTAATCAGTGGTCCCCAATGCAGTGCCTGTGGGCACCATGGTGCCCGCCGGGCCATTTCTGTGCGCCCGCTGAGTGAACGGGGCTGGCCCCACACCGCCCCCGGGCTCACGGCGTAGGGGTGGCGTCGGCCCCGGGCGTGCAGCACATGGACTGCCCTGCCCCTGGGTGCTCAGCGTTTGGGTGGCCCTGCCCCTGGGCGTGCGGCGCAAGGGCTGTGCCAGCCTGTGGGTGCGCAGCCCAAGGGTGGCGTCAGCCCTGGGCGCACGGCACAAGGGTGGCGCCGGCCCTGGGTGCACAGCACAGGAGTGGTGCCGGCCCCGGGCATGCAGCACACTGGTGGGCACGGCATATGGGCAGCCCCAACCCTGGGCGCATGGCACAGGAGCAGCGCCGGCCCCAGGAGTAAGGCGCATGAGTGACGCCAGCACTGGGCGCACGCCATATGGGTGGCCCTGCCCCCAGGCATGTGCACGGTCCCGCCCCTGGGTGCATGTGTGGCCCCGCTCCCGGGTGCCCGGCGTGTGAGTAGCTCCACCCCCGGGCACCCGGCAGCTCCAAAACGTTGGGGACCACTGCATTATGTTATATATTATTTAAAAAATACCTAAAGATCCCAGTCACGATCACAGTCCCATAGTGCTGAGGTCTTCAGAACACGTAAAAAAAAAAGATAGTTCCTGCCCTGAAGAGGTGATGGTCTAAATAGATAAGATGGACAAACAGGAATGGACAAAAACTAGTAGCCAAGAAAAATGATTTTTTGTGTATATATGTATGTGCTTTTCTTCACAGCAGTTTTTTTTAATGTCCTTTGAGCATTTTTTATACCTTTTTTTTTTTTTTTTAAAGTTCTCCTAGCTACTGGAAGTTGATACAGGATTTAGTGTGAAAAACAAAATCCCTACGTTTGAGGTCATATCATTATACTCATTGTAACGTCTGTATGCCATCAGCATCTGAGACTGCAGGAACTTAACTGCTTTACTGTTGGCATAATACTGAAGTTGATTTCAGTGAACCATAAACAGTTTGGCCCTGGGGGTAAAATTACACTGTATGCATGTTCCTAACATACTGCTTTGGGGATAAACATGTCTTAAATCAACTCATTGCTTACAGCTAAGTTCTCTCTCCTAATGCAGTTTCCCTGTAGATAGTAATGTTTAGTGTAACTGATTTTCTTTAAAATCGTAAAGCTTTTTGAGTGTTCTATCAATAAATATAGTGGAACAGAATATAAAAAAATCATGTAATCCTAGTAAAGACTTTTTCTAGAGCATTTTTGTTTTGTTTTTAATTAGCTTTCATCAATACATTTAATTCATTGACCTTGTTATAAATGTTTGTGTACTACATCTGTTCTTGTGCACATAATGAAAACTTTCAGAGTTTACTGAAACTTTATTTGGTAATTGTGCATTTGGAAAATTAAAATTGAAATTTATTATGCCCTGGTTCCTACCTGCTTAGTTCACTGTGTTGTTAAGATGTCATACTTGAGAATTCTGTTATAGCTATGTTTCTGTTGTGTTTTAATGTGCTTTGGATGGCTGTAATTGTGGCCTTGAGGGATTGCATTAAGGAACACCAGGTGGGTTTGCACCCAGATATTCTTAAGTTAATATTTTGGGACTTCACTCTTATCCTTTACTTTAACTCTGGAATTTAAGTGTAGTTCCCTGAATCTTAAAAGGGGAGGAAAGCCACATATGAGCTTCTTAATGAGCACACACACACACACCTTTTGGAATTTGCCATATTTTCTTTGCTTCTTTGGCCAATGAAATCCAGACACTTACTTCAGAACCATTTTTACATTCCCATCTGGACTAAAGCATTTTCGTTTGTTCCCAAATTTAACTCAAAAACTGATGATAGAAAGTTTTCTTTCCCTTATATGTAGGTGAAAAAGTCACCTAAATACTGTATTAGGCAAACTTTTGAAGTTAGAATATCTATTGTTAAATTTGAGAGTCTTGTTGCCTCAGTCTTTAGTGTGAATAGAAGGATTTTGTTTTTAGGGTGGATCTTTAAAATAATTCACTTTGTTTTAGGCTAAAAATTCAGCTTTATTTCTCCTTAGAGAATGCAAACCTCAACCTCCACACCCCCAATGTAGGGGATGGTGGTTCAGTTCTTCTATTTATAATACCTTTTGACTTCTCTCCCCTGCTTAGTGAATTGAAATGGCAAGGTAACTTTTGCTCAGGATGACTAAAGAATCTGCTCTCTGTTTAGCTCATGAAGTGAACCTGCAGGTTCAAGAGGGTTTCAAGGAACCCTGCTTATGGGAAAATGTTTTAAAAGTATTCCTTTGCAAAAGAGAGCCTTTTTTGTACCCTTGAGTATTTGTTAATTGGTCATCATCCTTAGTTTTGAGCTACATAATTATTCACACAGCAGCAGGTGGTAGAGGCACACGTACAGTTCGGATTTCTTTGTACTGAAAAGTAGCACATTCTGAGAGGAAAGGAGGACCCGTTTTCATAAAGGTGTGTGTTCTGTAATTATTTGTTTGGGGAAGAACATAGAGCAAATATGCACTGTTTTTTAAAAAGAAGCAGTTGGACTAGCCCAATTCCAAGATTTTTATGAATAGATTAGCAGTTTCCATAAGTGCTTTAACTTCTGTTTTTATTTTTTTTAGATCATTACTAGATATGTCTATGAACTACTGGAAAAGGAATGCAACTTGAAAAAAGTAACTCTCCCAGTAAGTCAATTTTTTTTTCAGAGATGATATTTCCTTGGCACTACAAAATGCATAAATAATAACACAATCCCTCCACTGAGAGGTTTGGAATCTAGATGTCAGATACAGATGAGAGAAGCAGTGCTCAGGGTGTAGTCAAGGTGCTGACTTGGACCACAGTACTAAACAGTACTAAACATGCTGCATGTTCATTGATACATAAAGAAGTATATAAAACCATCTGTCTGGTTTTGTAATATATCTAAAATTTCAGTGTGAATAAATTTAATTGAGTCTTAGAACACATTTCTAGTCTGGTAGAATCTGAGATATGAGAACTTCAAAACTGTGATATTTTTGTTATACAAAAACTGTCACTTTGATAAGTGTTCATGATTCTCCTGAGACCTGTGCAGTTGTGCTGAGGGAACTAAAGGCAGGAAAATAATGGTGGATTCTCTGTAACTTGAAGTTGTCACACAAAGTGTTGAGGATATAGGTAACTCAACCAGAGATTATGGGTCTATTAATGGGTGAGGTTGTGTGGGCTTTGGTATGTAGGATGTCAGACTAGATGATGATCCCTTCTGGCCTGAAAGCTTATAAGTCAGTAGCTTTACAGGCAGAGGAGAGGAGCAAATAGTCTCACTAACATATTTCATAATTTGTAGAGATCCTCGTATTGTAGTTGTTTTAGTAATATGTGGTGTGTATGCAATACACAAGTGTCTGATCAAATTTCATAGTAATGCACCTGTCCTCAAATTAAAAAATTATAGCTGTATACAGACTCACTACCATGATTTACCGTGTATATTTACATGATAGGAGAAAAGAATAGTGACCCTAACAACTTTCGTTATGAAGCATTCTTGTGATCTTTGCTCTGAGAAGTTTTTACACCCCCATTATTTGCAATAGGACCTTTATTTTTGGTATAGGGAATCCCTCTGGACCACAGAAGTGACGCTCTGTCCCATGTGACTCCTTTTAGATTTGTCTTAACTATAAAATATTAACAATGATCTTCTCTCACTTACTGCTTCAGGAAGTTTTTGGCAGCCAAAAACACTGAATGTTCCAAGCCTGGGCCTTGCTGCTGACATAGCTGAGAGTGCAGAGGACACCATATTGGGAACATTAAGTGACTGCCGGGGGGGAGAGAACTGGATTTGGACTCTCCGCATTGTGCAACACTTGGAACAAACTGTTCATTTGCCTGCACCCACCTCAAATAGATGCTCCCTCTTCTTCCGAGCATAGAGTGGGAGGTGTACTAGGTTTTCCACAAGCATCTCCTGGCCCAGCATTAGTGGTCTGTATATACCCCATCTACTCCTGGAGAATCTGACGATAGTAGTCTTCCCAACTCAAGCAAGTAGAGAGACTGTCTAGAATCCCCTCAACCATCCTGCGGAGCTTCAATGGGGGCAGCTGTGCATGGAACCCGGGGTCAGCTGGGGACTCCAGCTGACCCCGGGCTCCTGTGGTGCTACCTGTTGGAAACGCCAGATTGGCATTTCCAAGGGGCAGCACTGCACCACGCTGGGGTCAGCTGGGGACTCCAGCTGATCCTGTGCTCTGCCTTGGGCTGCACCTGTTGAAGGGGCTGCCCCGGAATGCCCAGCTGATCTCCGTCTCCTAATGCTCTGCCATTTGAAGCTTTGGACTGGCGCTTCAAAGGGGCCGCATAATGCAGAGCCGGGGATCAGTTGGGCCCTCCGGGACCTACCTATACAACACAGATTTCTTGTTTTTGGGGTGGTTATTGGATATGTGAAGGTAAGTGTGGTCATCTTTGGGTTTCTTATACAGGCAGTCCCCGGGTTACGTACAAGATAGGGACTGTAGGTTTGTTCTTAAGTTGAATTTGTATGTAAGTCGGAACTGGTACATATTGTAGGGGAAACTCTAGGCAAACATTTCTCCAGAGCTCAGTTTTATTCTCCCACGCCTCACTTCCCTCAGTCCTTTATTCTCAAGCTGAGGTGTCTGCTGAGAAAAACCACTCCGTGTCTCCCAGGTCTGCTGGGGGGGGGGGGGGGGGCGCTAGCTTAGCGTCTCCCTGGTCTGCTGGGGGGAAGCAGCTAGTGCGGGGTTGCCTCACCCCGTTTGTAAGTAGGGATCTGATGTAAGTCGGATCCATGTAACCCGGGGACTGCCTGTAAATAATAGCTTAGAATTATAGAATGCTAGAACTGGACAGCACCTTGAGAGCTCATCAAGTCCAGTCCCTTGCCCTCACGGCGGGATCCAGTACCATCTAGACCATCCCTGATAGATGTCTATCTAATCTGCTCTTAAATATCTCCAGAGATGAAGATTCCACAACCTCCCTAGGCAATTTATTCCAGTGTTTAACCACCCTGACAGTTAGGAAGTGTTTTCCTAATGTCCGGTCTAAACCTCCTTGCTGCAGTTTAAGCCAATTGCTTCTTGTCCTATCCTCAGAAGCCAAGGAGAACAATTTGTCTCCCTCCTCCTTGTGACACCCTTTTAGATACCTGAAGACTGCTATCATGTCCCCTCTATCATCTCCTTTCCAAACTAAACAAGCCCAGTTATTTCAGTCTTCCTTCATAGGTCATATTATCTAGACCTATAATCATTCTTGTTGGTCTTGTCTGGACCTTCTCCAATTTCTTGAAATGTGGTGGCTAGAACTGGATACAGTAGTCCAACTGAGGCCTAATCAGTGCATAGTAGAGCAGAAGAATGACTTCTCGTGTCTTGCTCACAACACTCCTGTTAATGCATCCCAGAATCATGTTTGGCTTTTTTGCAACAGCATCACACTCTTGGGTTGGCTCATGTTTAGCTTCTGGTCCACTATGACCCCTAGATCCTTTTCTGCAGTAATCCTTCCTAGACAGTAGCTTCCCATTCTGTATGCGTGAAACTGATTGTTCATTCCTAAGTGAAGTACTTTGCATTTGTCCTTATTAAACTTCACCCTGTTTACCTCAGGCCATTTCTTCAGTTTGTTCAGATCATTTTGAATTATGACCCTATCCTCCAAAGCAGTTGCAACCCCTTCCCCCCTAGTTTGGTATCATTTACAGACATAATAAGCATACTCTCTGTGCCAATATCTAAATCATTGATGAAGATATTGAACAGAACTGGTTCCAAAAGAGACCCCTGCGGAACCTCACTTGTTATATAAACCTTTCCAGCAGGATTGTGAACTCTTAATAACTACTCTCTGAGACTGGCTATCCAGACAGTTATGCACCCACCTTATAGTAGACCCATCTAAGTTGTATTTGCCTAGTTTATTGATAAAAAGGTCATGTGAGACTGTATCAAATGTCTTACTAAGTCTAGGTATACCACATCCACCACTTCTCCCATATGCACAAGATTCTTTATTCTATAAAAGAAAGCCATCAGCTTGTCGGGTTCAATTGCTGATGCTGGTGCAAGAGTGTTCTTTGAATCGTCTCTTACAGTATGTGTTAATTACATATGCTAAAAATCTGCTCTAGCTTGTATTTAGCTGATAAACTGAGAATCTTTCTCAAGATTAAAGAAAAGGTCTGGGTAGCTCTATGTGTACCTCTCTTTCACCAACAGATATTACCACGGCCAACTTTTCTCTCTGATATTGCATTACTAGAATATTTACCCAGCATTGCTCAGGCTCTTAACTGAATTTTTGTTTTTTGAAAAATAAAATGAAAATTTATATGCTTCATTTCAGTCATTACTCTGGGATGAGGATGAGGGATTCAGTATGCAGACTGCTCTGGGGAGAGAGGACTACTCCAGCCCTTTCTCACTTGCAGCCTGGGACAAAGTGAGAAGCCATCTCTCTCTGTCAGGTGCATATCCCCAGCTAGGACAAGACCAGATTCTTCTGCCCTCTGTTCTCCCCAGCCAGAGCAAGGAATGCTGCAAACTGTGTTTTCCCCTCGCTCCCTGATGATGGGGAGCAGCTAGTAATGTTCTTGTACAAATGGGAGAAGGGGGCCTTGAGCCCCTCTGACCTTCTGAAAGAGCACCTGGGGGGGAAGCCTTGGGACTGGGGCAGTTCCAGATGGGATGGGGGAGGGGAGACGGTCAGGTAGCCCTTTTCACCTGCTTGGTGATTCTCTTTCCTGTGTGGTTTTATGAGAAGCAATCCCATTTTCCTGGCACAACCAAACCCTTACCTTGCTTTAAGTTATGCATTTGTATGATAAAAGGAAGCTGTATTCCATAGTGGTCCTAGTACTTAATGTAACTAATGGACAAACAGACAGGGAAACTCTCTCAAAATATATAATAGTCTTTTTTTTAATTTTTCACTTTTTCTTATTTCTTCATGTGTAACATCTACTAATGGACTTACAAGCTTAAATCAAAGGAGTATATTCCAGGATGAAATATTTCAATAATTTCTTTAAATTGCTCATTTTGTGCTTCATTGAAGGAATTGTTAGTTAGCATAACAAAGATAAAATCACATTTGTTGTTTTTATAGCATAATCATTTATTGATCTTTGCTGTTGTATGGGCTGAAATCTAACAGAGGTTATTACTAATGTAAGCTACATTTTATAGCCACCTGAAGTCCTGAATCAGGAATTTTAATTATTACAATTTTATTTCATTGGCAAAGCTATCACAAAAAAAATCTCATTTTGCAGTATCTTCAAAATCAGCAGTGTTTTACTCTTCCTTTTAAGTGGACAAAATTTCACTTAGGGCCATAATTATCTAGCAGAAAGTAAAGAATCTTCTTAAATTTTAGGCATGATAACTTAGATGAATTCACAAACTGGTGTTTGATAATCGCTAAATACTAATCACACTTTTTGTTGTATAACCAGTTTTCACATTCTCCTGGTTAGAATGAGACTCAACAACCTACTGATTCAATATTGTGAAGACTGGAAAATAAAATGAACCAGGCAGCTTTATTCAGAACCTAGTGTTCAGACCCCTTGCTCACATTCCAGATGTTTTTAGAAGTTAATAAACCTGTACCCCTCAATGCTATTCACAATATAATCCTCTTTCTCTCTGACATCCAATAACAATTACTTCCACTCACTAGTCATACACATCAATGATCCCATCCATTCCTCTTCTTCATAGGTCTAGAGGCCTACAGATTTTTGTAATGTTTCTTAAGCAATTTTAATGATCTCATCATTTCCTTTTTAGTGTTTTTTAGAAGAGTTAAAAATTTCATTAAGAGAAATTAAAGCCTAATGTTTCATGAAATTATTTCATATTGATATAGAGATTTAAAAAAATGTCCCTGGAAAACTTCAGAAAACCAGTGGATTTATTTTATTATTCAGGAAAAAATCTAGATTCTCACAATGCTTGGGCTACCTGAAGACTTGAAACTGAACTTGTGCATGAACTTGCATGACAGTGTGGTATAAAATTGCTATGTTTAATAAATAGAGAAGATTTTAGGCATATTTTGATACTACACAGTCTCTAAACTATTGAATAAACAGTTTCTTAAATGCCGTATATTGATCAAGTATGTGCAAAATATTATGTCGCTGGCGAAAAGGATGTGCATATTTATAATTTTATTGTCTGAGGTTTTCTGAGATGAAAATTTTTCTTTTAACTTGTGGAAAAAATTGAAGTAATGTTTAGAAACTTGAAATACATAATTTATCTGTAGTGCATTAGCTCATTAGATAACTAGTAATTACTGTATGTATAGGAAAAACTTCAAAGCATATATAATTCACTAAAAATAGAATCTGGAAAAGAGGAACACAGTCAAAAATTGCATGTCCTCTAAAATGCCAGTTGAATTTAGGAAGATTTGAAGTTCCTATGTACAAAACAACTTTGTAATTCATGTGAATAGAAATACTGACTCTAATTGTTAAACTAAACTAATTGAAATTCAGAGTTTTCCTGAGTTTATTTAATCTGTTGAAATGAAAGAGCATTTAAGATCATAGTTAAGTGTTAAACCTGTAAATTGTTAATAGATACAAATTGCTTTATTCAGTCTCACTCTGACTAGAACTAAATGGTATTGTATGCTGATTTGTCAATAAAGCGAGGTTGTGCACAAAAGTGACCTTTATGTGTATTCCTTAATGAAAGCTTCATTTAATGAATTATTGTTGTTTGACGGCAAATTGGTTTGAAGAAAAGTTTCCAAATGCAATTAAGTTGAGAAAGGGAATAAGGGTTTTTGTCCTTGGTTCAGCATTAATCCATTTAGAGAAGTGTGAACTAGTTAATATTATGTCTTCTACTGCATGCTATTAGAATAGTAAAATGTACAGCTCAATTATACTTTTTCAGTTTGTATTGTTTTATCTTAATTTCTTCAGTTCAAATTGTATGCAAAACTTCAGTTCGCCTTCATTTAAGAATTTTTATTTTTTTTGCTTGTCTTAATCCCAACATGGCTGCCATCTTTCTTTGTTGTTGCTAATGCCTAGAGGCTCCAACCAATATTGAAACCTTACTGTGCTACTGTATTGTACATACATATTGCAGGCTCTTTTGGGTAAGGACTGTCTCCTATTGTCTAACTAAACAAGATGGAGAAGGGAGATACATTTTGTGTATTAAAACTGGGGAACCAAGTATCTATTTTTTTCCCCAAAATTGTATGCTGTCTTGAGGTAGAATGTATGAAACACAATGGGATTAAGGTGTTAGTATCGAACTAGGAGTTTTATTTGGCCATGACTCTGAGCTTTACGCTGGTGAGTGGTCCTAAGTTCCGCATGAATCTTATCAACTTCAATAAGACTGCTTGTGTGGGTAAGGACTACTTGTACTAAGAAGTTTGAGCTCCATACCCTATAAATTTTGAAGGATGAAACAAAGATAAACATCCATTCACAAAAGGCAAACTGATGTAATAGAAAACTTCTAGGTGTGTTTTAATTGTTCAGAAGTTTTTGTATTTTTCTCCTAGAGAAGCAGAGCATCCTATTTCATCAGTAGTCATTGATTTGCTATATCCTGCCCCCAAACACATGGGTCTGATTTGCATAGTTGCACAGGGAAGGAAGATGACACAAGGTACCCCCTTACATACCTGCATCAGTTGCTGATACTGCGGGTAATTGGGGAGGTAGCATAGCCTATTGCAATCCCCCATCCTTGCCCTTGCTCTGCTGCTTATTCTTGTGGACAGAAGGGAGCAAGGGACGAGTGTGATCTGTGACTCTACTCCCTCAACGTTCAGGCCAGCATAACTTTGTTGGTGCTTCAAGCTGAATGATCTGCACTCCAGATACAGAACCAAGAAAACACACTGAAACGGTCTCCAGAGAAAAGGGACACCAGATATTAGATTGTGGCCCTCTGAATCACAATCTACTTCTCAGTCTGTTCCTGGGGTAGCATAATGCCTTAGCTCAAAGCAACTCTTTAGTCAAAAATTGGATTCCTATAATTATATAATTCCTATATTTTGTATGTAGATATCTGTTCTTTTAAGTTTATAATTGATGCAGTTATGGTACGGTTTCATATTTGAATTATTGGTTATTTATGTTGTGAGGACTGAAATGGAATGCTAGGACTAATCACAGATATATTTTTGCCGCTTCTGGCAAATAAGATGTGACAATGTTTTTTTCTCCCAGGTACCTCTTTTACTAAGTTTTTACTGATGGACAATAATGTGAATTTTGTATATTCTTTCTCTCTCATTCTTTTTTGTATCTTTTATAGGCTAACATTAATCATACTTCCTATGTCTATCTGATGTAACAATTTAAAATCTACTTTGGATAAGTGTTTAGTTGTAATGTATTGTTTTAATTTTTAAATTAGATCATAAGGTCTTTAGGGCAAGTTTTGCCTTTATTCTTTATTTGCACAGCATCAAACACTGCATGGCATTGAGCGCTATTATAACCTAATAAATAGTAATAATGATGTTTATGTATAAATTCCAATACTAATTTATAATTACAGCTATTAAGTTTTCTTAATACTTTTGTTACATTTTTTTTTTTTTTAATTTCAGGTAGATGCTACTGAGAGTGAGCCAAAGAGTTTTATCTTCATGAGTGAGGATGCATTGACAAATCCAGATAAACTCATGGTTTTAATTCATGGTAGTGGTGTTGTCAGGGCAGGTCAGTGGGCTAGAAGGCTTATAATCAATGAAGATCTGGACAGTGGCACACAGATTCCATATATTAAGAGAGCTGTTGAGGTAAGTGTGTGTGAAAGAGAGAGAACAACCATCAGTAATCTCTGACATTTTTAAGTTTATATTAAATGTGTTCTTATAAACTAATTTTATTCATGATTGGGATGTTTTGTTTCCTTATTTTTAAAATCTTTTATCTAATACTTATACTGCAAGAGAGACATTTGTGGTGGCACTGCCATGTGGTATAATATGGCTGTTAGTGACAAAACCTTAAAGAAAGAAAAATAAATATAAAAGAAGGCAATCCAGAAATTAGTTAGGACTACTTTTAATTATCATTAGATTTGTGTGATCTCGTTCCAATATCTATCATTAACCTCATAATAATATGATCATTTTAAATAAATCTCTGCAAGCTTTCTTAATCTTCTACTAAATGTTTTTGGGTGTGCAAAGGGCTTTTTTGTTGTTGTTTTCACCTCATAAAACAAATCATATTCTGATATTAGATCTGAGATGTGATGAATTCTGGTTCACATATTCATACCTGAAAATATAAAGTATTTACACTTTTGTGGACAGCATGCTAAATGATGTTCCCTACTCCCTACACACACAATGGTATGGATATGTAGTAATATATAGGAAAACAGTATGTAATTTGTGCAGTATTTGGAAAATTTCTACATCAGAATTCTCACTCACACTCTTAACTGAATTAAAACTTTCTGCACTAAACATCTGAAAATCATGTATAAGGATCCAAACTTTTTTCTGGTGATATTTCTACTTTAAGTTTAATTATTATTATTGCTCATTGCCAAATTAAGGCCTATCTTGATTTTAATCAAGGCACTAACTTTTTACTAAACTTTAAGATCTGAGAATTTATTTTTCTCTATCTGATTTTCAAGAAAATTCAAAACAGTTTAATTAAAATACTTTGCTCATTGATCACGTAATCTTTATAACCAACATAAGGACATAGGAATTCAAAAATACACATCTGTTGCTTTAAGCTTTTAGTTCATCATCTTTATTAATTTTGTTTCCAATTTATAGGCCTCTTATTAGTGATAGTAATTGCTATTAGCATAAAAAGAGCATAGCACTTGCACATTTGGTTTTGCTTAAAACTTTGGTAAGTACATATAGAAATGAAATACCTTTAAATAAATCTGTTTGATTATAAAATATTAGAATAGATGGGATTGTCACCTACTTGAATCTTTTTTTAATGGGAATAAGAGACATCAAGTTAGGACAGAATTTTTACACAGATCTGGCTCCTTTCAAATCCAGTTCTTCCAAAGGCATTTAGGTTGCTGAATGTGTGGCTTGTCATCAGTTTTCTCAGTATAGCCAATCACACATTATTAGGTATGAGGCTTCTGTTTTGACCTCTGAGACAAAGTATATGATGGAAAAAAAATGTTTGGGAATTGCTTCAGTGTGCTCAATGCTCAAGTGGATCGCATATCATGAAACACTTAAATTTCTCCTGTGAACACATTAAGATATTTCACCTCAGCCCTAAGAAAGCATGTTGAAATTAAGCACCATAAAACCTATAATATTCTCCTAAAAGCACTTAATATGGTGTAGCAAGTCAAGGCTTATGTCTGTTAAAAATTACATTAGAGAAAATGCCCTTTTCATGGCTGTCACTTTTACGGAAGAAGGTCTGCCCTAATTTGAGGGCCAAGATGGTGTCTGGGAGTTGGAAGTACAGGTTGAACCTCTCTCATCTGGACTCTCTGGTCTGGCAACATCTCTGGTCCCAGTGTGCGATGGCCAAAGTGGTTAAGAGTGGATGGGAAAGGAGCCAGTCTGATTGGTGGCATGCAGCCTACAGAGCCAGTGACCTGGGGGGTAAAAGTCCTAGGAGTGGCTGCTGCTTTGCACACTGGGCTGGAGACAGGAGACCCAGGTAGGTGGGCTGGAGGAGGCTCAGGCTTCCAACTTCTCCTGGGGTAACAGCTCAGACACCTAATCTCCTCCTTTCCAACAATTTCCCTCTTCCAAGACCACTCAGGTTCAGAGGGTGCCAGACTAGGGGGGAATTCAACCTGTACTTAAATCAGAAAATGATTGTAATGGCCCAACTGAAACTTGTGATAGGTATTGATTCAGGTACTTTGTTTCCACTCCAGGTTGTTGGTTTGGCCTTGATATTTTGTTAACTCTTGCAACAAAATAGATGTCTCGTCTTCAAAAAAAAACATGCAGAAAATGTCTCCTTCATAGAGAAAATATATAGTCCTTTAGAAGGAGGTATTTATTCTCTGGAGTGTAGTATCTTTCACATCAACATACTAAATGAATTTTCTGTGGATAATAGGTGTCAAAGGCTTGAAAATTCCACTCGTGGTGAGTAAAAACTAGGATGGATGACTTCCAACAACTTCTGCAGAATCTAAATTTTCATTATAAAATAAAAATGTCTAGATCTAGTGCTTGTGCAAATAACATTTTAAATGTTAGGTGAGCATAAACGGGTGCTGGCCTGTCTATCTTAACCTCAATCTCTGTAGCTTCTTACAGATGACCCTAATTCTAGTCCAAGAGTGTGTCTAGACTGCAGGCTTTTTTTGAAAAAAGTGGCCTTTTTTCAATAAAGCTTTACCTATCTAGACTGCTGCCGCGTTCTTTCGAAAGTAAATCGAAAGAATGTGGCAGTTTTTTCGACTGCGGTAAACCTCATTTTATGAGGAATAATGTCTTTTTTTGAAAGTGCTCTTTCGAAAAAAGGTGCTATGTAATGCAAACTGTGCTTTTTCGAAAGAGAGCATCCAGACTGCCTGGGTACTCTCTTTCGAAAAAGCGGCTTGCTTTTTCAAAAGTACTGGTTGTAGTCTAGACGCTCTTTTTCAAAGAGCCTTTTGAAAGAGGCTGCAGTCTAGACATAGTCCAAGTGATAATGGAACAGAGTTGTCAGTTTTTGATGTTGCTCTATAGCAGACTGTGGGCACACACAAGGACTAGATCGGTTTGGTTTCCCTGTATTTGAGAGAGCTCTGAGGAAAAGCAGAAGAGAGGACCACCCAAACACAGAGGGTAGGGAAGTAGTAGAGTAATTAAATAAAAAGGGAAAAAAGTGGAGTAAATAGAAATGCTGTTCTCATAGCCAGAAAGCTGAGGAAATACAACAGGAGGCTCTGGCATGAGAGAAGAAACTGGTAAAGAATGTGCCTTCTTCATTCCAGCAGATTAGAGGGTGGGAGTGGAAAAGGATTGAGAGGAAGGCCTTAAAATGATCAAGCCTGTAATGGCTGGCTCCAACCATAGCTTTGGGAGAGCACCTTGGTAGGAATCCCAGCAACCAGGGGTGGTTGACTGTATTGCCTCTATATAGTGCTCCTGCTTCCATCTTTTTATCAGCCTTTAGTTAGTAGGTTTAATCCTTTGGATATTAAGTGCCTTGGATATTTAAATTTCCAGTCTCCATGTATATGAGAGGGGAAGATTAATTGGAATGGAGAAGAGTAGCATTGGAGGGAGATATGGAAGAGGAAAACAAAATATATGACGAGTTAGAACTAACTGTGGGGAAATAGAGGACGAGAGAGGGGGAAAAAGACTCAAGAGCCATTACAGACAGCATAGAAAAAATACATTGAGATCTACTTAAGGAAGGCAAAAGTGAGTTGGCCTTGTGGAATACACTGAGGACAGAAAAAAGGATAAGCAAAAGCAAGAGGGGCTTAGTTAAAATTAATATATATACGTTAAGTGGAAAGATGATTGACAGTGAGTTACAATTACAGTACAGAATAACTATTCACAGCTGTATTCATTCTAATTGAGGTGAGAGGTATAAGCAACACCAGGATCTTTCACCTTGGTTATACAAGATATTCTTCGATATCACTTTAATTTTTTTTTATCAAGAGCCAGTACGTTTTCAGACAGAAAACCTTATGTTAGAAGATTAGAGGAAACTGCTTGTGGTCCACCAGTGCTGTCTGTTTCAGAGCCTCTGATCTAGGTAACACTTAGTCCTACCATGACTGGAGGGGACTGGGTTAGATGATCTCTAAAGGGCTATGATTTTTATGATTCTCTTTTCACCAAAAAGGGCTAGAAATTTAATCTGGGCTTATCATTATCCATTGAAATCTTGTAGCCATGTCTGATAAAATATAAAAATAGTTCTGATTTTTGGTTTCCCTAATGCTTATTGTGTCTCTTCCTTTTATTTGGTACTCCATCTTGGAAGTATAACTTCTTATTCATGGATGTGAGGAATAGAAAGAGAATTGCTTATCTAAAATTTTTGATTTTCATTACTGAAACTAATTTTGGACTTCCAGCCCAATATAGAAAAGAAAATTGTGAGAAGGGAAAGGTGTTACTTGCAGTGGCATTGGTTTTTGTTTGTTTTGTGATGGAGTTGAGAGGAAGAACTAACTAATCCAAACCAGCAGATTAGATTTATGGAGAGTACGTTTATGGGCAAAAATTATCTTTTCTAGTTGTTAATTGGTGTGATTTGAAAATGCTTTCATTATCTTTAACTTGTCAAAATTTAGACAATTGAGAAACTAGAGTTTTAAGTTATGGTCATATTTTTATGTGTTAGCATTACAAATTTATTCCATCAGAGATGCTTTGTTTTAAGTTGGGCTGGCAAACAAAGAAATGCATGGTATACAGATAATAGACCCAAATCTCGTATGTACTTGTGCATTACAGATATTTCTTAGGGCAAAATGGAAAAATACAAGTTTCATGGTTTTACATGCATTTTTCATATTTATAGTTTAGAGAACTGACATTTTTTAAAATGTAGTTCTGTTGTTTGTGCTTAGTTCATTTTAATTTTCATATTAGTAGTTAAGATGGACTTGCTGGGAACATCTGCTTTATATTCCTTCTATTAAAATTTTCTAACATTTGGATATTTATTTTGATAGTTTTTCTTACTAATTTTTACAGAAAAGTAAAACCGTATTCTAGTACTCAAAAATATTAGAACATCTTACTGCTTTTATGCAGAAATTTAAGTTGAATTTTGCTAAATGAGCAATAATGCAGATAGCATTTTATTCTCATTCAATAATGAGTAAGAATTTGGCATGTTACTTTAATTTAGGTAGGCGATGTCTACAGGCAGTCCCCGACTTACGAGCGGGGCTTTTCTCGCCCCGGAGATCACGGGCGGCGGGTCACCACCCGTGTCCTCCGGGGCGAGAAAAGCTTCTCCCTGGTCTGCTGGGGGGGTCCAGCAAAGCCGCTGGACCCCCCAGCAGACCAGGGACACCCGAGCAAAGCCGCCGCCTGGGCGGCTTTGCTCCCGGGCAAACGAGCAAAACCGCCCAGGCGGCGGCTTTGCTCTGGTGTCCCTGGTCTGCTGGGGGGGTCCAGCGGCTTTGCTGGACCCCCCCCCCCAGCAGACCAGGGGGACAGGAGCAAAGCTGCGGAGCACGCCCGCAGCAGGACAGCCCGGGCGTGCCTTGGCTGTCCCGCTGCAGGCGTGCTCCGCAGCTTTGCTCCTGTCCCCCTGGTCTTCTGGGGGGGGGGGGGGGGAAATAGTGCCCCCCCCCACAGAAGGCCAGGCTTTTCTTGCCTACCCCTGGGGTAGAGCAGCTGGGGGCTGCCGGGTTGGTCCCGCAGCGCCGCTCCGGACCAACCCGGCAGCACCCCAGCTGCTCTGCCCCAGGAGTCCTGATTCAGCCGCTGCTGGTCAGTTTCAGCAGCGGCTGAATCAGGACGCCTGGGGCAGAGCTGCTGGGGTGCTGCTGGGTTGCTCCAGTAGCGCCGAGGAGCCGCGCTACTAGAGCAACCCAGCAGCACCCCAGCTGCTCTGCCCCAGGCGTCCCCAAGTCAGCCGCTGCTGAAACTGACCAGCGGCTGACTACAGGAAGCCCGAGGCAGAGTTGCTCTGCCCCAGGCTTCCTGGAATCAGCCGCTGATCAGTTTCAGCAGCAGCAGACTTGGGGACGCCTGGGTTTCTTAAGTTGAATCTGTATGTAAGTCGGAACTGGCATCCAGATTCAGCCGCAGTTGAAACTGATCAGTTTCAGCAGTGGCTGTCGTCAGTTCCGACTTACATACAGATTCAACTTAAGAACAAACCTACAGTCCCTATCTTGTACGGAACCCGGGGACTGCCTGTACAGTATTTGTTGTAAAGTTCATCCTTGTTAATCTGCAACAGTCTTGTCTGTAAATACTTTTTAGGGGGAATATAACTAACTGGACATACACTTTTGTGAAATTCTCTCTTAAAATATGGAAATTATGATAAATTATTAAATTTGTGAAAATGAAAGAGAATGATATTTTAATAGAAATGAGATTTCATAAGTAGTTACATAGGTCTGAAATGAAGCATTACCAAATAAATATAAGTTCTACTATTGGCTTATAATGAACATTAATTGGTCACACAGTATAAACTGTTTTATAATTTCCATAGAAGATTGCTTAAGCCAAAATTTCAAGAAAAGGTTAAAAGCTTAGAGTAATCTTGAACTGACAGGGTGTAGAAGCCCACACCAGCCCCCATACCAGCAAAGGAAAACAATGAGATGACAGCTCTAGTGTTTGGAGAGAGGTTGTTAACGACAGCTTATTCCTTTATGATTTCAATTCTTGACAGAAGACAGGTCTGCTTGTTGTATCATGGCAGATGTATCATTACCTTCTGGCCCTGTCATGACTGAATTGGAAAAAAACCCTCTTGGAGTTCTGAAAATCCAATTACCGTCCAGAATTTTGGGCACCATTTCTATGATACATATATGTTTGAGCCTTGTTGTGATAGCTGTTTGTATCTGCATTCTCCTGTTCTAAGTTTTATAATTATGATGAATATATAACTAATTAGACATGTTTAGAGTTCTTGTGTTCTAGTGAATAGCTTTCCATAGTAGCTAGCTATTTTAGAACACCTTTCATTAGTTTGCTGTAATTTTGTTATTGAGCTAAGCAAAATATTACTATGAGCCTTTATGGGCCCGTGTGACTTGAAGAGATGAATTTTTCAAACCATATTAATTTTCTTTTCACTGGCTAAGCATGAGAATTAAAACATACACTGAATATTTCAAATAGTTCATAATCATTTTAACAACAAAGTTTAATGTGAGGATAAAATGGCCTGTCATTAGTTCATATGCATATTAGAATTCTTCTCCTTTCCCACCTCCCCACCCCCCCCCAACTTGTTGGATACCTAGCGATGACTCCAGAGACTGAGAAAAGGGGTGTGTGGATTTTTGAAAGTATGTCAAAAGCCTTGGGGTTTAGGTATGATCAGAATTTCAATAGAGATTGAGATGAGTTTAAATTCATAGAATGAGAACATAAAAATCTTGTTTAATTTCTGTCATGTTGTTCTTTTTTTAGTCACTCTGATGTCTTTTTCAAATCTGCTTTTCTCTCAAGTTTTGTGCTACTATCTAAGATCTGTTTTTCCCCCCTTTGTATTTCGTTTTAACTGCTGATCCCTTTTCTGTGGTGCTTCTGCCTTTAATATCAGTCGAAACAGTCTGAATTGCTGAATCAAAGCCATTTTGGGGGAGAGATAGTGTTTAAGATTGAGCAGGGTGAGATTCTCTGGGTAGAAGGTAACACTTCCTGCAGTTATAATCAATGCACTTGACACTTTCAAAGGCAGGAGAAGCCATGACTTGCTCAGGGGGTTAAACTTTTAAAATAACTTCCCTAGAGAAAAATGCCATCAATAAAATGGAATAATTAGTTGAAGACTCTTGAGTAGCTTACGTTTAAAAAGAAAAGATTATAGATTGTATTTTCCCCTTGCTTTTACTTTTTAATTTTAAAGCCTTTGTTTAAATGTTATGCAGTCCAACAAAATCAATCCATTTCAGAATATTTTTAGTCAAGTAATTATGAGGATTATTGAACAAATACTATGTTTATTTGTTGAATAACACACCTATAAATATGCCCTTGTTAGTCCTATAAGTACAACTTGATCTTTTCAACCTTAGCTAATATTTAAAATATGTAATGTATTTCATCTACAAATGTTGGCAAAAATTAGGAATAGTACGTAACATTTTAAAGATAATGGTGCCTAGGGTCACAAAGAACTAAATAATTTATACATAAGAAATGATTCATTTATACTTTGAAGTGGTATTTACAATACATAGTTTCGTCCTATTTTTATGTGTTACTTTGTCAGGAAAATATTTTGCAATAGAATGCGTGGTATAAAATGTGGTTCTCAATAAACTTTGTAGAAAATACTAAATATTGATAAATCATGTATGATTAAGTTTAGTATGAAAGAGTCCTGTCCTTTATTAACTAATTATTTAATATTTACACTGTGTTTTTCTTAAAGGAAAATGTAAAATCACTGCCAGGACTTCTGGACAGTGACTTAACCTGATTTCATCTGAATTTTTCATAAATATAGCATTGATTGTGTTTCTTATCTCCAAAAGAGACCTATATTTCATGAATATTTGATCATTTTGGCAGGGTTTTGTTATGAATGTTCAGATCTGGGGCCTCATGGCATTTATTGTATACCCAAAACTTCTGTTGACTAAAGCCACATTCCTGTAACTAGATCTGTGGGTGCAGAGCATGGTATCTGTTCACAGAACCTTCAGTGGACTGCAATTAATCCGATTGCAGGATTGAGGTCTTAATTAGAATTTCTAGATGTTCCAAAGATGAAAGACCAGACTATCATAAAATTTCCAGAATATTGGTGGTAATATAATCTGTCATTGATATTATGTATTGCACTTAAAATCATGAGTGCATAGAGATAACACAGTTACCTGTGTGGGCTTGTGATTATGCTATGTTGTTTAAAGGCCATTAAGAACTCTAGAAGACAGTAAAGACTCTTACTACAACATTTTGGTTCTCAAAAGTATTTTGAGTAGGAAGAAGAGGTAGCAATTTGACAGTTGTTCACACATGATCAAACAGTTCATAGAAAAAAATTCCGATTTATTGTATTTCTTCAGTTGATTGTAATTTATCTGGGAAAGATTGTACAGAATAGTATATTACTACTTGTGTTTCAGTGTTTTAACTGCAGTTGTATCTCACATTTCGAGCATATGTGATCTCATTAAAGTTCTTAAAAATCATCAGATCATTTCACGGAAGTCTCCCCATCTCTGCACAATTACTCTATTAAGAATGGAAACTATATTTGTGAGCATTGCAAACTGCTGGGTAAACCCCTCTGGATATTGAAGAGTTCTTAGTATTTTCAAATGGTTTTTGAAGAGTCTGGGCACTTGTGTTTTCCAGTTGGAGTGGTCTTGTTAATATTTGTTTTATACATATTTGTATGTGATATTGTGATATCAGACTTTTCTGCATGGAAAATAATTCTAACAGTACTTTATTCTTTGTTCATTCAGGATACAGTTAACTTTAAATATTTCTGAAAATAGATACTTAAAACACTACATTTATTATTTTTTCATGTACTTTATTGCTTGTAATTTATTTATGCACATAAATATGTATAGGATATATTTTGCATAAAAGATACAGTTGCATAATTAAGTTTATATAGTTTTTTTTATTATCAGGTAAGGTTAACATATTTTTAAATCTATTATTTCTTATTGTAAGAACAGACTAACAATCGGTTAGCAATTTCTTCCTAAATATTTTTGAAGTAATGGATCAACCTTAAAGTGTGTGTGTGTGTGTGTGTGTGTGTGTGTGTGTGTGTGTAGTGTGTTGCAATATATTTCTTAAACAAGTATTCTACCACCTATATAATGTATCTGTACTCCAACTGTGTCTAGATATAGTTACAGTATATAAATGTATTTATAATTATAGCAAATTGCTAATACACTGTTGGTTTTTTCAAATCAATATTACTTAAGAGTTATCAATTCAGGGGGGAAAGGAGTACTTGCTTATTCATGCCAGGGAATGCATATTTGAATAAAATTACCTTTTGCTTACTATGCACTGGACTGGAAAATATTTAAAAAGAACATTAATGCATAGCAATTTATGTGAGTAATTTGGTTTGTTTATTGTTCATCCTAAATATTTTAACTATCTTTGATGCAAGTAATAAGAAAATAAACTTGGCAAAGAACTTGTCATGGAAGATAATTTAGGATGATAATCTTCTGAAAATATATAGCTGTTCTGAACAATATTGTTTTTGATCAAACATTTTTAAAGTAAAATAGATCTAGTAGAACAAACAAACTGTTGGTAATTTCTTTTATTCCTAAAATTAACAAATTAGAACATCAAAACCTTGCTAGTGAGGTATGTAGTAGGTCATTTGCTGCTGCAGGCATTTTCTCTCCCTTCAGGATGTGCTTGTTTAGTTTCTCTCACTCTCTGCCTGTGGCACAGTATGGTGGAATTCAGACATGTTCTTCCCCTCCAAGGAATCTCTAGGGTGGAAGCTATCTTATACAAAATTAATAAATGGTGTTGCTTTTTCATTATCACCCATCCAGTGCAATTTGCTGTGTTCCCTTTGGAAGAAAAATTGGGTTTCATAGCATACATATAATAGAGAAATTAATGCTTCTGCTTGAAATTTGAAGAGGGGATGTACAATTAATGGAGTGAAAATGTCATTAAGAACCCTAGACAATAATTTCATAAAGAAAAATATCCTAAGGATTTTGCATGTCAAACAAGAAAACTAAGAAAATGAAAGTTTAATGATGAAATCTACTGTGGTGGTTAAATGAAATTTTTGAACATATTACTAATTTTAAACATTTGAAAGCATGACAGGGTGGGGTCATTAGACTTTATTTCCTTTTTTCTCAACATCAAGAGAAGGGGGGAAAGTTATTTGGGGATATTAAACTTAAGGCTTTTTTATAGTCCAGGTGTACTATATTGCTTATTCACAACATTTGTTGTGCCATATTGCAGAAATAATCCTCTTAGGACCAGAAAAAAATTGGCATGGATTTCTTAACCTGTTATATTGTATGCTACATGAAGCCCCAATCTGTGTAATGCCAAAGGCAGTGAAACTTCAGGTTTCTTTGGAGGGAAGAACAGATAATGAAGCTTGGGTATGTATTATTGGTACATGAGGGAAAACTATTGAACCTTCATTTCAAGTTTTTGGGTAGAGATTAGTTTTAATTGCTCTTCTTTCTATGACAAAATTTGTTGGCATTGTAGCAATGAGATGCTCTTATTAACAAGATTTGCTGCATTAAAGAAGGGGTGGGCAATAATGTTTGGTGGTGGGGCCGATCCAAGATTCTGGTAAGTGGTTAAGGGCCATACTTTTCTGTAGAGGAGCTGCAGGGTCTAGGTTGGAGGTTGGGTGCTGAAGGGCGCATGGAGTAAGGAACTGGGCTGCAGGAGACGGTGTGGGATCTGAAAGGGTGTTTGGGTGGAGGAGGGGGTTGTTACTTGGGTCAGGGGATTGGAGTGTAGGGTCAGGGAGGGAGTGTGGATGCAGGAGAGGATTCTGGCCTTGCGGAGGTTCTAGGAGGGGCTACAGGATCTGGGAGGGAGTTGTTACTTGGGACTGGGGGGTGCAGAGGGTTTGGATGGTGATCTGGAGGACGGAGTTGGGGTGCCAGAGGCAGGCGCTGGCTGGGAAGAGTTTACCTAAGTGTCTCCTGGTCAGCAGGCTGCAGCACCCCCAAGACAGGCTCAGCTCCCTGCCTGTTGCAGCCACAGGCTGCTCCCTCCACCTGGCTTTCAGCTACAGGTGGAGGAAGAGATTTGTGCTGGCCAAACACTTCTCTGATGAGCTGGCTGTTTCCAGCCAATAGAGATTGGCTCACGTCAATTCTTATTGGCTGGTTGTTTCTTGCCGATCAGAGCTGAGGATTAGGCTGGGGATGGAAAGATCGCACAAAGCCTCCCTCTCCCTGCAGAGCAGAGAGCCACAAGGACTCTGTTTTATACTGCAGCAGCTACGTTTGCCTGAGGGTCCCAGCAGGGTGGTCTGTGGGCGAAATCCAGTGGTCTGCGGGCCGGATCCAGCCCCTGGGCCATATTTTGCCAGCCCTGCATTAAAGGGTTTTAAAACATTAACCTGTTAAATGTTATCATTGGCCTTAATATTTGTGTTATGTTACCTACTGTCATCTTTGACCTGGTTGTAGAGAGAGAGGACATAAGATGTTTTGACTAATAGGTTAATATTTTGTTTATACCCTATACATCTTTTGAGATGTACCTGGCAAAGATGCTTGGTGTTTCAGTGCACAGAAGATTGAGCTTATCTGATGACCCTCTGTGACTGAAATTGTGTTGTTTTGAATCCCAACTGTGACTCCAGCTTTGAGAGTGGCATGACTGTGTATTCTGGAATGAGTTCCGGAAGGTTGATCTCTCTAGGCTTTTCCATGAAGTATAAAAATTATTTATGTGGAATATGCACCTTCCATGTCATGCATGGTTAAGATCTAAGATTTCCAAGATTTGACATACAACTTTTTCCATGAACATGAATCATGTACCTTCATTCTTTTTAACTCTCTCTAGCACTAATATTTACAAAGATGGGATTTAAGTGACTCTAGAATTCATTTAACTGATTGCTTGCATTATTGAACAGAAAGATATTGAAAACATTTAATAATTAAGTTAGCATTAGTTAATTAATGAGTAGTTTGTGTAATTAAATAATCATAGCCAATAAAAGTTTTAATTGCTTCATCCAAGTGTCATTAATGTAATTAAAATCTATTGTCATTTTTGTCATAATATTTTGGGGGTTTTATTATCTTTCTAATCACTGTGAGGCTAGAGCTATATTTTAATCAGATGCTTCTTTTCGGCAGAGATGATTGTTACTCTATTCTGTAATGTCTGATCCTGATTTACCATTTCTAACATTTTATATTTGTTCTCTTTGTCTAGTTATGTTGTCCTGCAGTCTTTTGTAAATTTTATTGTTTGAAAAGGAGTTCAGTTTGAAAGTGGGAGTGGAGGAAGAGAGAGTAGCCTAATTAAGGGACATATGCCGGAGTCCATCTGGTTTGTTAAAATATCCATCCTCCCAGTGGAAAAAATACTTACATTTCCACTGGGAAACTAATTTCTTATACTTCTATGCTTAAATATCAGATTATATAGAATTTCACAATAATTCTAATATAGAAAAACCTGTAAGCAACAGACTCAAAACAGTTTTACTTTATACTACATCTGCCAATTTGTTCTAATTAATAGTTTGCAAAGATATTCTATTTTCATTTTTATGAATTCAGTGTTCATCATTAAGAACTTGATACATCAGAATTCTCCCCAAAGTAATTTTGTAGTTCGGCCATTCTTATGGTTGTGTTATGGTGCAGTCATGTTTAATTTGTGGATAGGCAAAGAATTTTTGTCCCCAGTTTTGATAATCATCTGCATTTCTGACAGTAGAGTTAGTATCTCCCAAGATGACTTTTGCTCATAGAGAGATAAATGAATATTAGGTATCTAAAATATTTGTAACTTTATTAATGTTAACATTTTATATGACTCATTTTATGTGATGTGAGCCAGTTTCTTATACTTTTGGTCTGAATTCATATTTTACTTCTATTTTTTAGAAATGTTGGTTTACACAGAATGAAAGAAGTACCATTTCAAGTTAGTTTTCTTTTAACCTGATAATTTTATACATTAAAAAGCATTATGATGATGAAAAGTTTCAAAATGTCATACCAACTTAACTTGTTTTATGATTTAACTTAACATTGGTGGTGGTTATTTTTTCCTCCAGACATGCTTGTTGAAAGACTTCGTTAAGAATAGGCAGTAACTCTGTAAATAGAAAAAGAATCATAAGAATGGCAGTTGATGTCATCTTGTGGAAAAAAGTATAAACTGAAAAACTATTAGGCTTTGTCTATACTACGGCTTTTGCTGGAAGAGGCTATGCAAATGAAGTGCTGATTAGCATTTTGTCATGCTTCATTTGCATAGTCTATTCTGAGACCTTTTTGCACAAGGGGTTTTTGCACAAAAAACAGCAGGGTGGATGTTTCCTTTTTGTGCAAAAACCCTTTTTGCTCAAGATCTGTATGCCTCCCCCAGGAAGGCATAAGGATTTTGCGCAGAAACAGCTCGGAATAGATTATGCAAATGAAGCATGACAAAATGCTAATCAGCTCTTCATTTTCATAGATTCTTCGGCAAAATCCATAGTATAGAAATAGACTTATAGTACTGTGTGCTCAATTAGATTAAATCTGGCTACTGTTTCTGAATAACCAAGTACAGGATCAGTAGTAATAGATGAGGTAATTATTCTGCTGAAATTCAGCCTATATAATGGTGAGGTGTACCATTCCTAGCTCTATCTCACCAGGTTTTTTAAAGTTCTACATCAGAGGTTCTAAAACTTCATTGCATCGCAACCCCCTTTCAACAATATATGTTTATCGTATGACTTCAGAAGGTAGGACCAAAGCCTGAGCCCAGCTGTCCTGAGTGACGGTGCCAAAGCCCAAGCCCACCATACTGGACTGGGGGCATCCCCAGCCAAAGGGCCTGTAACCTGAGCCTCTCCACCTAGGGCTGAAACTCTTGGACTTCGGCTTCAGTCCTGAGTGGTAGGGCTTAGGCTTTGGTCCTGGCTCCAGGCCCCAAAAAGTCAGCCCTGATAATCCCATTAAAATGGGATCCTGACTACGGATGTAAAAACCACCTACCACTGGCCACAGGTAGGGGGGCTGCTCCAGCCCAGCTCACTGTGGTTCTGTGGAGGCTGCTTCTGCTCAGACTCGTCTGCAGACCCTTCACATAACTAGTTACCCAGTAAACATGCTGGTAAGTCATCTGCTTACTGGATAACTAGTTAATGGGTGTAGGTGAGAAATCTGAAAAATTGTCCCAGATTGAGGTGTCAGAGGAGGTTTTGGAACAAATTGATAAACTTAACAGTAACAAATCATTGGAACCAGATGGAATTCACTCAAGTGTTCTGGAAGAACTCACATGAGAAATTATGTAACTATTGACTGTGGTTTGTAACCTATCCTTCAAATCAGCTTCCGTACCTAATGACTGGAAGATAGCTAACATGATGCCAATATTTAAAGAGGGCTCTAGAGGTGATCCTGTCACTAGAGACTGGTAAGACTAACATCAGTACTGGCCAACTATAGTAAAGAATAAAATTGTCAGACACCTAGATTAATATAATTTGTTGGGGGAAAGTCAACATGGTTTCTGTAAAGGGAAATCATGCCTTACCAATCTGCTAGAGTTCTTTGAGGGGTCAACAAACATGTGGACAAGGGGGATCCAGTGGATATAGTATACTAAGATTTCCAGAAAGCCTTTGACAAGGTCCCTCACCAAAGATTCTTAAGCAAAGTAAGTTATCAAGGGATAAGAGGGAAGGTCCTTTCTTGGATTGATAACTGGTTAAAAGACAGGAAACAAAGGGTAGGCATAAATGATAACTTTTCTGAATGGAGAGAGGTAACTAGTGGGGTTCCCCAAGAGTCTGTCCTGGGACCAGTCCTATTCAGTTTATTTATAAATGATCTAGAGAAAGGGTAAACAGCGAGGTGGCTACATTTGCAGATGATACCAAACTGCTTACGATAGTTAAGACCAAAGCAGACACTGTGAAGAGCTTCAGAAAGATCTCACCAAACTAAGTGATTGGGCAACAAAATGGCAATGAAATTTCGTGTTGATAAATGTAAAGTAATGCACATTGGAAAAAATAATCCCAACGATACATACAATATTATGGGGACTAATTTAGCTACAACAATTCGAGAGATCTTGGAGTCATTGTGGATAGTTCTCTGAAATCATCCACTCAGTGTGCAGCAGCAGTCAAAAAAGCAAATAGAATGTTAGGAATTATTTAAAAAGGGATAGAGAATAACACAGAAAATATATTAATGCCTCTATATAAAACCATGGTATGACCACATCTTGTACAGTGAATACTGAGTATAGATGTGGTTGCCTCATCTCAAAAAAGATATATTGGCATCGGAAAAGGTCCAGAAAAGGGCAACAAAAATTATTAGGGGTTTGGAGCAGGTTCCATTTGGAAAGAGAGAAAAAAGACTAGGACTTTTCATCTTAGAAAGAGGAGAGTAGGGGGCGGGCTATGATAGAAGTCTGTATAATCATGACTATTGTGGAAAAAGTGAATAAGGAAAAGTTATTTACTTATTCCCACAATATAAGAACTAGGGGTCACCACATGAAATTAATAGGCAGCAGGTTTAAAACAAACAAAAGGAAGTTTTTCTTCATTCAGCACAGTCACTCTGTGGAACTCTTTGCCAGAGATGTGGTGAAGGCTAGGACTTTAGCAGGGTTTAAAAAAAAAGAGCTAGATAGATTCATGCAGGTTTGGTCCATCAATGGCTATTAGCCAGGATGGGTAGGAATGGTGTCCCTAGCCTCTGTTTCTTTGGAGGTGGCTGACAGGGGAGGGATCAAGTGAGGATTACCTGTTGTATTCCCTTCCTCTGCGGCATCTGGTATTGGCCACTGTCTGCAGATGGATATTGGGTTGGATGGACCATTGATCTGACCCAGTATGGCTGTTCTTATCTTTAATCTTTAACATGCCCCATACTGACCCACAGTTTAAAAAACCACTCTTCTAAATTCACAAATTGGGATTGAACTAGAAGAAAGTAGTTTTCAATTTTACATGAGTCTTCACTTCTTTTTAATGCTCTCAAGTATGCTAATAACATTAATGTACTTTTCCTTATTTTTGTGAAGTCTGTGATTTGTCACAGATGTAATTATTATCGTTGGTAATAGATTTACTTTTACTTTTAATTTTTTAAATAAACTTTATGCTTGTGAAAGGTACCATATTATCTGTCCTGAAGAGTGAAGCCCCCAAACTTGAACATAGGTACAAAACAGGCAGCAGCAGTGCAGTCTTTCATATGCAGCCCCTGCCAATGTGCTTCACCCTTGCTTTGCAGAGGCCACCTCTAGGGGTAAGCAGGTCACTGAATATTCATTACTTTCAAATCTCCTATGCTGAGGCTGCTATTAAGGACACAAACTAAAATGGCATATTTTGTTATGTGGGAGCCACCACTTGGCATTGAAATAATATCTGCAAAGTGGGGGTCCTGACCCCAAGGGAATTGCAAGGGGATCACAAAGCTATTTTAGGAGAGCCACAGTAGTGCCACTCTTCTGTGCTGCCTTCAGAACTGGGCAACTGGAGTGCAGGGATTGTATTGTTGGCTGGGTGCCCAGCTCTGAAGGCAGCTCCCTGCAAGCAGCAATGCAGAAATAAGAGTGGCAATACCATACTCATATCACCCTTACTTTTGTGCTGCTAGCAGTAGTTGGCTTTTAGAGCTGGACTCCCAGCCAGCAGCCACCGCATTCCAGCTATGAAGGCAACAACTCCACCAACAAAAGCACAGAAGTAAAGGCAGCAGCAGTCCTGTAACCCACTCCAATAAACTTGCAACCCTCACACAACTCCTTTTTCGATCAAGACCCCTATAGTCACAACACCTTGAAATTTCATATTTAAATATCTGAAATAATGAAATTTGCCATTTTTCAAAACCTTATAATTGTGAAATTGACCAAAATGAATCCAACCCATGAGGTTTCATAGGGATTATGGAATGAGGCAAGGCTACAAGGGAGCCTTTGTCTCCTTGTGTGCATTCTACGTGGGTCATGGATTTCTGTTGCTGTTGAACAAATAGTTCCACTTGATGGAATGTCGTCTTGTTGTTTGTTTGTTTTTTTTAAAAGAAAAACAAAAAAGAATGTTATACAAAATAATTTATAGGACGGTAAGATTGCAATATAAAGCACTTAAAAGTAAGGAAAAACCAGTATCATCATTTACTTATTTCTGTGTCTTTTTTTTTTTTAAGGTTTCTTTTCTTAAGATGTTTACTCTGCATAGTAAATCCAGGCTCACACTGAATCCTAAAGTTCCTTCCCCTCCCTACCCTCCCATACTGTCCATACAAAAAACTTTCCAACTCTCACTAACATTTTCAGCACTTAGGTTTGTGGACTTCCTACATATGTGGGTCAGAGGCGTGCTCTAGCACTGGTCCAAGCTCATTGATTGATTGTGCAGCATGGACACAACTAAGACCCATGTCTACAGGCTTGTGTTCAGAGAGTCAACCAACATTATCCCATAGTGCTTCCTAGTTCAAATATGGACTGTTCAGTTGTAAACACAATGCTGTTGTGTGTCAAGCTAATTGGTGATAGGAGGGGAGCAAGATATTTGACTTCTGTAAAAGCATAAGAAATGTGCATATATACAAAAACATAGCAAAAGGGCTGATGGCACTGGAAGTCCTCTGGACCACTGATCAAATGGAGGGAGTAAGTCAACCCCCTCAACATTAACTATCACAAAACCAGCTTGATATGATGAGTTAGCTTGTCTTTTTGACCTTTAAAATTAGATACTGAAGTTGAAGAATGTACTCTAGTTGGGAAGTGTCAGATTGAAGGTGAGGAACTCTTGAAATTTAAATATAATCACTTATATTAAAATGATCACACATGTCCATTCCACTCCAGGTATTTGTGTGCACTCAGTTCACTGTTAGAAATTTCAGTGGTTTCCCTTGGGGCAATGCATGTATTCTTTTCTATGTCATGTTGCTATGCAATGATACAAAAGCCAGAGCTACTCCTGTTCCCCCTTAGTTCCTTTTTACCACCTATGGCAGTTGATGGAGCAGTCTATTTTGCTACTGCAAGTTTTCCCTTTTACATTTGTATATATAGGTTGCACCTCTTTGGTCTGGCACCCTCAGGACTTGACCAGTCCCAAACGAGGGACTTTACTGGACCAGTGGAAGTTAGCATCAACCCTCCTTCTTGGTCACCAAACTCCTCTGCTGGCCTCCAGACTGCACTCTCAAGCACCCCTTCTAGCAGCTGGCCCTCCTACCGCTGGTCCAGCTGGACTCCCAGCTGTCAACCCTCTAACCGCTGGGCTCCCAGCTGCCATAGCTCTGTAGTTTCAGGAATCTCTGTGGTCCTGCCAGATCACAGATTTTTCTGGACCAGAGAGTCCCAATTTACATAAGCTCTACCTGTATTTATACTAGATAGCTTTTAACGTTAGTATAGTTTTAGTGGTTGGTTTCCTTTCTTGGAGTACTATTTTTGAATACTTTGGTTCTCACTGTTTGTGTACTGGTATCCAGTACTGAAGCAGATTTGGTCACCAGGCTTCAAGCCTCCGTTTTCTGAGAGAAGCTGACTAGTGATCTGCACTCCAGGTGCCTGAAGTCCATAGGAAAGGCTCCCATCAGACATAAATGCCAAATCTGCAGGGACTTTAAACCAAGAATTAAAAGGGGTAGGAAGATTTAATGGAGGCAGCTGTGAATCCATCCTGACAATCTTCTTGTTTGGAGTGTGTACCAAACATGTTGGCTTAGTCAGGAGTACTCAATCCAATTGGGCACACTCTCAGTTTTGTTTCCCTGTCTGATACCTTCTTCTAGTTTCTCTTTGTCAGTATCAAATCAGATACCTGCAAGATTCCAGGCACCAAAGTCCATCTTACATCTTGGGAAGGAGAAGAGAGGGCATTTGATGCCAGGCACTTCTTCAAGCAGTGATCTCCACACTCTGGGTTGTCAATTTTGTCACTAGTATTGTCCCACTGAGACTGATACCTAAGGCAGTACCTTCTGGGTCAGTGGTACAGTCTTCATTGGCTCAGAAGCAACATGAGACTATTTGAGTGTAGTTAACTCTAGGTTGACTCCCACTCCAGGTTCTGGTTGTGCTTTGGTGCTCAACCTCCTGAGTCATGTGGTTCCAGTTTTGCCAGTGGTCCAAGAATCTTCTCTTCCAGTACAGACAATTATTAGTCAAGATTTTCAGTTTGTGATGACTGTTACTATGAGCACCACTGCTTACTCTGCTTACTTCTCTGCCATCAAAAACAAACATCTCAAAGCAATAATCTCACTGATCCCCTCTTCCCTTGGCGTCCAGCACCAATCCCTAATTCTAAAAGGAGCAACTCCTGCTAGGTCAGAATAATCCAATTAATCAAAGTGAAACTTTACATGCATGTTGTAGCCATGTTGCATTAGCCACCATTCTCTTCTGAGGTACCTGGCAGAAGCTGTGTAGAGGCTGGAAACTTGTGTAGTTAAGAAGGAATTAGGTTTCCTGGACCATATCAATGGCACTTTCAAATTTTTGGAATTTCCATGTGCCTCCAGGTTGTTGTCAAACACTCCTGGGACCACTTCATGGAGCAGATATTAAGATCAGCTGTGTCAGAGGCAGCTGGAAGCCACTGGGATGTATATAGAACAGGACCAATCTGTTCTGGTGAACTTCCTCCCCTGTGGAAGAATTGGAAGGGGCTCCACCTCATACAGCCTTGGCTTCTTCACCTCTGCTAGATCTTTTGAAGAGAGTAGCTTCTGTCTTTAATGTCCTGGTGAAGTTCATTCAAGAGAAGTCTCACAGATTGGTTGAGATCTTGGCCTTTGAGGGGCCTTCTCAAATAGTTCTCACTATTCACAAGGCTATTTTCGAACCTACCAGGTGCTGTGGAAAACACCACCTTGCTGATATGAAGGGATTATATTCTCTCCCAAGAGCTGAATGTTTTTACATGCACCCCTTTCTGGTGGTGGTGATGGTAGCATCAGCTGATAATGAGAGAGTGTACTGGCACAGAAATTATCTACCTCAAAATCAAAAGATGCATAGTAATTCTTATCTGTTTGGCTGTAAACTTTAATCACTGATTTCAGAGGGGTACCCATGTTGATCTGTTTCAGCAGAACAACGAGGAGTCCTGTGGCGCCTTAAAGACTAACAAATTTATTTGGGCATATGTTTTTGTGGGCTAGTGAAGTGGGCTCCAGCCCACTAAAGCTTATGCTCAAACAAATTTGTTAGTTTTTAAGGTGCCACAGGTCTCCTTGTTTTTAAGGTACCACAGGCTTGCGAACAGGAGCAGCTAACAGGGAGTTTGGAGAGGGAGTTCTCCAGGTAAAAGAGGAGTAAAAACAGGACCCTTTTGGTAAGTGGCTGTCTGTAGTGTGTGTTTGTGGGGGGGTGGGGGAGTTATTTGCAGTGTGCTGAGCTTGTGGTTGGTTGGTTTGTTTGTTTGTTTGAAGGAGCTTCTAAAAGGTTTGAAATCTAGAAGCCTCTGTTAATTGGCTGAGCCTCAGTCAGGGGGAGGGGCTACCAGAGCTATATAAGCCTGTGAGTCAGTGACCAGGGAGCTTGCGAACAGGAGCAGCTAACAGGGAGTTTGGAGAGGGAGTTTAGAGGGGGAGATTAGAGGGCACTAGTGACTTCTGACCTTCTTTAAAACTTAACTCTTAGAATAATCTATATTCCAGTGATTTAAAAAGAAGCCCAGTTTATACTTAAACTTATTCATAAGAAAAATGGAGACAGAAGCCCAGCAGCAGAGTGGGGGCTATCCTGTTCATTGCGTCGAGTGTAACATGTATGATTACCTGCCCTGTGGGCGGGTGGCGTATGTGTGCACCTGTTGCAAGGAACTCCTGACCCTCAGACAGAGTTCGGGCTTTGGAGGCCAGGGTGGCTGAGCTGGAGGAGCTAAGGGAGGTAGAAAGATATGTTGATGAGAGTTTCCGGGACACTGTAGTACTGTCACACCTCCAGTCTGAGAGCCCAAGTGCTCTTAAGGAGGATGAAAGTCTCAATGGAACAGAGCATTCAATGGGAGCAGAGGGAAACCATCCCATAGTTGGGACTCTCCTTCCAGAGGATGTTGTGGTATCCTCTCACACTGAGGATACCTCTGAGGGGGAGGGGGAATGCCAGTTGTTAGGAAGAGGCAGGTGTTAGTAGTGGGTGATTCAATCGTTAGAAACATAGATAGTTGGGTTTGTGATGACCGGGAGAACCATATGGTCACTTGCCTGCCTGGTGCAAACGTTGTGGATCTCTCGAAGCATCTAGACAGACTTATGTGTAGTGCTGGGGAGGGTGCGTAGGGAAGGGTAGGAGAGATGTCCTGGAGGCCAAATTTAGGCTGCTAGGAAAGAGACTGAAATCCAGGACCTCTATGGTGGCATTCTCGGAAATGCTTCCAGTTCGGTAGGCAGGCAGAGCTTCAGAGTCTCAATGTGTGGATGAGATGATGGTATAGGGAAGAGGGGTTTGGATTTATTAGGAACTGGGGACACTTTTGGGAGAGGGAGAGCCTATACAGGAAGGATGGGCTCCACTGAAACCAGGGTGGAACCAGACTGCTGGCACTAAACATTAAAAAAGCCGTAGAGAAGTTTTTAAACTAAGAGATGGGGGAAAGCCGATTGGTGCGGAGATGCATGTAAATTGGTGGGAGACTTCTCTTAGAGGCGAATCCATTGATAGAGATTCTCTAAGCTATAGTCAGAAAGAGAGAAGGAGAGAGGACAAACCATGGGCCAGAGCAGACAGACAACCGCATATAAAGGAATCCAATGCATCAGGGAAAGGCAGACAAATAAGCAGTGGCAAATTTTTAAAGTGCTTCTGCACAAATGCTAGGAGTCTGACTAATAAGATAGGTGAACTAGAGTACCTTGTATTAAAGGAGGAGATTGACATAATAGGCATCACTGAAACCTGGTGGAATGAGGAAAATCTGTGGGGCACAATCATACCGGGATATAAAATATATCTAAAGGATAGAGCAGGCCGGGTAGGTGGCGGGGTGGCACTCTATCTGAAAGATAATGTAGAATCAAATGAAATAAAAATATTAAATGAATCAACATGTTCAATAGAATCACTATGGATAGTAATTCCATGCTCCAATAATAAGAAATTAGCAGTAGGGATATATTACCAGGACAGCGATACTGACATTGAAATGCTGAGGGAGATTAGAGAGGCTACCAAAATAAAGAACTCTATAATAATGGGGGATTTTAATTATCCCCATATTGACTGGATACGTGTCACCTCAGGAAGAGAAGCGGAGATAAAATTTCTCAATGGCTTAAATGACTGCTTCTTGGAGCAGCTGGTGCAGGAACCCACAAGGGGAGAGGCAATTCTCGATTTAGTCCTGAGTGGAGTGCAGGATCAGGTCCAGGATATAACCATTACAGGACCGCTTGGGAATAGTGACCATAATATAATAACATTCAACATTCCTGTGCTGGGAAGAACACCTCAGCAGTCCAGCACCCTGTCATTTAACTTCAAAAAGGGGAATTACACAAAAATGAGGAGGTTAGTTAAACAGAAATTAAAAGGCACAATGATTAGAGCCAAATTCCTGCAAGCTGCATGGAAACTTTTTAAAGACACCATAATAGAGGACCAACTTAAATGTATACCCCAAATTTAAAAAACATAGCAAGAGACCTAAAAAAGGGTCACTGTGGTTTAACCACCATGTAAAAGAAGCAGTGAGGGACAAAAAGGTATCTTTTAAGAAGTAGAAGTCTAATCCTAGTGAGATAAATAGAAAGGAACATAAACACTGTCAAATCAAGTGTAAAAATGTAATAAGAAAAGCAAAAAAAAGATTTTGAGGAACAGTTAGCCAAAAACTCAAAAAGAAATAACAAAATGTTTTTAAGTACCTTAGAAGCAGGAAGCCTGCTAAAAAACCTGTGGGTCCCCTAGGTGATCGAGATATAAAAGGAGCAATCAAGGACGATAAAGTCATTGTGGAGAAACTAAATGATTTCTTTGCTTCAGTCTTCACGTCTGAGGACATTGGAGAGATTCCCAAATCTGCACCATCCTTTGTGGGTGATGAATCTGAGAAACTGTCCCAGATTGAAGTGTCATTAGAGGAGGTTTTGGAACAAATAGAAAAACTTAATGTTAACAAATCTCCGGGACCGGATGGCATTCATCCAAGGGTTCTAAAAGAACTCAAATGGGAAATTGCTGAACTATTATCTGTGGTTTGTAACCTATCCTTTAAATCGGCTTCTGTACCAAATGACTGGAAGGTAGCCAATGTGACACCAATATTTAAAAGGGGCTCTAGAGGTGATCCTGGCAATTACAGACCGGTAAGTCTAACTTCAGTACCGGGCAAATTAGTCGAAACAATAGTAAAGAATAAAATTGTGAGGCATGTAGAAGAACATAATTTGTTGGACAAAAGTCAACATGGTTTCTGTAAAGGGAAATCCTGTCTTAGTAATCTATTAGAGCTCTTTGAAGGGGTTAACAAACATGCAGACAAGGGCATCCAGTAGATATAGTATACTTAGATTTTCAGAAAGCCTTTGACAAGGTCCCTTACCAAAAGCTGTTGTGTAAATTACATGGCTGTGGGATAAGAGGGAACGTCCTTTCTTGGATTGAGAACTGGTTAAAAGACACAAAGGATAGGAATAAATGGTAAATTTTCAGAATGGAGAGGGGTAACTAGTGGTCTCCCCCAAGGGTCAGTCCTGGGACCAATCCTTTTCAACTTATTCATAAATGATCTGGAGAAAGGGGTAAGTAGTGAGGTGGTAAAGTTTGCGGATGATACCAAACCGTTTAGGATTGTCAAAACAGAAGCAGACTGTGAGGGACTCCAAAAAGATCTCACCAAAGTGAGTGATTGGGCAACAAAATGGCAAATGAAATTTAATGTGGATAAGTGTAAAGTAATGCACATCGGGAAAAATAACCCCAACTATAGGCACAGTATGATGGGGGCTAATTTGGCTATGACAAATCAGGAAAGAGATCTTGGAGTTATTGTGGATAGTTCTCTGAAAACTTCCACACAGTGTGCAGCGGCGGTCAAAAAGGCAAATAGGATGCTGGGAATTATTAAGAAAGGGATAGAAAATAAGACCCAGAATATCTTACTGCCCCTGTATAAAACTATGGTACGCCCACATCTTGAATACTGTGTACAGATGTGGTCTCCTCACCTCAAAAAAATATTTTGGCCTTGGAAAGGGTTCAGAAAAGGGCAACTAAAATGATTAGGGGTTTGGAACGGGCCCCATATGAGGAGAGGTTAAAGCAACTGGGACTTTTCAGTTTAGAAAAGAGGAGACTGAGGGGGGATATGATAGAGGTCTATAAAATCATG
The DNA here is from genome assembly GCF_052426305.1 of Pelodiscus sinensis. Lineage (NCBI taxonomy): Eukaryota > Metazoa > Chordata > Testudines > Trionychidae > Pelodiscus > Pelodiscus sinensis. Next base: position 73,436,197 of record NC_143057.1, read on the forward strand.
AATGGTGTGGAGAGGGCAGATAAAAGAAAAGTTATTTATTAGTTCCCATAATAGAAAATCTAGAGGACACCAAATGAAATTAATGGGTAGCAGATTTAAACTAATAAGCGAAAGTTCTTCTTCACACAGTGTGTAGTCAACCTGTGGAACTCCTTGCCAGAGGAGGCTGTGAAGGCTAGGACTATAATAGAGTTTAAAGAGAAGCTAGATAATTTCATTGAGGTTAGGTCCATAAAAGGCTATTAGTCAGGGGATAGAATTGGTTTCTCTGGTCTCTGTTTGTCAGAGGCTGGAGAAGGATGGCAGGAGACAACTCGCTTGATCATTGTCTTCGGTTCACCCTCTCTGGGGCACCTGGTGCTGGCCACTGTTGGCAGACTGGCTACTGGGCTAGATGGACCTTTGATCTGACCCAGTACGGCCTTTCTTATGTTCTTATGTTTTGTTGATATTCTTTTTTGGTTTTTACCACCAGCTGGTTTACAGCTCAGGATTTCTAATTAGCAGACATTGCTGGATTGTTATGATTTTTGGCTTCTGGGGCAATGTTTTGAAATTTATGAATAAACTAGCCAATTAGCCCGTCATACTACTGCCTCCCCCTTTCTCTCTCAGCTCTCCTCCGCCTTCTGCTTCTCTCTCCACCTCTTTCTTTCTCTTCTCCCCCTCCTGCCTCTCACTCTCCCTTTCTCTTCTCCTCCTCCTGCCTCTCAATCTCTCCGCTTTGTGTGTCTCTTTCTCTTCTCCCTCTTCCGCCTCTCTCTCTCTCTCCCCCTCCGCTCTCCTCTGTCTCTGTTGGGGATGATCGCTTGTCCAGGCCCCGCCCCCTGGGCGTGTACGTCACCACTCCGCCACCCTTCGCCTCCTGCCGTGGCGCTCGCTGAGTTCTGCGCCGCTCAGTCGGGCTGCTGCGGTGGAGCAAGTGGAGCAAGCAGCCGTTTGGGCTCCCCCACGGTGGCCCAGCTGAGCGACGCAGAACTCAGCTGAGCATCATGGTGGGACGTGAAGTGGGGGCAGGGTGGTGACATATGGGGTTGCTAGGTATCCGGTTTTCTAATGGACAGTCTGGTTTTCGGGCCCTCTGTCTGTTTAAAAAAAAAAAATCAGAAAATACCGGACATGTACAGTGTCCGGTATTTTCTGGTTCTCCGGCTGGGCGCCAGATGGAAGCCTGGCGGGGGTGTGGCTGGGAGGCGGGGCGTGATCGGCTCTGGGAGCCTCTAGTTGCCTCTGGGAAGCAGGGGAAGCTCTGTCCCTGCTCCTGAGTGATGTTCCAGTGCCTGCTGTAGCCGCAGCTGGACTTGCTTTGCTGGGACCATGAGCGGGGCAGGAAGCACTCTGGGATCTGCACACACCCGGGTGAGTCCGGCTCCCCGCCAGGTGATTCCCTCTCCCTGCCCCCCAGCCAGCCAGTTCCTTCCCCCGATTTCCCACGGCCAGCCTCACTGCCCCTGACTCCCACCTCCGAACAGCTTCGCTTCCCGCCAGCCCCGCACCTTCCCTTTTTTCCCCTGGCCAGCTACGCTGCCTCTGACCCCCGACCCCTCCCCGAGCTCTGCTTCCCTCCGCCACTCCCCCCCATCCACCCCCACTCCTCTCCCCGCTGGTCCCTCCCCCCTCCCGCCCCCAATCAAGTGTTGTTTTTTTTTTTTTTTTACCCAACCCTAATGACGTACATGGCCGGGGGCGGGGCAGTGCACGTCACTGCTCTGCCCCCTTCCCCTCCTGCCATGGTGCTCGGCTGAGTTCTGCACCACTCTGCCAGGCCGCCGCAGGGGAGCAAGCAGTGCAAGCGGCCATTTGGGCCCCATGCAGCACATGGGTGCTGCATGGGGAGCGCGGGGCCCAAGCGGCCGCTTGCGCCTCTTTCTCCCCTGCAGCGGCCTGGCAGAGTGGTGCAGAACTCAGCCGAGTGCTACTGCACGAGGCAACAACGCCCCCCAGAGGCGACTCGTAATGCTACAGCGTTAGTCACAGACATTGGGCTACTATATATATGATTGCAAGAGGCGTCAAGACAAGAATTCCTCACTATGATAGATGAAGTAGGAAAGTTGGTAGCCCAGACCTCCCTTTAAGTGGCTTTGGATACCAATGACTTTGTGGATAGAGCTCAGGCATCAGCCACTAGGTTGCACAAATGTTCCTCATGAAGGCCAAAAAACTTTGCAAGAACTTCCTGACAACAGTGCACTGGGCACTCGTGCACTGAAGTGGATCACATGTACAATACATCTTGAGAACAGTGGTTACAGAACACGCTAGTAACCTTTATTTGAACATGCGTAGGTCTTTGTAACCTGAAAAGAAGATGTTTTTTATATTAATTTTGCTCACTTTACTACCTCTAGCCCACAGAAAAAAAATAGATTGTTTAAATGTGTGCTATGTTAAGACAGATAAATTGCTGGACTGATCTGATCCTATGGTTTCTGAAATTAGAAAATATATTACAATGTGGATGTTAGGAATGCTACTTAAAGAAAATTGTATCCATCTATTCTGCAAATTCATTATTGTAACTTATTTTTGCTCTTCCTAATCACATTATGTCTCCTCACATAGGTCTTTCCTAATCTTGGTCATTTGCTCATTTCAAAGCAGAAGCAGAAGCTGGAGTCCGGAGCCAGCGGGAGTTCCTGTTGACCCCGGGGTGCAGGTGGCATGCCAGCTTTGAAATGTACAAGAGTTCCCAGTGGGGGCCTTTGTGCATTTCAAAGCAGAAGCGCGCGCATGGAGCCTGGGGTCAGTAGGGGACTCCTCAGCTGACCCCGGGCTCCGTGTGACATTTCCACGGAACTTAGGATCAGTTGGGGACTCCCCAGCTGACACCAGGCTCCGTACGGCATTTCCACAGAACCCGGGATCAGCTGGGGATTCGCCAGCTGGCCCTGGGGCTCCGCACACTTGGAAATGCCGTGCAGAGCCCGGAATCAGCTGAGGAATCCCTAGCTGATCTGGGCTCTGTGTGGCACTGCCACTTTGAAATGCCATGCGGAGCCCAGGATCAACTTGTGACTCCCCAGCTGACTCCGGGTTCCATGTGTGCTGTTGCTTTGAAATGCTGTGGTGGTATTTCAAAGTGGCAGTGCCTCACAGCTGATCCGGGGCTCTGTGCGGCATTGCCCCTTTAAAACACTGCTGCTTTGAAGAACCCCCTCTTCTCCCTCCTTTGCTGCCTCTATCTGATAGAGGCAGCAAGTGGGGGAAGTGACTAGTCGACTCAACTATCCAATAAAGCATTTGTGTACCCTAAGTGTGTTTGCTGTCTGGCAAGGTCACATGCGTCTTGTTGTTGAAACATGCATCTTCTGTGCAACCCTCAAATCCAGGGCTTGAAAATATTGGGAATCCTAGAATCATAGGTGGATGGAACCTGGAGAATTCTTCTAGTCCAGTTTTCTGCACTCAAGATAGGACTAAGAATTATCTGGACCATCCCTGACAGGTGATCGTCTAATCTGCTCTTTAAAACATATACCGCCTTCTTGGGGAATTTATTTCAGTGCTTAACTACACTGAAAGTTCTTCCAAATGTCTAACCCAGGGTGGACAAGATACCTTTCACGAGCCAGATCTGGCCTGCGGCGCCCCTCCCAGGACCCTCAGCCACTGTTTTAATTGGTGTCAAGTATCAGAGGGGTAGCCGTGTTAGTCTGAATCTGCAAAAGCGACGAGGAGTCCTGTCTATAAGGTGCCACAGGACTCCTCGTCGCTCTTGTTTTAATTGGGCTGCTCTATGTGAATCTCTACTCTAGAGGGAAGGGGGAGGCATCAGGTGATCTCAGCTTAATCCTCAGCTCCTATTGTTCGGAAGATGTGGGCAGCAGAAGCCTCTCTCCCTGCTCCCAGAGTGGAGAGTCACGTGCAGAGAGCAGGCTGCATTTTCAATGTCCTGAGGCTGCAGCAGGCAGGGATCCCAACCTCCCTTGAGGATGCTGCGGGGCTGATGGCCAGTAGATGCTTAGGTAAGTGCCTCCCAGCCAAAGCCTGCTTCTGGCACCTCTTTCCCTCCTGCACCCCAACTCACTCTCCTAGGTCATCTTCCAATCACTCTACACACACACACACACACACACACACACACACACACACACACACACACACACACACACACACACACACACACACACACACACACACACACACACACACACACACACACACACACAACCTTCCTCTTACAACCCTCCCCCAGGCCAGAATCCTCTCCTGCACCCCCACTCCCTCCCTGACTCTACATCTGAATCCCCTGACCCAAGTCACAACCCCCTGAATCCAAATATCCTGAGAGACCTCACACTGTCTCCTGCACCCCAGTCTCGTACCCCCTGCACCCTTCTGTACCCAACCGCCATCCTAGACCCCACACCTCCTCCACAGAAAACTGCATCCCTTGACCACTTTCCAAAAACTTGGAGTGGCTCCACCAAAAATTGCCTACCCTTGGTCTAACCTAAACCTTCCTTGCTTTAATTTAAATTCATTGCTTCTTGTCCTATCCTGAGAAGTTAACAACATTTTTTCTCCCTTCTTCTTGCAACAATCGTTCATGTATTTTTAAATTGTTACCATGTCTCCTCTCCCCGCCCCCGCAAGTCTTCTGTAGAGTAAGCAAATCCATTTTTTTTCAACCTCTACTTACAGGTCACATTTTCAAGCTCTTCGGTAACTTTTGTTTCTTTCCTTTAGACTTGTAGTTTCCAACTAGTTCTGAAGCAGTAGCCACCATAATGACCCACACATTCATTCGGCCAAATAGACTCTACACTTTCTCCTGTTTGTCCACATCTTTCCTGAAATGTGGCATCCTGAACTGGAAACAATGCTCTGGTTGAGGCTGTATCTCTAAGGGAGTGGAAAGGAAGCATTACTTGTCTCTTGCTTACAGCACTCCTGCTCTAATACATCCCAACATGTTTGCTGCTGCTTCTTGCTCCTTTGTTACAAAAAAAAAAAAGGTCACACTGTTGATTCACTTAGCTTGTGGTCCACTATGACCCTAAGATTACTTTCTGCAGTACTCCTATCAAGGCAATCCTTTCCCATTTGGTGTATGTATAATGGATAGTTCCTTCCCAAGTGAAATACTTTGCATTTTTTCTTATTGACTCTCATGCTATTTATTTCAGACCATTTCTTTGGTTTACACAGATCATAATGAATCTTAATCCTATCCTCCAAAGCGCTTGTTCCCAGCTTGGTATCATTGTTACCTAGCATGTTAACCAGAGGCAATGGGGGTTAAGCGGTCTTGGGGAAAAAATGAATGGGAATACAGCTTTTTGATTTGATAAATGATTGCTATACACTGCATGCTTTTACTTCAAGCTATTAGGTTTTATGCATACAGATTTACATACTACTAGAAGATTTATTCAGTGTTGCTTGGGTCCTTAACTGAATTTTTATTTTTTGGATCATAAAATGAAAGGGGCTCAGTATACAGGCTGCCCTGGGGAGAGAGGACTATGCCAGCCCTCTCTCATGGCTGCAGCTTGACCAGGTGAGAAGCATTTCTCCATGGCCACTGCAGGTACAGCTGGGGTAGGAGTGCATGTCCCCAGCTGTGACAAGTCCAGGTTCATCTGCTCTGTGCTTCACAGCCAGAATGAGGAATGCAGCAAACTGTACTTCCCTTCACTTCCTGATGAAGGGAGGGAACAGCCAGCAACGTCCTCAGAGAGGGGAGCTTCAGCCCCACCCCTGACCTCTCTAAAGGGTGTCTGGGGGCAGTTTTGGATTGGGGAAAACGTCCCCCCATGAAACTCTTTTACTTGCCTGGCGATTGTCTTTTCCATATGATTTTATAAGAAGCAAGTATTTGCCAATGGATTAATAGGGCTTTACTTTTGGGGGTTTACTTTTGGGGGTTTTAACATATTTTGTGGCTACGAGGTATTTTTAGGATGTTTTTTTTTAAAGCGGGCTTTAATTTTATTTGTAGACCCTTTTTTTTTGGTTTATGGGCTTTACTATCATTTGAGACCAAGCCTAAGTCTTCAGTGGAGGAAACTTATATTATTTTTGCTTTTGATATTATCAAAATACATTAACTTTTTGATCTTAGGTAAAATTAATTATTTCTAATGGAGTCTGAAAATTATTTGTTTTAAGTTTTGAATGGAAGTTTTCAAAACAATGCTTTTAAATTTCATGTGTATCTTCCTTATATTTATTAATTATTTATATTTACATGCATGCCAGAACCAAGAAAACATCCCTTTGAAGGCACCAATAGCCTGCAAAGGGAAAAGGTGGGTTTGGGCTCTCTTGTTTTTTTTAAACAAATTACCCATGAAACACGTGTTTTCTTCTAAACCCATGCTGGTTTTAAAAGTGAGTACATGGTGGCCTTTATGCCAAATTTTTCATTATGGATTGCTGTTACTTTCCAGGTTGTGAGGGTGTTGACTATACAGCAAACATGTCCATAGCCATTCCTTAAATGGACTTCCTCCTTCTCTGTTGAGAGAACAGAACCAAGTCACTTCCAGAACACTGCATATACTGGTTTGACTTGCCAGTAGCTGTTGCTATAGTAACATTTTGGCCCTTCTTTCTTCTTTGTCTCAAAAAGCGGTTATTGTTACTTATTGAGCATCTTCCCAATTTATTTAAACGCAGATCCCAATGTAAAAATTTCTGTATAGAAACCCAGAATTGTACAGCTATCTGGGGTCATATTTATCACTTCATGTGCTTCAAGAGGGGTACTTGGAATAAAATCTTATAAAGAGAATGTACTGGTCTGTTTGTTTCTGCGAGAAAGTTCGTAATTCAGTTAGAATTTACTTTTGTGTGGTTGTATCATTTATTTAGAAAAAAAACACTTTTTTTTCTGTTTGTAAATTAAGCTGAACATGACAGATGAGGAGTTGAAGAAATTCAGTACCAGGTTTTTGTAAGAATATTTCTCATAATGTTCCTATTTAGTAATATTTGCTTTGTCTGGGGTGTTTGGAATCTAAATAGTTTTCTATAATCAAGAACAGTATTCTCAGTTTGCTCCTTGATCCGGGTCTGAGAGATTGCTTAAAAATACTTTGATGTCAAGATTTCCAGTACCACTTTTGACATCATGAGTCTCAATATCTTCTCGTTAGTATGTACAAGGGCTACTTAATTTTGAGGACAATGCAAAGAAAAAATAAATACAATCCTTAGAGCTAAGGGAATATGCAGAAAAAAATACTGACTTATTCCAGTAATTACAAGACATTATTCACAATTATGCACTTTATTTCTTTCTCCCAGAATTGATGGAAAATGAGACCACATGTATGTAATCCTTTCAGAAATTATCTGTATTGACAAATATTGTCATGCTAATGTTTTTCTTTCCTGGCTGATCTTGTTGTATGGTAGTCTGTTCTTCCAGTTGAACTACTATGCTCTAATTCTGAATAGTCCTGGAGAATTCGTGCAGATGTCCCCCACCTAAATATCCAATTCCAGTGCCACATACTCCTGAAGCAGCTCATGGTTTCCATTATTATATGTGATTAAACTATTTGTAGTCAGTTTTTTCTGCTTCTTATGATGCCCATATATTTCTTAATGTTATGCATAAATTGGTCCTGAAAATTACACTATCCTTTGTAGCAGAAAACATTCACAATCCTTTTACATTCTTGAATACATTTTATTAGCCCTCTTTTATAGATAGGAAAAAAGAGAAAGTGATTTCTGCAATGCTGGAAAGATACCAGAGTCATGATTGTAAATCAAATATTAGTCCTCTGCTCATTCTACTAGATCGCATTTCTTCACTATGCTTGTGTATTTGTTTTTTGATAATCCTTGTTTAATTGTTTCAGTTTTATCAGTGTTGACTACTTGTTTTAGAAGAGTAATGCCTAAAAAAATTAAACATCCACAGAACTAACTTTATTTTAGTTTTGTCCAGAAGTTATGTCTAGAATATTTTTAAATTCATAACATATTTTGCTACCACATATTTGTATGGAAATGTGACCAAATAGATCTTTTCCACCTATGATTTATACAGTCCAAATTCCAATCTCCTGCTTTTTTCATGCAAATAACTGGTTTATAGCCTTTTGGCATTTTTAATCTCATGTTTCTATTTTTTAAAAGTTGTCAGGAAATATAGGCACAAAAAGAAAGATTTTACACAACTTGAACAACACTGTCAAAAAAATCAAGTTGTTCAGTAAAATTCCCTGTAGACTTTTGAAAGCTATTCCATGTAGCTAGTAGTTTTCAGAATTCTCCTAGGGAACTTCCTACCATGCTTGGTCCTCTCCTCCATTCCTAAAGGGGCAAGTTGAGTTCTTCTCTGGATCATTTTGTGTTTGGAGGCCTAGCCTATTTCCCTGAACTTACATTAAGTCTTGATGACTGATAGTTCTGTTGGTTAGTCAGGAAGACAATGGAGGGCCATACCCTTTCCATTGTCTTCCTGACTAACCAATAGAACTATCAACTCTCATGACGTAAGTCCAAGCTGTGATGTTGTTAACATTGTCCCTTAACTGTTTGATATTCAAGCAGGTGGTAAGAAGTATTCACCATTCCAAGACTGCTGTGCTTGTTCAGAGTGTCCTCTAATGTCAGTCCTGTTAGCCCAATTGCCACCTATTGGAAAGTGTGGGCTTTGAATGTTAGATCTAACATTCTGCAGCTGCCAGCAAAATGATAGTTCTCCCTTGGACTTGGTAGTTCTCTCCTCAACTATGTCACCTTTAAAGTTCTGGAGGGCTGCTGTGATCCTGCTCCAAAGGTAGCTTTTGGCTCTATAGTTTACTACAAGTTATTCATGATACAGGTTGAAACTCTCTTAACTGGGAATCTCTGGTCTGGCAACTGGACCACAGATGTTCCAGGACTAGAGTCCTGGTGGAGAGCTAGTACATGGGAGCTCTGCGGGCTTGCAGGGCAATGAGAGACCAACACGAAGAAGAGCGGTGCAAGTCCCATGCATGGTAGAAGGGCTGCGTAATAGGGCAGCAGGAGCCCAGCACAGCAGCAGGGGCTGCAGTGGCGTAGCGAGGAGAGTTGGTCAGGGGCAGGTGCCCCCAGGCAACACACATGGGAGGGACTAATTTAGTCCCCCTCCACTCCTCCTGTCATCCCTTGGCTTGCCTGCTCCTCCTCTGCCTGCCGCCGCTGGCTGGAGTCTCCCCCCAGATCCCAGTCTGACCCTCCTCCATCTCTGCTGGTGGATTAGTGTGTGAGGGGGCCCAGCCACAAACTGGAAGAGGTGGGGGAACACACGGTACAACTTTCCTCCCTCCCCCTTCAGGGTCGGGCTCTGCCAGGTTCGGGTGGGGGGGGGAGGGGCCACAAATTTCACCTTTGCCCCCGGTCGCATATGTCTCTGAGTGGCTGGGCTCTGCAGTCAGAGCCCAGGGTACACAGAAGTGGTGGAGCTGCTAGGCGCTGCAGCAAGAGTGTGGTGGGGCTGGCAGGTGCTGCAATAGGGGCTAACAGAGCAGTGGGGACCAGCAAGAAGAGGGATGTGACCAGGAGGCCAGGGATTGGGACAGGGCTGGAGAGGATTGGTGTCAAGGGGGCCAGAATCACTTTCCCTGGTCTGGCAAAATCCCTGATCCAGGACATTCAGATCCTGAGAGTGCCAGACCAGGGAGGTCCAACCTGAACTGGGGGGGGAAGGAGGGTTCCTCACATGGACTATCTCCTGTATTCTGCCCCGCATGTGTCAGAGGCAGCAGCATGGGGTGGCAGAGCACGTGTTCTGTTCATCTAAAACTCAGACTGGTGAGCTGGGACTGAGCTCTCCTACCAGTCTGAATTTTAAATGCAGAGCACGTGAGGAAGAAGGGATTGTTGCGGTTAACCAGGAGAGTGAGCTGATGAGCAATATCTTATTGGTTAAACAGTTATCCAGCTAACAGCTAACATTCTTAGTGTTTATGCAATGGGTAACTTGTTTTACTGTAAATATCCTTGCTAAAAAAATTAACTAGTAAGCTGTACCTCTAAAATAAAGATATAGAAGGAAGTATACATTGTTGAACTTGCTACATCTTAATGATATTTTTGTTGCAACCGAACTGTGTAAAGCAGGGGGTCTCAAATTTTATGATACTGTGACCCCCCTCTAAGTTGCTCGCAACTCCCTTCTTAAGTTGCTTGCGACCCCCCGGGGGGTCGGGACCCACAGTTTGAGAAATCCAGGTGTAAAGCATACTTTAAAGAGGCTTTTAAAATTCTTGTTTTACTTATGAATATACTTTTTAATTTTATGGTTTAGTTTAGAAACATTCTTTTGAATGTTTATATCCCCTTGAGTCTTAATGTTCCAATTACGACGATCCTCACATTCTAAAGGTAGCCAGATATATCCTACAGCTCCTAAAAGGTAGGTCATGCCAGAATAGAGCATTCAACCAAAATATAAAAAAGAATGGGAGAGGGAAATTTGAAAAATCTAATCGAGTAATAATGCTTAGCAGGGATAATTCTCTTCATATTCTCTTAACCACTGGGCTCTCAGTGTGGCTAACTTTGACTGTGGGGATGACAGTGATATTTCATCAAGAAGATAGGTAATTACATATCTGACCTGACAATGTTCTAACGTTGCATACTGATAATTACATTCAGTTATTGTAATTTATACTATATAGCTGGAGTTCATCCTAGAAAATTAATCATACTGTACTTTTCCATTTTCATTTTGAATGAAATGTTTTAAAACTTAACTTTTCTTACTTGTAAAATGTCATGTTTGTTGGGTAGTTGTAACCTTCCATATAAAAAGAGTACAGTAAATTTCCGATAATCTGGCACCTTTAGGACCCAGGGGGTGCCGGATTATCAGATATGCCGGACTATCGGAAGGGGGAGCTATAAGGGGTCTAGCGTGGTGTGGGGGGGATGCCACCCCAGACCCCTCATAGCCCCCCCCCCTTTCTGACAGTCAGGCTCTGCCCCAGGCGTCCCCGATTCAGCCGCTGCTGGTCAGTTTCAGCAGCAGCTGAATCGGGGACACCTGCGGCAGAGCACCTGGGGTGTTGCCGGGTTGGTCCGGTAGTGCCGCTCCTTGGCGCTGCGAGAGCAACCCAGCAGCACCCCAGCTGTTTTGCCCCAGGCGTCCCTAAGTCAGCCGCTGCTGAAACTGCCCAGCGGCTGACTTTGGGAAGCCTGGGGCACCTCGGGCTTCCCGGAGTCAGCTACTGGTCAGTTTTAGCAGCGGCTGAATCGGGGACAGCTGGAGTGCTGGTTGCTGCCGGGTTGGCCCCACAGTGCCGAGGGGCAGTGCTACCGGGCCTACCAGGAGCACTCCAGCTGCTCTGCCGCTGGCTTCCCCGATTCAGCCGCTAGTCAGTTCCAGCAACAGCTGAATCGGGGAAGCCGGAGGCAGAGCAGCTCCAATGGTCTGGCTGCCCGGAGTACTTCTGGGTTCCTGATGGTGCCGGACCATCAGGAGTGCTGGACCATCAGATGCCGGACCAATGGAGTTTTACTGTAATTTGCAGAAGCGTAACTCTCCTTAATCAGTGTAAACTTATTGAGCGTTTATATTTTTAAAGTAATATTTTTAAAGCAATATTAATTACTTAATATTAATCTGTATATTAATCTTTTATATTTTAAAGTAATATTTTTAAAGTAATATTAATTACTTAATATTAATTTGTATAGAAAATCTAGTTTATTAATCATTGAAAAGTTACTTCTCTATAGCATCTCTGCTTTTTTCGGTAAATCAGTAGCAAAGTGGCTTTAGGTGGGTTAGATGTTAATTCCTTTACAGTGTCAATGTAAGCCATGTTATGATTTTAAAAAAAAGGCATATGTCTTCATTTATGGTTTGTGTATGTGTGTTTTCTGTGTCTGCAAGGAACAATTTTGTGCACTGAGCCTATCATTATATTAGCTGTTTTTGAGAGTCATCTCTCCACTAAATAAAAAGTTTGTAATTTATGTATTTTTCCCACCTCAATGCAAGTCATATTCTGATGCGTACAATCCATATTTTATTGCAAAGTGAATCAGGCCCCTCTTTTGTTAAAAAATTAGATTGTAAATGTTTGTCAGTATATCAAGGAGTATCATTTATAAATGGTAAAAAGAGGCTATTTTCATTTTGTCTACTGCCCTATAGTTTGGAATGCGAATTACAGTGTTCAGCAAGTGCTATGCTATAACTGCATTATGTGGATGCTGCTGATGCAAACTGAGATTTCTAGTTAATGTAATGTAGTCCTGAAGAGTAGTATGCGAACACAAACTAGGCGCCTTTCAGTTTGTCCCAGCAGTGTCTATACAAGGTAGTTACAGTGTAGCACTGCACTTCAGAGGACACTTCAATTCACACTCCTGTAATCCAAAGTGTGGTGCAGTGTAAACACAATCTTAGCCACATTTCAGAAAAGAACTTCACTTTACAATAATAAAAATTGAGAATTATGGATGTTTACAATTTGCATCATGAAAAACATGTGTAGTTGAATCCTAGCAGCTTCTTCATATGGGCGTTATAATGTTCCAATATCTTGGTTTTATGTTGTGTGTTTTTTATATGGGTCTACTCTAATAAAAATAAAGGCAGTAGTTGTACATATCATGTTCATGCAGTCTAGTCTGGACTTAGACTTACTTCATATCACATCCATTGGATTTGGTTTGGGGTTATTTTTGTTTATAAGGAAATGTCCTATAAGCATATAGAAGAATTTTTATGACCTGCAATTTGTAATAGTTTGAACTACACTGAAGGCTCATTCCTGAAAAAGTATTTGTGAACACAGCATAGAACAAGAAATATTTCTGAGCAAAGCTTCCCACAAAGACTGACCTCTTAATTAAACTACAGTATATAGTCAATGGCTTTAGGTTCATCTATTTTAAATCCGTCCCAAATATACCACATGTCTCTTACCTTGTCCCTTTCCCCCCCTTTTTTGGACAGTATTTGAATGTCATTTGATACCAGTGTTGGCAGGCATTCGGTTTTGGACTGGTGTGTCTTGTCAAAATGGGATGCTTACAGTTTTGGGCCCTGCTGCAGCCTCTGAGGACAGTGCATGCACACTGAGATAAATAGCTCTCTCACTTCTCTGGGCTTACCCGTACATGGGATAGTGTGTATGGGACAGTGTAGAAGGGGTGTACTCACTATCATGGCTCCTCCTACTGGTCAAACCAGGAATTATCTGTCGATTGGAGTGCACAGCCATCAGTGTCCTGCATGTCATCACTCTGCTCTCTGTTCCGCAATCTCCAGTCTCTGACTCTGCTGTTCTCTGGACTGCAGAGTCTTCTTCAGGACACTGCTCTCCAGCAGTGCCCACCACTCTGTACTTCCCCCCTCAGCAGTCCTCAGTCCTTACACCTGTCACTGGGGCCAGCTGCAGCCCCAAAGTATAGCCCCCTTGCCCTGGGGTAAGCCACAGTCCATATTCCAATGTGGCAAGATATGGTACAAGATGCAGTACAAATAGTGCTACAGTGCAAGGCCCACCCACTACACTCAGTCCTGACCCCAGAACCCTCTGGCAGCAAACATGTCCTGCCCTCCTACACTCCCCTTGACTGCTCCTGTTCTCTGGGCCATTTCTTGTTGACCTATGCACCTACTCAGCCCTTATATCAAAGTGGTAACAGGCTGAAGCTTCTCTTAGGCTCCCCCGAGCCTCTCCAGCATTGCTTTTTTCAAGGTGCTCTTGGGTCTTTTCCTTATTGAGACTTAGCAGCTTCTCCTTTGATTGTCAGGGCAAGAGTCTGCTCCTGTCTGTCCTGCAGCCTTTTTATAGGATCCAGCCATGCTCTGATTGGGCATCGCTAGTTGCACCTTGATTGTCTTGGTTTGTGCAGTCTTCCTCTGACCTCCTTTTAACCCTCTCCCTGCTGGAGTGGGACAGCCACCCCATTCCGAGCAGCAAATAAAGAGCTATGGATCTGTTCTCCATTTCTGCAGCTCTTTTACTTGAAAAACAGTATCAGAGGGGTAGCTGTGTTAGTCTGAATCTGCAAAAGCGGCAAGGAGTCCTGTGACACCTTATAGACTAACAGAAGTGTAGGAGCATAAGCTTTCGTGGGCAAAGACCCACTTCGTCAGATACATGCATCTGACGAAGTGGGTCTTTGTCCATGAAAGCTCATGCTCCTACACTTCAGTTAGTCTATAAGGTGCCACAGGACTCCTCGCCGCTTTTGAAAAACAGTGGATATGAGCCACAGGATGTGGTTACAGCATGAAAAGCAAGGTATAGTCACATGTTTTAGGAAGACCTCCTCTCTGACAGCAGAAAGACTGCAATACATATTTTTAATTCATTTTTTGTAATATTTCGTCTGTGTCTTTAAAAACTGAAAAAGGCCACCATTACCCAGAGAAAATTATGTAAATAATCTACATCAAACTACCCAGGAGGAAATTCTCTCTACTTTTAAGTATATAAGTAAAAGATAGTTTGATTTAACTTTGATTTTAAAAAAGAAAGTGCACTCTATGAACTTCATTCAGTATAATCTGACAGAACACAATAGTTAGATGTAATTGCATGTATATTATTTTTCTTAATTTATTATAAATACTTAGTATATAATTATAAGAACCTTGCACAATTATAAACTATATATGTGCCTCATATTATTAGAAAATAAGAGTTCTGTCTGAGGTTTTAGTATACCATAATAGGACATGGTACACTGTTCCTTTTATGAATTAGGGTGATTATCACTTAAGTCTGACTAGTCTTATACATTATTGAAATAAAATACATATTTTTATCTTTAATCTAAAAGATACAATTTAATCATCCTATTTTTATCTTGTACTTAAGGGAAAAAAAACAAGCTGGGTCTGAACTGGCCATCCTTTGGGTTTCCCTAATTTAGAGCCATATGCTCCTATGACTTGCTTCTTGAAAAAATACAGCAGATAACTTGAAGTTCACTTCTAGATTCGGGTGACAAATTCAAATAACTGACGTGGTACTATACTAATTTACAGCTCAAAAATAGTTTACTCAGATCTGCAAATAATCTGCAGATTCTGAATCATGAAAAAAATTGAGTCAAAGACAGCGTATTAGGAATGATGACTGGCGTGTTGAGGTGGATCCTCTTTAATCAGGGATTGCCCTAGACCAAATGGCACCCCAGGCAAGTGTTTAAGTACAATTTTAGGGATAACCACTCATGTAGGACATCTGACACAATAGACCAATGTTTTTTTAATCGTGAGGCCACTGTTTAGCATTGACCCACTGAAGCCATGTGACTAGTAATACCATAACCTGGTGAATGTGACATTCATATGTTCTATGGCGGCTTCTAAAGACCCAGAAATATTTGTTCCTTCATAATTTCCATCTCTAAGGGTCAGATTTTTGTATATAGGGGCCAGGATCCTCTTTCTTGTTGTAAGTTCCAATCTGGCACTTTATAGCTTTTGCCAAGTCTCAAAGAACAAGAGACCCTCCCCCTGAAAAAACATTGTCATTGTGACTAGTTACATCCTTCACAAAACACAGCATGCTCACAAATTTGCTTGCCTTAAGAATACCCTTAACTCATCTAGGAGCTAATGTAGTACTCAGTTTCTGTCGTATACTAATTTTTAATCATTGACTTTAGTCCTCTAGCTTGCCTGTTGAGCCATTGTACATGGTTAAATACCTCCAAAATGGTTCACAGTTGATTCAAAGGTGTCAGCAAAAGCTTGAAGTTGCTGTTGTCTTTTGAAACTTAAATAGTAATACTTGAAAAGGTCTTTTAAACTAAATTGAAACTTTAAAAGTTGGTATAATCTTTAAGTTCTAA
Source organism: Pelodiscus sinensis (assembly GCF_052426305.1). Classification (NCBI taxonomy): domain Eukaryota; kingdom Metazoa; phylum Chordata; order Testudines; family Trionychidae; genus Pelodiscus; species Pelodiscus sinensis. The sequence goes on from NC_143057.1 coordinate 73,451,959, forward strand.
GAAGAATTGTCCAAATTACTATATTTCATTTGTATGAACCCTTGTATGAACCATACAAGTACATAGGACACCTGTCATGGACTTACAACACTTGTGTTAAGTGTCATACAAAAACAAAAGCAAGGTACCATCCCAAGAAAACAAGAAACCTAAATAAACATATAAAACAAAGTAGAAGAAACTACAACCATTTGAGTTTTCCCTGAAGAGCTATTTCATAAATACTGACTAACAATGTAAATAAGGGAGGGTTTATAAATGAACATTTTTTACACTGTATAATTATTTATTTTAAATAATAGTGAGAATTCTTATAAATTGCTGTTGTAGAGGTATGAATAGAGATATTCAATAGGAAAAATTAGTAATAATTTGTAGTTATTAATGCCTTTTATGTGATCTGAAAGCACAAATTTGAGCTTTAAGAGGAAAATACTGTTCTTCTATTGAATTTGTACAGCACCAATACAATGGGGCACTGATCCTGATTAAGGCCCTTATAATTATATCAAAATGCAAATATTAAACAACTAGTACTCTATTTCTGTAGTGCTAATCATTTTATGGATAAAAAGCCTGAGGAACAAGCAGACTAAGTAACATGCCCTTGGAAGTTTGTGTCAGAGCTGGGAACAGCTCTGCCTGTGGTTGGTCCCCATGCATTAGCTACAAGATTATATTTTCTCCAGTTTATTCTTCCTTCTGCAATAGTAAAATGTCTTTTGTGAAAATAGGTACTTGAATTTTATCTCCCAGATACTTTGGTCCATATCCTGGGCTATGATGCAGCTGCTAGTGCAAACCTCTCTGCTAGTGCATACCTGCCCCAAAGTAAGCATAACCAGCCAAAAGAGGACCTCAGTCAAAGCATTCTTTCAGGGACACAAAATTGATGTAGAAGCTGCTCAACCATCACCTTCTGTTGAAGGGCATTCTGGATGGACCTGACTGCAGGATAAGATTCTTGAGGACTGTTTCTAGCTCAAGAGCAAGTAGAGGAACTACTGCAACCAACATTGGGAAACCAGAGCAGCACATAGCAAGTCCAGGGTCAAAGGAATTTTTGTGGCAACCCCACATGTATTACGCATTGTGCTACATATTCCTTAGCTGTAGTCAGGTTCTGGGCCATTGTCTTTAGTAAATAAACTATAGCAGGTCTTTTTGGTGAGCTTTAAGAATTCTTAATAGTTTTCTATTTTAATACCTAAGAGAGATTACTGCATCATAGACTATGACTGAGTTAGAAAATGCTTACAGAGGGATTTTATGTTTGAGAATTCTGCTTGGCTGTTTAAAGCAATACTGCTATAAAAATGTTTTTGTACCAGATGCAGTAAATTAAACAAGAGGTTGTAGTTACACCTTGTTTTCAGCTATAGTCAGAGTTTATTACTCCCGGTGTGATTGATCCAGATGTCTGGATTTCAAAAAGGTTTGTCTTTTAAAACATCTGAACATCAGGAAAGATACAACAAACACAAATAAATCAAATTTACAAAACTGTTTCAGATTAACCATATTTTAATGTAGTATATACAGTATTAATAGAAGTCTACTTTTGCATGGCATGTGTTCTATTCCTTGTTTGGAGCAAATACATTATGATAAAGTCTCATGATGGATGATTTTGCTGCTTAGTACCAAGAAGCAAAGTAAATTAGAATTCTTCTCACTATGTGCCTTAGAGCCCATTTCACCTGACTCATCAAATGAAAAATTCATCAATTAATCCTCTGACAATAACGATATATACACAAAAATCAATCCTGGATTGATTTTTTTTTAGCTCAAACATGAAAACCAAGGTCCGACTTGTGCATTGTGTGGAATTTCTCTTCATTTCAACCTTATTATCGAGTATAAAAGCTGATGTGTTCATATAATTATTTGTTCTGAGTCAACTACAAAAATGTGATTGTTTGAGAAAGGGTATATGTGCTATGGTGATGTTCTGAGTTAGCTAATAAAGTTGTCAGATGCATGTAAGAACACAGCTGATACGAATCCCCCTAGAAGGCAAGCAGTGGAAAGACACACTGATCACTGAATCCTGATGGGAGACCACCCAGAATAGTTAACACTGACCGGAGTACTGAGGAAGATCAAAGAGAGAGAAGAGCAATGTAAAATAAGTTAAAACTCAAATATTTATGTGTGAAAATGGTCTTCTTGGGAAAGTTTTAATATTAGTTTTTTATAAAACTAACAATTTGATAATATATTTTGTATTGTTAATGTTGTAGCACTCTCTAAACAGTAAAAGACTATATGTGAGGCTGGGGAATCTTTTACTTTTATAAACTCTTAATTTTTTGGTGATTGTTGCAGCATATTCCAAATCCATTAAAATGTCTAGAACGTCTCTCTTATTTAGCTTTAATAATCAATTTTTTTGTTCACAAAGTACTTTGAAATGGCAAAATGTCTTCCTTTGAAACTTTTACTGGATATTAATGTATCTTTCCCCACTTGAGCACAGTTGAAGTTGAGAAGCCTTTTTGAATCATTTTATCTTACGTACAAATGTTTAAGGCACACAGCAGAAATTCCAGATAAGAAATCTCTCACATCACTAAGATGAACGCAGGTTGCTTTTTTTTTCTATTTAAATATAGAAAGGAAAGGTAGTCAAGTTCCTGAATTACATTTATAAGCTCATGTCTTTGCCTTCTGATCAGATTAATATTTTAAGCAATTTGCCTCAGATGTGGGAAGGATTGGTAGCTACTTGCTGAGTAAGTTCTTGACTATGTGTTTAGATGATGCAATGAGAGAAAATCTTTTTCAGTGAAATTTCCTTTTTTCTGTACCACTGGCCCATCAAACTATTTTTCAATTTGTATACACATTTAGTGTTTCATGCATTAATCAACATGTCATCAATTCATTACTCTTAGCGTACGTTTTTAAAAATAAAGTTAATCTCCTAAATAAAAAACCCCCAGCAGTGCTAAACAAAAGTTGGAAAATTCAGTGAAAAATGTTAAGTTAAAGAATGCCGTCAATATTCCTTACCACAGACATAGTAAATTTTGATAGCTCTCCCCTGAATGTGTGTGTTCTTGCAGCAAATGAACATTAACAAATACTTTCATGTTTTATAGATGTAAAAAGACCCGAATACATACAGTTAAAAAACTATTCAATTGCTATTTTTGCCCCACAATAAGCAATAATAAAATCATGGAAAGACTTTTGCTAAGGGTATAGAATCTGAAATGTTTTTTGTGGTTTAAAATTAAAACTGTGTTTTAGAGAGTGGCTGTTGAGAGTAAAGTGCTTTGCATGATTGAAGTAAGATTATTGTTCTTGTGGTTTATCATCCTACTATACACCAGTAAAGACTTGTGTGATCTTTCCCATTTCTGATCAGCCAGGATGATTTTGCACCTATGCTATCAGTACCTGAATACTTTAGCAGTTATTGTGATTAAAATCTTTGTAAAATAGGGAAGTAAAATAAAATCCCCTATACACAAACACTTTTTTCTTCTGTGTAAAACATCTCCATTTATAATTTTGTTAGAGCTATTCAAGTTTAAATAGTTTTAGAAATTATATATGGAGTTTTTACACAAACAGCTCTAGTATTTGCATTTTTTATGACCCCAGATGAAGAAAGATATGGAAAAAAAACTTTCTTATACATTTGCATTTAGGTGGCTTGATTATATCCTATCATTTCAACTTTACTTCATCTGCCTATTTATATGTATGTATTTGCATAATTCCTATGGGAAATGTACTTTTACCAGAGAATGAGTAATAAAGAGTAACTTCCAGGTAGTGAGCACATATTTCAAAATATGTTTTAATCTATTTTTATAATTTTTTAAGTTTTCCATAGTGATAATGTATATTTTAAAAACTGTGGCTGTTGTAATATACTGCTTCTAAATATACAATTAACATGTACTCTTACAAGTGTGTACTATATCTGTATAAAAATAGTTTTTGTGCTTTATTTCTTTAAGATAATCTTAACATTTACTAAGTAAATTAGCATAGTTTACTTGAGAATCCAATTTTATAGTTTTTATTTACAAACTACATTCATGTTGGATTTTTTTCCCCCTTTGCAAATGAAAATTGTTAGCCTGCCTAAGAAAGAAATGGAAAAGTCTCTGTTCAAAGACTGCCAAGCTACACAGTTGTATTAAATCTAATCTTTTTATAGTGCTATAAATGAATAAAGGTTGCACAAAGTGGGGAAAAAGAGAATAGCCAAATGGTCAGCAGGGGGCAGTCATGATTGGCAGAGGTAGTCAGAAAGAGTAAGGAATGAGTATTGCAGTCTTAGTCCTGAAAGTGAAAGCATTCAGATCATTTTAATGTCACCTGATAACTTCCTGACCACAGCAGAACTATCAGCTGGTTTCACAGTTTTACTGGATGCCTTTTGAAAATACACTGTTCTTAAAATACTTCGTTCTGTTCACCTCTTAAATTTTCAGTATTTTTTACATTTCCAAACTTCAACATAAACAGCTAATTAACATAAATACTGGCATTTTGTCTACTGTGCTTATATGTGTTTTTTTTTTTTTTAACTTCTGGTAAATTAAGCAGATTCGAAATGGCTGAGATGGTTTTCATTGGACAAGTCCTGGCTATGATCATTGGCAATGTTTTGTTCTCTATTGATTAAATTATGATGCCATAACCTAAGCAATTAGGCTAACCTTTCCAAGGGTGTTATACTTATACTCTGCCTTATATATAAATGTATGATTTTTTAAGTTTCTGTGTATACCTTTCAGCTGCCATTAACTTCAAGTTGGGGAGTATCAGGTTGATCACCTATTTTAAAATCAAGCTATTTTTATTTTACATGCCTAAATCTATATTTGTCTACTCTTGGGTTCCTGGGTTGGAAAATGTTGGCCCTAGCCTACACCTTGTCAACGTTATGCGTACAATTTGGGAAAATAAAATCTCTTTGGTATTGATGCTATAGAAACATTATATGTTCTCATTGTTTAAATTCAATTAACTCACTTGGTGGATATGGGACAAATCTTGCACTGGTAAAAATTGAAGAGAGGCTTTTTAAAGGCTGATAGCTGCTGTTTTCTTCATTCTGTTGGGTACAACCTAGCTCAGGTATGCATTTCCACTTCTTTTTGTAAATCAGGTCTGATCCTTCTCTGTTGAGGTCCATGAAGTTTTGGCACTAGCTTAAATGAGACAGGGTCAAGTTTTGGAGAGGAGATGTTGGTCTTGTCCAAGAAACTGCTGCTGAAATACATCTGGCAGTGTCTGATATAAGGCAGCCTGTCCACAGCAACCCCGCTCTCTACTTTTGTGACACCATCTTGTCCCCATCTTTTACCATGACAGAATTGGTTCACATAGAGTTTGGGTTCTTTACATGCTTATGGTATACACATTTGCACAGGGTGCATACTGCCTTGTAGTCTCTGTTTACATGCCTGCTGTTGTGTGCAAAGCACATGTGCTTGGTCTTCTGCACCATACGGCCGCATCTGCACCTAAGTATGCTGTTACTTAATTTGGGGGAAGCATCTTTAAACAAAGATTCATTATATACTTTTAAGTTTTATTATTGTTTTTTACCTTGATTTCAGGGCTTAGGGTCCAGTTCAGAAAAATACTTACGCAAGAACTGAGCTTCATACCTATTCAGCAAAGTGTTCTTTTAGCAGCAGTTTCATGTAGTGGATAGGGCAATGGACGGGGACTCTGGAGACGTGGGTTTCTCTTCCTGGCTCTGCCTGTGACTTGCTGGATGATCTTGAACAAATCAATTCCCTTCTCTGTGGCTCAGTTTACCCATCTGTAGAGTGGAGATAATGATGCCAACCTCCTTCATGAAGTGCTCTCAGATCCCCTAATGAAAAGCATATATAAGGACTAGATATTATTTATACTTAAACATGCTCTTAAATCCTGTAGACTTAAGTGGGCCTTAAGTTCTTGCAGAAAGTCAGTTATGTGCTTAAGTGTGTTGCTGAATTGGGCACCTAATACCTCACTATATCAAATTCACCTTGGCTGAGATGTAGGCTCTAATTCAGTGAGGGACCTATGCATGTACACACTCCCATTGGAGTGGAAAAGCTTATATGCTAAAATTTAGGCACGTGCTTAAGTATTTTGTTGAACTGAGGCTTTGGAGTAAAAATTGCCAGTGTAGATATGATAGTCATCATTTATTTCTTACAAATGCTGGATTTTGGAGATAGTTTGCGTGTTTAGTGTATTTGTTTTTGTTCAAGTTCTAAACTAAAGGTAAGAATTTAGACTTTGTATTCCTTTGGGATTTAGAAAACAAAAGGCACTAAGATTATTCTCACTATACTATCTTTGGGCATGTCTAGACTTTTTCTTTCACTTTCAAAAGACGATATGCAAATTTGTACCAAATTTGCATATCTTCCAATTGCTTTTTCAAAAGAGGTTCTTTCGAAAAAGAATGTAGTCTAGAAGTGATTTTATTCTTTAAAAAATGAGGTTTACACTGTTCTTTTGAAAAAGGGTTTTTCTCAAAAGAACTACATCTAGACTACTTTTTCGAAAGAACCTCTTTCAAAAAAAGATCAGAAGAAAATATGAAAATTCGTGCCAAATTTGCATATCTTTCGAAAGAGAAAGCAAGTCTAGACGTGCCCTTTGTGTGTAGTATTAGGCAGTCTTACTGTGAATTATACTTACTGGGCAAGGTTTCATATACAAATTAACCTTTATAAAAGGATAAAATGCTTATTGGCAGCATCTTATAAAATCGTGTTTTGTATCAGACATTTTATCACATTAATATACTACAGATCTGTTTTAAAAATAAACTGTTCACCTAACAAAAACCACCAAGGAAAGTCAGAGTTTAATATTTTGTTGTAGGAGCAGAAGAATGGGAGATATTGCAATCTGTGCTCCCCACCCTCCACTCTGTTATGCCTTGGCTCTGCAGCTGATATGGCCCTGCTCCAGCTTTGGCTTTGCAGCTGATAAGGGTCTCTGAACAATGAGTTATTTTAGTACTGTGCAATACCATGTGAGCTGCAATACCTAGGCAAAATGGAGTGAGTTGAAGAGAAAGATAATTCTGTATGCAGCAGTCTGTTAGAAATAATTTCCTTATTTTTTGAGTTTGCCTTGTATCATTTTGATGTGGCTTTTGTATTTTTTTCTAAAATAGTTACTGTATTTAAGGTTTATATCATGTAGTTGATAAGCCTTGCTGACATGGGCTTATTTTTAATAACATTTCTGCTTTATTAAAGAGCCGTGTCTTTTTACGTGAAATTGTTATCTTCTTTTAGGTGATAAAGATGGTAGGATTTCTGACTAGACAAACTGCAAGTATAACGGCTGTTATCTTATGTCATTTCTTAACTGCACATTAGGGCTTATCTCAAACTACAATAATAGTACAGTACAGGGATTCCTTAAACTTTATTAGTAGAGTTTGAAATGTGTCTATTTCTGTGAAGATATAGGACAGTATAACTCAAAGTTGGAACTAGGAATGCTAAATCTCTGTGAAAATGTAAAAGTGCATAAGTTTCTGCAAATTTAAATGCACTGATTCACCTATGCTCTGGTCATGTGTATGATACACATGTGTTTACATATGCATGCATACTTAGTACCCTTGTACAGAACTAATTGGCTGTGTGTCATGATGGCCATGATTTTTCAAAATGAGTGTCAAAATTAACGTCTAAATCCCTATTTAGAATCTAAATACAAATTTTGGACAGCCTAATTTTAGATAGCCACTCTTTCAAATTCAGGAGTCTGTGTGTATTATAAGTGAGGTTGGTGTCACTGCCTATATTAAAGTTATCCAACATTCTCATTATAAGACTGTTTTCAGTTTAATATACCTGTGCCAGATTTTAACTGCTGAGGCTGAAATTTTCCATATTGAATGTGTGCCTCCAGAGTGGTGATTTTTGCAAAATTTCAACCAAAACAAATCGGTCCTTTCTGATAAAAGGACAGAGAAAAATGTTTCACCAGTATTCAATTTTGATGATTTTTTTTCTTTGAAAAACTTTAGCACATGTATGCTTAGGAGGAGGGATTTGAAGTTTGACAGAGGAGTAACTTTTGTGTCAAGAATATGGCTTTTTGCGATATGCATAGAAATTTACCTACATTTAGCCACTTTATAACATGTTGAAAAAAATCATGGTCAGTAGGGCCTTATGAGAGCTTCACAGTTAAATTCCCTGAACATGAATAACTCTAGGGCTGAGCAGGACTTTCCCTGCAGTTGTAGTTCTGGGCTAGGTCCAGGCTCTAGAATTGACAGCAGACAGTCTGTCTCTCCTGTGCTTTCAGTGCATCCCTGTCAGGCCTTGATATTGATATCATTCCAAATTACTAGATGTAGGAGTAAAGAATGTAGGTTATACAAGTTGAACCTCTAAAAGCTGGGATTCTCTGGTCTGGCAGCATCTGGATCATGGATAGTGCTGGACCAGAGAGCCCTGGGTGAACAAGTTCAGAATCCTAGGCTGATGGTGGGGAACCTAGCCCCAGCAGGGCCGGCGTAGGGGAAGAGCACATCCCTGGCCAGGTCTGGTGGCTAGGACTGCAGCCCCTTTCAGTACTGGAGGGAGAAGGGCCGGGGGCCAGGAGTGCAGCCCTGTTTGGGGCCTGGTGCAGTGGAGGAGTGCAATCCCAGTTGGGGCTAGCGGCAAGGAGTGTTGCTGGGTGTGCAGCCCGGACTGGTGCTATGGTGGGGTAGGAAGAGAGGGGCACAGCCCCTACTGGGCCTGGAGGCTCAGCGGAGCTGGGCCCTGTCCAAGGCTGGCTCACTGAGGGATGCAGGCCTGCAACGGTGTGAGGCTGGAGGCAGTGACAGGAAGCACAGCCCCCATCTGAAAGCAGAATCTACAGCCGGGTAGGGAGCCTTGACGTCCCCTTGTCTGACAAACTCCATTGTTCAGGACCAGTCTGGTCCCAAGGATGCAGGACAAGAGAGGTCTGACATGTACTTGTAGGAGGAGGGAATCTATCCTGACTTGTATTTTAAGGTGGATAATCAGCTGAGCATGAGCCAACATTGATTATTTGCTCCTTGGATGCATAACCGGAATCTTGTGTGGGAGTAGAGAGGTTATTAAGTTTAGCAAGGGCGCAACTGCTGCTGGAATACGGTGTCTGGTTCTGGTGTCTGCAGTTGAACAAGTATGCTGATAAATTGAGAAGGTTTAGAAAAGAGCCCGTGAAGGACTAGAAAACATGCTTTATAGTGATGGACTCCAAAATCTCAATGTGCTTAGTTTAACTAAGAGAAAAGATAGTTGTGTTTTGTTTTCTGACCTCCAAAAGTGTCAAGATTCCTCATGAGTCTCTTGCATTCTTACTCATCTGATAAAAACCTGATTCCTATGTGGAATCTCAACATTGTCTTAAAACACAGGAAGCCTCTGTTCAAACAATTATTGGATTGTTCAGTACATTACCTTTCTGGTTGTCATTTCCTCAGTGCAGAGGGTCAGCAAGCTCTATACCTTTCTGGCTTAATTCACTTACACATCTTCTCTAAGGCTATGTCTAGACTGCAGGCTTCTTTTGAAAGAGCCTCTTTCGAAAGATCGCGTCTAGACTGCAGGCGGATCTTTCGAAAGAGAAATCCGCTTTTTCGAAAGAGAGCACCCAGCGAGTCTGGATGCTCTCTTTCGAAGACGGCCTATTTACATTGAAGAACGCCTTCTTTCGAAAGAGGAACTTTCGAAAGAAGGCGTTCTTCCTCATAAATTGAGGTTTACCGCCATCGAAAGAAAAGCCGCGTTCTTTCGAAATAATTTCGAAAGAACGCGGCTTGAGTCTGGACGCAGGGGAAGTTTTTTCGGGAAAAGGCTACTTTTCCCGAAAAAACCCCTGAGTCTGGACACAGCCTAAGAGAAAAGGTGATTTTGGGACCACATCCTAAGTTCATCTGGAGGTGATCACCAAGCATCATCTGAATCAATTGATTAATCTACCCAGTCTCCTTCCCAAAGATTAACTCAACACTAGGGCTACGTCTAGACTGCATCCCTCTGCCGACAGAGGGATGTAGATTAGGCACTTCGAAAGTGCAAATGAGCCCAGGATTTGAATATCCTGGGCTTAATTTGCATACTTACGTTTGGTCGCTGTGCCGATCATGTGTCCTTTTGAAAGTTAAGTTTTTTGAGGAGTACAGGATCTGCTGAAAAAGCTCCCTGCTGTCGGCAGAGCCACAACTAGACTTCACTTTCACTTTCGAAAGGGCACGTGATCGGCACAGCGACCGAACGAACGTGAGTATGCAAATGAAGCTCGGGCTCATTTGTACTTCCAAAGTACCTAATCTACAACCCTCTGTCAGAGGGGAGTGTAGTCTAGACACAGCCTAGGAGACATACCTTGGACACTTCCATAACTGTGCTCTGTTACCAAACCAGGCCCAAAGTCTTCGAACTGTTTCCTCATCTCTTTGTGGCCTTATTTAGCTCAATAGAACACCAAACTGATCTGTTTCATAGAATCTCTCAGTGGATCATGCAATGTTATCCCTCTGTTATCAGCTGCCTGATCAGCCTCAACTTCTGAACATGAAGGCATGGTTTACTAGGGCGAATGAAGCATCTTCAGTCTACTTCAGAAACATGTTAGTATCAAGGAACTGCAAAGCTGCAACATGGAGCAACCCATTGACTTTTTGTCAAGCATTACACCTTTGACATGGCAGCTAGTTCTAATGCCAAGTTCAAGAGAACTCTTTGACTAATGTAACAGTCCTCATTTCTACTGTCTAGAGGGGATACTGCTTGCAAGAAACTTACAGTGGAATCAATTAAAAGAAGAAAGAATACTGTTAATTTTCCTGGGTCTTTATGAGGCTATAATAAGACACATTACCTGCCCCAAAGAATTTACAATCTAAACTTCCTAAAATTAAAAATATTATTTGCCTTCCACAGATATGGAAATTGAGACATAGCAAGACAGTGACTTGTCTGAGACCACACAGTGAGTCAGTGGCACAACTTCAATTAGTATTAGAGTTCCTTATTTCCAGTTCTGTGGTTAAACAGCTAGACAGTGCTATCTTTCCTTTATAACTTTAAGCAGAAATTATTTTAAGCACCTGTATTTCAAATCCCAACACATTCCAACACCTTATCGATTTTTAGCACTGTTCCTGAACCCACTGATTATATTAACCACATTTAAAACATCTATACAAAACACAGCTTGCTGATTTCAGAGCTATTCATTCAAAATTGTGTTGTGACTGTAGATAAAAGCTCAGCGTATACACTCTGAATACAACATCTACAATATGAGTGTGCTTACAGCACTGTTATCCTTAGAAATGAGAATCAAAATAGTTTTCTTCCCTACATCTATAAATAACTGAAATTGCATTTTAGACACATGCTTTAGCTGCCATCCAGCTGTTTTGTTGAAATGCTGAAAAATAGTGCCCAAATGGCTAGATTCCCACTTAAATGTTACTTGATGAAAATAATGCTTCTGCTTTTTAACTTCTGTAAGGCAGCCTGAAAAATTCTTCTTTGCTAGATTGACACTATAAGCAACATTTAGGTTCATATTAGTCTTATGTCTTCTTCAATGGGACATCATTAGCCCCACTATCAGTGTCACTAACCTCACAATTTTTTGACTCTTTCCCCCAAGGACACATGACTCTGTTCTTCTTTCATTTAATTTGATGCTGGGACTTGTGACAGCCCCTTTAAGATCCTCTTTATTTCAGTGTCATAATGTGTGGAACTTCTCTAGGTTATTTCAGTCTCCCTTGGAATGTAGAAATATTGGTAACATCCTTAGTGGAAAAACAATAACCATAAGAATGTTTCTCTCCCCCTCCCCCCCGCCCACCTTCAACTATAGAATTTTTTCTGGGTGAATGATGCTCATGAAATCTATCAAAATATCTTCCCTTCCTTAGCTACTGCTAAACACCTGAATGGTCCAGAAAATCAGATGCAGAAAATATCTAGATATTGTTAGCCTCCTGACTTCAGCACTGTTTCTCTCCCCTTCCTCCATTATACTAGTGAGTGCTTTGTTCAACCCAAATTTATATAAATTTTCCAAACTATGAGGCTTCCTCCATTTCCCATGGGAGACTTTTCTGCATCCTAATACATATCACAGTCAATAAGGTTTTTTTTCTCCCTGATACTTAGTATACACTCTGTACTTGAGATAATAAGAGTGTGTCAAATTAGCCACTTTTAAAAAATGCTAACATGAATGGCTTCCCCAGATGCCCCAGGAATTCTGTCAGGAATAAAAACCCAATCTCATCACTTCTAGTTTCTCTTTAGTTTTTCTCCTCCCACTTCTGTACAAAGCCCTACAAGTTTATTTCTCTCCTTTCTTAATTCCCCAGCCATATCCACCCATTTTTTCCCAGGTTCTTCTGCTCCAGTTGCTTATTGTAACTCTGTCTTCTTCTCCAAGTCTTCTTGCCTGGGTGGGGGGAGGGAGAGAATGTTCTTTTCCCCAAACTGCGAGTCTCAGGCAGGCATGGAATTTGCCTCTCTGCGCATGGCCCTTTTGGCCTGACTGGAACTGTCCCCTCAAATATAGATGCAAACGATGCCTATGTTTTTCCTCATTCTGTAGTGCAGTCTCCACCAACATCTCTGCCTTATTCCCTGGCAGAGCTGTGTTTCTACACTTACTGTGCCAATCAGAGTAATAGCACCAGCATTTATGGTCCTGACTGTGTGCCCTTTTCCCTTCTTTCTTTCTTATTGTTCATTTTGCCTGTCCTGATGGTGCTGAAGTTCCCATTGTGGATAGGAGATGAACTATGGCATCACAGCAGTTACAGGCTGTCTGCATTTGAACAGCAGCAGGAATAGCATGTCTTACTTATATGGACCCTGTCTCTCTTCTACAGGTAATCATGAAGACAAAAAGTGAGAAATCCTCTATGTTCAGTTCTTCAGCTAGTAGACCTCCTGGTATTGAAATTGATAATCTGTAGGTCAGGAGTGTCAGAGGCAAAAGCAGTGTTTTAAAACTAGAACCAGTTTAGGGAAGACTGTCGAGGAGCTGTGCACAAGCCATTAAAACTGAGTTATTCCCAGAAAATTGGAGATAGATGCTCGCTCACCCTCCCTTTGCACTTGAAGAGTTGCACATTGGGACAGATTAATCCTTCATTAATAGCCTTTACTAAGTAACACTCAAGACCAGTTTGGCCCATGCAATCAAAATAAGTACACATGTCAAACCTCTGTGTTTCTCCTACCTGCTTTGGAAGAACATTCTCTGAAAACACCTGGTCCTGATTCATCAGAGTACTTTACTGAAAGGAGATTTACTGACAGAAAACTACAATAATGAATGAAGCCCTTTGTTGGGATTCTGTTGGGCTTTGTAAGATTGCCCAGCAGGAACTGATGAACATGGTTCAGCTATAAAACCGATAGAGTCCTGTTCACATTAGCGTTAAACTGGTTTGAAATGAACTGTGTTCAGCAGAACTGTGATTAAAATGCCTCTCTAGTTGAGTCCTTTCACATACCTATAAAAAATCCCTGTAGTATGATCATAAACCATATTGATTATTTTTGAACTAGAGTTGCTTTCCTGGATATGATTTAAAAGTTATAGTGTAGACAGGCATGATATAAAACTTCTACATACCTATTAGAGCTTAAGGACAGAAGGGACCACTAGATCATCTAGTGAGTCTGACCTCATGTTTATCACAAGCCATCAACATGATTTACCACCTACCCACTAAACCCAACAACTTGAGACCAAAGTAAATGAGAACCACAGAAGATTTTTTTTTTCCACAGGCAGAGACAGGAGAGATCAAGGTGCTTGAGGTCCCTGCAGTGGTAGATAAATGATTAAATAAGATAATCCTGGCAAGTGACCTGCATCCACATGCTACAGAGAAAGGCAGCCCCTCTTCTTTCTCCTCCAAGTCACTGCCATCTGACCTGTGGGTAAATTCCTTCCTGACCCCACATATGATTAGTTAACATGAGGAAGAACAAGACTGGGACTTTTCAGTTTGGAAAAGAGGTGCCCAAGGGAGAATATAATAGGGGTCTATAAAATCATGAGTGGTGTGAAAAATTGAGTAAAGAAGAGTTATTTACTTCTTCCAATAACACAAGAACTACAGATCAGAAAATGAAATTACAGTAAAACTCCAATAGTCCGGCACTCCTGATAGTCCGGCATCAAAATGGCAAGAGCCTAGTGAGTGAACTTCAGCAAAAAATGAGTCACAAGGTAACAGCGGCAGCAGCTGAACTGAGCAAAAAGGGTAAAAAAGGCTTAAAAAAACTAAAACATTACAGTATACTGTATACAGTATGTACAATAAAAAGGATTAAGAACACTTTATATACAGTATATAATGTATACAGTGTATGTATATATATATATATATATATATATATATATATATAACCATCTTATAGTACCTCCTGATAGTCTGGCATATTTGATAATCCAGCACCACCTAGGTCCCATAGGTTCCGGATTATCAGAAGTCTACTGTAATAGGTAACAGGTTTAAAACAAAAAAAGTCTACTTCACACAACAGAGTCAACCTGCAGAACTTCTTGCCACCAGAGCATGTTCTGAAGTCCAAAACTATAACAGGATTCAAAAAAGAGCTAGATAAATTAATTCAGAGGTAGTCCATCAATGGCTGTTAGCCAGGATCGGCAGATATAGTTGCCCTAGCCACTGTTTGTCAGAAGCTGGGAACAGGGGATTGTTCACTTGATTGCGTGTTCTGTTTATTCTTTCTGGGGCACCTGGCATTGGCCGCTGTTGAAAGACAGTATACGGGGATATATGGACCTTTTGTTGGACCCATTATGCCTGTTCTTATGCCCAGCATCTGAGAGAGAGAGAGAGCGTGTAGCTGCTTCTGTTTTGCGCAAAAACGGAGAGGCATAAGGATCTTGCGCAAAACGGGGGATTTACACAAAACGGAAGTGGCTACACTGCTTCTTTTTGTGCAAAAACCCCTTGCGCAAAAAGAATCGGCAGAGAATATGCTAATGACATTGCGACCCATGCTAAAGAGTCCCTCATTAGCATATTTTCTGCCGAAAAAACTTGTAGGATAGACAAAGACTCGGTGTCCTGGATTACCCTGGGCAGTGTCCCATCTCAGTCCATGGCCATCCCTGATGTTTCAGAGGAAGTAGACGATAAAAAATCGCCCAGAATATACTGGGGAGAAAAGGTCCCTTCCTGATCCCTGCAAGTGTCCAGCTACTACCCTGAAGCCTGACTTTTAGGAACAAAAGACATCAACTGGAAGTGAGCTCCAGAGCTGTTGAGCTCTGCTGCCTGCATTTGCAACTCCAAGTATCTCGTTACAAAATAGGCTCTCCAATCTCATGATCACTCTAGTGGCTCTTTTCTGCATCTGTTGCGGTTAAATTTATTTTTCTTGAAGCTGGATGACCAGAATTGTCCACACTATTCCAAATGAGATCTTGCCAGTGCCTTGTGTAATGGCTTTAATACATACTCCTTTATCTGTAGTGTAAATGCGTTGCCTAAAATATCTTAAGATCACATTTCCCTTTTTCACAGCCAGATCACATTGGTGTTGTGCACACCCAGCTTAATGATGCTACAAACTTAAAGCTTATATATAGCAGTATGTTTTACCATTATAATAAGAATAAAAATGACTTAGACACTAAAGTGCTCTTGAGTCTCCCTGTCAATTCATTTTCTTGTTTTTAAAAATGATTTTCTTCTCTCCTGTTGCTATTTCAAAAGCCCTATTCAGAATACAAAGGAAATATGAAGGCCCTGATCCTGCAAACACTTGACTTCAATGGCAACTTCTTATATTTGTAAAAACTTAAAAAACAACAGATAGTCAGGTAGCACTTTAAAGACTAAAAAAACATACAGATAGCATCATGAGCTTTTGTGGGCACAGCCCACTTCTTTAGATGACCAGAAAAGCTCATGGTACCATCTCATGTTTTGTTAGTCTTTAATGTGCTACCAGACTATTTGTTGATTTTTAAGGGTTTTTTTCCTGTTATAGACTAACTCGGCCACCCCTCTGAAGCTTTTGTACATTTGTAAAGTTAACTTGCTGAACTGGTACCTGACTGACTATTAACAGGAAACAGTGCAACTAGATATACACACCACACAGTGCTGTCAAATGCATAAGGCAAACAAACTAGTTTTTCTCTAGTCTGTTTTGGTAATAAGGTTAGGTATTTCTAGTAATGAGTTAAAAATAGATAGAAATGTGATATTTAAATTTGAGGCTAGAGGGTGGCTTGCAGTATACTTTTTACACATTTCCTTTAATGGATACTCAAGGGCTGTGTCCAGACTCAGGGGTTTTTTCGAAAAAAGTAGCCTTTTTTCGAAAAAACTTCACCTGCGTCTAGACTGCAGCCGCGTTCTTTCGAAATTAAATCGAAAGAATGCGGCTTTTCTTTTGACGGTGGTAAACCTAATTCCACGAGGAAGAACGCCTTCTTTCGAAAGTGCTCTTTCAAAAGAAGGCGTTCTTGAAAGCAAACAGGCTTTTTAGAAAGAGAGCATCCAGACTCACTGGGTGCTTTCTTTCGAAAAAGCGGCTTGCTTTTTCGAAATTCCGCGTGCAGTCTAGACGCTCTCTTTCGAAAGAGGCTTGCAGTCTAGACATAGCCAAGGAGGAACTCTGTGCCACTGCACCCATACAATATTCATGACTCCCTGCAGATTTTTTTTTCTTTTGTAGACAATACATTCTGCTGGAGAGGCGCTGCAGTCATGCCTGTTGGCAGAAGAGAGGGCAGAGTGCAGCACCCTGCAGATAGAGAGAAGAAAAGGCTGTGTTCCTCACAACCCTTAACCTGTAGGGCCAGGTGAAGAGGTACAGGATATTGGAGGAATGGACAGAGCAGGGCACATGTTACTTTAGGGGGCTGCAGACTGGGATTGAAAAAGGCTAGTGGGAAGACAGACTAGGCTGGGGCTGAGTGGGAGTGTGGGACCACAGGGAAGTCAGGAAGTCTGCAGAGGTACATAGGGACAGGCTTGCTGAGTGGCTAAGTGTAGGTGCAAGGACACAAGGGGAGGGAAGTGGAGGGACACATGGGTTGTCATGGCTCCTTCCGCACTCTGGCATGATAAATGTAGAAGTGGGGGCCAGCAAAAGTACCCCAAAACATTATCTACCAGGCTTTGGTATAAAACTTCCCCCCAAAATCTTAACCTAGATTTTGGGAATAAAACGCCGCTGCCACCACCCAAATATTAATAAAGCAACCAGGGAGAAACTACTTGAGAAATCTCATCCCTAAAGTACAATCCAGGACACACACATTAACTAATACCAGGTTAATAAAAAGAAAAGAGAAAGCATTTTTATTATCACCACAATATTCCTGTTGCAAGCATAATGACTAGATGAAACAGTCACTATACTCATGGAGGAGAAATTTACCATGGGCCAGGAACTTAGTTACAAAGGAGAGCAAAACCCATTTTAAATGCACAGACCAGATCCCATTTCCCAAACCATAAAACAATAAAACCTAACGGATTTAGCTAAACTTTATCCTACTTACAGACTGTGAAGAGTATTTTCTGAGAGGGAAACATCCTGTCCCCTTCAATATCTGGAGAGAAACTGCCCCAGAGGCAAAGGAGGGAAAAAACCCAAAATTTCTCTGTCCCAGTTTGAAATTCCCACCTACATTTCTATTGGCTGCCCGCTACCTGGTTTAAATAAGGGACATATTTAACCCCTTAGTCCCCAGGATGCTGGCTAACCCTCATGATCATGACATGGGTATACAAGAAAGGGGGTGATTGGAGGTGCATGGACACATGGGGATGAGGGCAGGATGCAGGGACAAATGGAAGAGCAGTGGCTGAGTTTGTTACAGAAACATATAGGGCTGGAGAGAGCAGAAATGGCTGAGTGAGGGGGCAGAAACCCATGAGGATGGCGGAAGGAAGTGGGTGAATGGGAGTGCAGGGACACATGATGACAGGGATAGATGTATATGACTAAATGAGAAAAGGTAGGGGTGAGAGAGAATGTGCTTGGGCGGGAGGGTCCTCAATTCCCTGACAATCCTTCCACTCCTCCAAAAATACACCCTGCTTCATACTTTACCCACCCACACTCAGCAATTCTCCAGGTTCACTCCCAGGCTCTTTCACAACAACTACTCCCCTCTACTGTAGTTTCTCCATAACCCCTGACTTCCCCAAGTCTTTGCAATGCTTCTGAGGGGAATGGGAAATACATTACTCATTGTTCTGTATTAAAATGCCTAGTAAGGAATCTGTCAGAAAATATTTCCTGAATCTTTTTTGTTTTCTGCATCATTACAGACTTACTTGCAATCAGGTATTTTGAAATAAATTGCCAAAATAAACTTTGAACTGGTGTTGAATTTGTAATTGTTTGGTGCAGAATTTCTCCACAAGTAAATGGACTCAGTTTACCAGCCATTCACATAATACTAGTTAGTACTACAAGGTGCTGTATGTATATGTATGGCTATAGAAAACATTGTCTGATATTATATGCTCTTATTTGATAAATGTTGAGTGGTTTTGTAATTTTACCAGGGAAATGTACAATTTCAATGTTGTCATTTTATGATTTTTAAGTGTGTGCCTATGTTAAAAAAAAAACCTGTCATTTTTTGACAGAATTTTCTAGATGTATTTTGAGATGGGAGGATAAAGGACAGAAAATTTGTTATTACGATAGCTCCCAAAGCCTGATTCAGGATGTCCCCTTAATGATGTAGTCTGCACAAATGGGGAGAGGGAGGGAAGAAACTTTGTTCCAGAAAGCTTCCAATCTAAAGACACAAACAAGGGAAAGCATAGAGTCTGGGGATGAACATACAAGTAGATGAGAATGGTGAAGAATTGGCACAGCTTTGTAAGTTACATATGTTGTTATTTGGTGCTTTTAACTGAGGGGAGGAAAGAAGGGGAAGGGGAAACTCTCTTGCTAAGACTAGCATTATGGCAAAGTGTACTGAGGGAGGAATTTAAAGGACAATAAAGAGGCTGTATCAATTTTATCATGCAATTTTTCCCATGCATAAATAGTAGTACCAGGGAAAGCATAGATATGTTTTAGAGAAAAAGCTGACAAGTGGGTAGCTTGGAACATTGGCAGAACAAAGGCAGAAGTCATTTCCCGTTAGTTTGTAAATCAGCAAGATAGGGTGAGACTAAGTTGTGAAGGGCCTTAAAGGTAAAGAAAATAAGTTGTCTTTTTTGATGGTAGTGGGTGAAGAGGGTGCCAGTGACGGCACTCAAAGAGCAGGGAGTTGATGTGATCACAGTGATTAACTAAGATGATGATCTTAGCATAATTTTGAATAGACTTGACAGGAGCAACATTATACTAGTCAAAAGCTAGAAAAGAGCAGGTGGCAGTAGTTAATAGAAAAGTGAAAAAAGTTTCAACAATGTTTTGTGAACAGAGAAGAAAGGCTGTGTTTCAGATATGTTATGTAGAGGAAATTGGTGAGATGTAGAAATGAAATGGTAGGTTCAAGAGAGGCCAGTGTTATAAGCAGATCAGACTTATAAACTTAAGGGAGGATGGGACTGTGGTCTGTGTTACTAAAGAAGAAAGAGATGGATGGGAGCTCAAGAATTCAGTTTTTATCATGCTGAGTTTGAGATGACATTTGGACACCCATAAAAAGATGTCAGAAACACAGGCCATAATAATATATTGGATAAAAAAGCTTATCAGTGGAGATTTTTTTTATACATAAAAATAATCAAAGCCACACTTGTAGATAAAAGCATGTATAGAGAGTGAGTGTATGATGGAATAAGAGGAAGAAGTCCAGATAGAACTTTGAGAGACCCGTAGGAAGAAGAGTGGGAAAGCATGACTTGCTAAATAAGACACTGGAAGAGTGATTAGAATAGTGATAGAAGAACAGGAGGAAATAACTGTGAATCCCAGGATGGGACAAATATTTCAAAAAGTAGGGATTGGTGGATGGTGTCAAAAGTTCAAGATTGAAGATAGCCACAGGCCCTGAAAGAATTTTCAGTTGAATGTAGAATAGGAGAAGCCAGATTGGAGATACTGAAGAATGAAATTTGAAGACAGAAACTGTATAATGGTGTAGACAGCATGTCCAGTGAGTTTGGAGATTGGGCAATAGTTTGAAGGTCAGCAAATACGGGAAATGAGTGCACAGTTGTACTATGTGGGGAAGGAAACAATGAATGAGAGAGTTTTAGGATGCAAGGGGAGGGGGTTAATAAAATAGGTGTAGTCACTAAACCAGGAAAAGTGGCTGGAACAAAAGAAGGGGAAGAAAGAGGAGAGAGTACAAAAGTGTGGGATATGGTGGCAGGAACATGAAGGGGGGAGTGAGTCATGTGAGATCTTGTTATTTTCTTTGAAGAAATCAGAGTGCTTTAGAAGGGAGATGAGTGGTTAAAGACATCTGGATTTACAGGTCCAGGGTTCACTGAAGGAAGAGAAGGTAGCTAAGAAGATGGCAGAATTAAAGGAAGAAGTGAACTTGGAGAAAATCAATATGATCATGCTACTTCTGCCAAAGATGCTCAGCAGCAGCAGAAGTGAACAGGCAACAGGCATTGGAGTTGACCCAGAATTGGCTTGGCAGGCCTTGCGATGGTGAAAAACTCAAGTGTCAGAGGAGATGGAAAGAAAGTAATGGAAGTAATCAGCAGCTAAGGAAGACAGAAAAGAAGAGCAAAGATTTTCTCTTGCTTTGATTAAAGGAAGAGAATGAGTGAGACTGGAAAGGGGGAGATGTTAGACGTGGCAGGACTGGGCAATGGGAAACGTGGTGTCCCATGTTGATTTTTGGAAGATGAATTAGCTGAGGGAGTGGGGGGAGGAGAAGACACTTTCTGGTGCTGCTGCATAAGAGCATCAGAGTTTGGAGATGGAAAGAGAGGGAAGTGAAGAGATCTTATGTGGCAGTGGAGATGTTTTCAGGGTGGAGAAGATGGGATGATGCAAACATTCCAGAGGGAACAGGAGAAAGAGAAGAGGGAGGGTGAGCAAGGAGCAGCTAGGCCAGCAGAAGTGATGGTGGGGAAAAGTTTGGCAGGTAGAGAGCATAGTGAATTAAAGAAGGACAAAGATTAGGTCAAATATAATCAAAGAGAGGGAAGGGAAGGCAGAGAGAACTGGGGAGAGAGTGAGCAATAAAATAAAGGAGAGCTGTTGGGCGTAGAAAGGGTGGTATGATGATGATGTGAAGTGGGGAGAAGGGAGAAGAGAAGACAAGAGAAATGTTCTGGGAGCCAAGGAAAAATATGGTAGATAACAAAGGGGAACATTCAGCAAACTAATTTAAATCCAGTCTGTTCAAAGTTCCTAAAAGATCCTTCATTAGAGAAAAGGCCATTATGTCAGCAATCTAAGTTTTAGAAATGTATGCTTGCAGCTGGCTTCTTGCTTCCAGTACAGGGGCAATAGTATGGTGGCTGCCCAATGGATTATCAAAAGTTTCAGTTCATTAGACACAATCAGAATACCGTCCCATACATGTGGAAAGGAAACCTTCACATGAGTGCTTTGGAAAGTCCACAGGAGAGAAACCTTTCCCTTAGAAATTTAAGAGCTTTTACAAAAATGTTCATTGTGAAATTTCATTAATTCTGAATATATGTGTACTGTTGTCTTCTATCTGCAGAACTTTACGAGCTTAACTTGAAAA
Source organism: Pelodiscus sinensis (assembly GCF_052426305.1). NCBI lineage: Eukaryota > Metazoa > Chordata > Testudines > Trionychidae > Pelodiscus > Pelodiscus sinensis. The sequence continues at coordinate 73,473,649 of NC_143057.1, forward strand.
CTCCATATAAAATATAACATGCATGTAGTCTGTATAATTTTTAGTAGATGAGAACTTAGTGAAATCAGAAACCATTTTTTGAAACACCCAGTGGCACATTTTCCTCAGTTACTTCCAAACAAAATTTATACTTTCTATGCTTATGCATTTTTGGTGGTAGAGATTTTTGGTTTACTTCTCAGCATCTCTCTCACGAATATATAGGGGTGTTTTTATAATCTAATTATATTTACTGTTTCCAGAGTGCTTGTTGCTTTACTAAATAAGCACTGAATATTTATTGAGATGCACCAGAGTACATACCAGAAGAGAGAGAGTGTGGTTTTTTTTATTTGCCTATACTCACAACCTTTAGTTTTGAGCAGGAACTCCTGATGGTATCCAGCTATATATGGCTCCACTCACTATAGCATCACAGTTCTCTTAATTTGATTGTATTGTTATTTTAAATGTGTTATTTATATGCTATTAAAGTTGTTGTATCAGGTGGGTGCTCATCCAGCTACATACTTTGCAGGCCCTTCAGAGAGTTATTAATTTCTGATTATAGCAAACCTACAGTATCAACACCTAATTTACAGAACTCTCTTTCGGGTAAAATCTGGAGAGAAAATTCCTATTTTCAGACATGGCATGTGCTTAAGGATATGTCTACACAGCAGCGTTATTTCAGAATAAATGGCATGTCTACACTTCAAGCCTTTATTTCAAAATAATGTAGAGCTGGAGGACTTCTTACTCTGACTCCTGTACGGGACAGGACGGAGGCATGGGCGAGCTGGGCAGCTGCCCAGGGCACCAACCGATGAGGGGTGCCTGATAGCAGCTGTAAGGGGCGCGCGGCGTCCCGTACAGCTGCCATCAGGAGCCGCACGCCTGGCTCCTGCAGTGCCGGCCAGCAGCGCCCTTTCACCCCACGGCTGCGGGGCCCTGCATGACCTGGCGTGCGCGCCAGCAGCACTGGCCAGGCCAGGCTGGGCAGCACATGTGACGTGCGCCCTGGGAGCAGGCCCCAGGCTGCATGCCAGCGGCCATAACCGGCCCATGCATGTGTCGAGCGCCCCAGGGGTGGGCCCCGGGCTCCGCACCAGTGGCCGTGACCGGCGCGCGCATGCACCGTGTGCCCCAGGGGCGGGCCCACGCCCCAGGGGTGGGCCTGCGCATGTGCCCTGTGCCCGGGGATGGAGCCGTGCACCCGGGCCAAGGGTGCCAAAAGGGCTCGGGCCAGCCCTGCTCCCATAACCCTCATTTTACAAGGAGTAAGGGAAGTCAAAGGAAGAGTATTCTTCCTTTGAACTCCTGCTGTGTAAACAGTTTAACTCGGCTTTAGACACTATTTCGACTTAAGCTACACAATTGATGTAGCTGAAGTTGCGTAGCTTAAATTGACTTTAGCCCTACTGTATAGACATATCCTTAGCATACTTCTCTTCTCCATTATGCTTCATCCTTGATATAAATAAAATGCAGTTAGATTTCAATTTTTTCAGCTTATATTCTTTTTAGTGTCCATAGAATGTCTAATAGAATGTCCATAGAATATCACCAAGGTTTTTTTTCTGTGCAAATTTGGTCTAACAGGATAATTTTTTTATAGTTAAATATGCTGTATCCCCTCACAAAGCACCTCATAATCTTACTTTACACTTAGCAAAAGAAAAATACATAGATCTACTATCTTCACCGAATTTTTTCTCAACAAATAGCAATACATGTTATTCCCATGCAAATAAACCTTAATTCTTACTAATGCTTCCAATATAAGCAACTAAGGATTTGTGGTAGAGCAGTGTATGTCTCCTTAGTATCCAGCAATATCATCCAAATGTGTTAATTAATCTTCCCAAATAAATTTTAGTGTAAGCCTAAACCAAATGAACAATGTTATTTAGATAATTATAAGTTAGTACTTACTATTAGCCTCAGTAAGCATTTTTGGAAGCTCAGATCTGACTTAGATCCCAATGAGACGTATTTCTGGCAGTGAAATTGAATAGACTGAGCTGTCTCATGCAACACACAACTTTTTATATATTTAAAAAGAGAAAAATGTATAAGATTTATTTAGTTCCTTAAATAAGTTGTTTTTCTTCATTTAAATCCATGTTTTTCAAAGTGTTCTGTGGGCCTACTATGGGAAAGCTGCTAGCAGGCCCTTGTTTACAAAGTGTCTGGAACCAAAGAGCCTCATGGCATGCATTGGGTCCGGTTTCCCATTTCCAGCCAAGGGAAGCCAGGGGAAGCAGTGGTCAGGGCCATGCCACTTCCCATGGCTCTTCCACTTGTCTGGAAACAGTGAACCGGAGCCAGTAGGTGCCTGAGGCTCTTTGACTACGGACCTTTTGTAAACAAAGCAGCAAGTGCCTGCTAGCAACTTTACAAAAGTGAAACTGCTGCACACATGGAGAAACACTGATTTAAATCATTGTTCTGAGGTGGGGTTGGAGATGAGGGTTTCTTTGTGTACGTTGCCCATGAGAAAGAAGACAGCTCCAGCAGCTTTGGAGACAGGTGAAATACGCCTGTCCATTGCAGCTTCAGTGGGTATAGTTGAGGGAAGGGTGCATGTCCCCTGATTGGGGGACACAGAGACAAATTCACTGAAATATACAGTAGAAGATAACTGTGCCTTTCTCCACCCCTGCCAGCCCAATGGGGTTATAGCTGTCCCAGTCTCCATCTCAGGACCCTTGGTTTCCCTCCCTCCTTCCCCCTGTCAGTCCCCGTAATACACGAGGTTCGAAGGGATGCCGGAAAGGATGAGACCGCAACTGGGGGTTTCAAAAAGCACAAACTGATTTTATTTTGATGGCGCCAGACAATCATCAGAACAAAAATTAAACAGATTGCCAGGCAACACAAAACAATTCCCTGAGGCTTTTCTAAATCACAATAATTCCCAATAACTGCCCAGGGGTTAGGAACAGTTGAATTAACACTGGTATTATCCATAGGGCTGCTTATTTACACAACTTTATACAAGGAAACGGTAAAAAACCTAAACCACAACTATTTATAAACTAACTTAGTAACTTTTTAGCCACTGTCACTTGGCAAGCAATAAGGACAACTAAAAAATCAATTAGGATAGGGATGATGGCGGGGGGGGGGGGGGGGGGAGGAGTTATACCAGTTCTGGAGACAGCAGGAACACAAGTACCGGTCACACGCTCATAAACTGTCTCCACTCGGGTCGACCAACTCGGAGTACGCTCAGTAAGACTCAAGAGCGGGGGGTGCAAGGCGTCTGGGTGATCAGGCCAGGCGTTCACTCAATGCAAATCCCCAGTGAGAGAGGGGCTGCCTGCCTGTTTTATTGCCTGTGAACTTATCACCCCATAGGTTGGTTTTTGCTGCAGTGGGTGGAGTAGCAGGCCTGAGCACCAGTCAGCCCACTGGCTGATCTGTTACTGCAATGGGTGGAGCGAGCAGGGGAAGATTATTAATTTACATGCCCTTATATGGAAAACACTCCACCTCACAGACAGAGCCCCCTATACCAGCCTCAGAGGTATTACAGGCTATGGCTCCCTGCAACGGGCAGCCATTTCTGATGTTCTGCCTCGGACACCCCCCACCCCCATGGTCATTCTATGATATTCCTGTCCCTCCTACCAGGTCCCTCCCTTTCCATTTTAAGAGAAGGAATCAAATTCCAGGCACATCCCATTGTCCTGGCACAACCAAATCTTTACGTTGCTTTAAGTTGTGATAAGAAGAAGCTGCATACCAAATTTAGTGTTCCTAGCTCTTATCGTTAGGAGGAGTTCTTGAACAAATGGAATAACAGATGGACGGACTGACAGATGCACATTTCTAAAATATATAGTAAGAAGATGGTATATATAAATAAATATTGCCATGATGTTCGGATTCTTCACTTAACACAATTTACACACCTAACCCTTATGCTGCTTGCCTATTAGCCCGTCTCATTTGAATATAATAAAATAAAAATCCAGTGTGTCCTATATTGGATCTTTATGGTTGTCCCCTTCTCCCCCCCCCCCCCCCAGGTTTCCCCCAGTGACACACAACAATCAGTTATCTCCTTGCACCTCTACTTGTTCAGCTTGGTGTACAGGTGTTGGAGAGTAGCTATATACAAATCTGTTTCCTTTCCAGTGCTACTCCTTTTTTTCCTCTTACACAGTTTCTCCAGCCTCCCTACTGGCTGACAGATCATGACAGACATTGACATTTAAATCAAATTAGACCTGGTGTTGGCCAGAGGATTAGATATGGTATGTAATGCCGTGACATCATTTTAGTGAAGCTGAATCCTCTTGATTTCTGACTTCTTTTTTTATTGAACCAATTATAAATTATCTAGTTGTAGGAAGGATAGATGTTCATGTGGATAATAGCTGAGGCCGAGATCCAGCTGCTATTCATATCTCTGCCACAGAATTTTTGTGTGATTCTGGGCAAGGCACTTCATTTGCCTGAACTTCACCTTCTCCATCTCTAGAAGGAATAATAATAATGTGGTGGTCACAACAGTAAAATGTTTTTTTTCATTTTCCCCCATCTCTGTTGTGCATGCTTACATTTTTGCTGGAGCGATATATGTCCAAGAAACTTCTAACGGTTTCCCAAGCAGTTTTCCTAACCATTGAGTTCACTGCAAAGCCAGTGCTCAGGATGTGGAAATTATCTTCTCTGCTAGTGAGTGCTGTCTGTGAGGGTGCTCATGAAACACGTAGGAAACAGAGATGGGGACTGCTGGCTGCACAACTTTTTAACTTGGAGGGGAAAAAGAGTGAGGAGACGCAAGTCAGTGATGGGGCAGGAAGTGAACGAAGGCAAGAAATTAATAAGATGGTGCAGGATGTTGAATTAATGGGCAGCAGATCCAGAATGCTCCAATCTTTCTCCAGTAAGTCTGCAGACTCTTGCTGTCTTACAACAACCAACTGCTCCTGGATCTCTCCTGTTCCTGTCACACAGCAAGGCTCTAGTCTTCTTCCCCAATACTCTGTCCATGACTGTCTCCAATATCCTAATGCTCTCTGGATTATCCAGATTCCCTAGCCAGGCTCAAATGTAATGGTGATGGATTCACTACAAGAACCTAAAAAGACAGTCACCTCTGGCTTCCCCAAGCCACCCCCTATTCTGAGGGATGCAAAGGACGGACGTCTGCCTCCCTTATTTGTCTTATTGCTTGGGGGCACCCCAAGGAAAAATTAGTGACTCTTTGCCACTTGCAATTAATGTAACACATAGACATGCACAAAACCTGAGACTCTGAATGTGTGCTTCACACAGGTTGTGAAGCTTACTTTGTTAGTATTTGTGAAGGGCTTGGAGATCTTAAGATATTAGTCTCTATAGCCTCAGTCTAAGGGTGATGCTGAGCACACTGCACCCAATCTAACAATGCACATATCTCTCTGAAGCATGTGAGGAGGAGGTGCCCCTTTACTATTAATGGAATGGCTTGAGGGACAAGTTTCAGTGCTTTGTACTGAGTCTATCACCATGACATTGGAGCTTTGTTAGGGAGTCTGGATAATTCAGAGAGTGCTAGGTTATTGGAGATTGTCATGGGTAGAGTGTGGGGTAAGAAGACTGGGGGCTTGCTGTAGGTTAGGAGCAGGAGAACTTCAGAGTCTCCATCTCTTTAATTCGGCCAGACTATAGTTGAGAAGTAAGAAATATAAAAATATCTTAATTAAAGTTATAGATTGATGTTTTCCATATTGGAGTATAGCTCTTTGGAATGTTAGCTTCCTTGTTTTTCGGTTTAATAGGCAAATACTCATGTAATCACCCGTTGCCTAGAATTTGCTGTTTTAATCCTTCTAAGCTCTGCTGGAGTTTAAAAAACAAGCAAACTGTAGCGCAGAGAGAGTTCCTTTTTCAGCAAAATCTAGTTTTGTTTCCAAATTACTAAATCCCTCTTTGCCAAGATTGCTTCTTATCGTCCTTATATTCAAACCACATAAACAAAAATATCTATCAAAAAATGGACACCATGAGTTGGAAGATATTTTGTACTCACATGTGGGAAGTTCTTATTTTTATTAAATGAGTATTTTAGAGACATGAAGGTGTAAAAGTTTACAATGCCTGAGGATGACATTAATTTTGGCTCCTACTGTTCAATAAAGGGAATGAGTGTATATCAGAGCAATTGCAGGAACACATTAAATATGCTAGCTGTGAGAAACAGAGCTACTTCTTACCCACTTTCTTGATGTAAAATGGGAACTTTCATGTTTCTTTTCCTTTTTTTTAAGAAAAATGTTCTAAATGCAGACAATTCCCAAATGTTATTTGTAAGTATAACTCATTTTGTTTATATAGTCCACTTTTTCCTCATTCTAAAAATTAATACAATTTGTTACAAAATGTTGACAGAAGAGCAGTGAGGTGGATGCAAAGTACAACAGAATATATCTGAGGTAGAAATTTTATTTTCCTTCTCCTTTTGTTGTTGTAGATATAAAGGCTTCTACAGTCAGTATTTTCAATATAAATTATAGCTTCAAAGTCACACTCAGAACCCTTTCCTCTCCTATCTACTCAGTCCTTCAGCTAAGTCCTTTGCAAACTGTGTGGTATCAGTGGTCTTTCTGTGCGGAATCAAGTCAAATATGTTTAAAGACATGAAAACCCATTATTATATAGTATAAAACTTTCTGTGACTTCTCCTTACACGATGGCTTAAGTTTTCTATCTTTCTCCATATATCACTAAACAAGATAATTTGGGTTTGGTGTTTTCTTTCAAACAGAGCTATTGAGTTTGGCAGTTGTATTAAGTATACATTGGGTCTGAAGAGATTTTCTTAGATAGCAAATCTAATATACTTCAGACTAACATTTGTAGGTTTGGATTCTGATTTTTAAAACTGATCTATTTTGCCGCATGAGTGGAATGGTGGGTCTCCCACTAAAATACAGCATTCAGAAGATCTATCCCCATCTTTGTTGTGGACTTTTTGAATGACCATAGGTATGTCATTTAACCTCACTAATGCGAGTTTGTAAACCTGTGAAATGGGGATAGTAGTACTTTTCAACTTCACAGGGATGATATATGACTTAAGTCATTTGTAAAGTGCTTTGATGTCCCTATGTATTGTAATTTAAATGCAAAAGAATTGGAATATCTAATTCTGAAATAGAAACTAAAATAAGTGTCCTGTATTAAACATATCACTGTTAGAGGCCAATGAATTCTTAGCATTTCAGCTTTGTGCTTTATTTGGCGTATTAAATTTTTGAATTACAGTGTAATTTAATTGCATAGAATCTTCTATATCATATTTCAATAAAACATTGAAAATTAATTGATAACTTATGTGAGTTGAATATATAGATTCACTATTAAAGATGTGTATCTTTAAACTGTTGCTCTACAACAATGACATTTTACAATGTAGTTGTTAGAATGCAAATTAGCTTATTCATATTAGGTGTTGAAGAAAAGTTATTGCAATTTCTCTGAATTGCTGCAAAAAGAATATAAAATGTGGGTTTATGATGTGTAAACAGTTTTAGTGGATTAGAGGCTATTGGAACAGCATTACTGACAGCAGTATTATAAAGTCAAAGCTATTTTTTATTTCTTTTTATAACCATCTTGGAATGAGAAATTCAATTCAGTTAAAATATTTGTTTGTGTTCTTAATATTTAATGGATAGCATTTAGTAACAGTGATGCGTGAAAAACTAACAGGAAAACTAACATTTATTCAGCCGAGTGTCTGCAGTTTCTCTTAAAATGCTCACCATTTTTGCTTATTTTACCCTTCTGTTGATAACTACTTGGCAAGCTTGGAAAGCAAAAAAAAAAAAACTTACATATCCATGATCAAAAATAAGCGCCTGATGGCCTGAAGGTTGAAATAATTATCTCTGGTGGCCGTGCAGATCTCAATGTCAAAGCTAAGAACCACAGGGCAGCAGAATTAAAGCATGAAAACTGGCATGAGCACAGACAACTGCTTGAGGCTCTTTATTACTGTTTGATACAGCAGTCCTTTGTTGAAAATCTTGTTTTTTTGGTTCGAAAGCAACTGTGTGTGTCTAATCTCACATTTTCCTTTATCATCAATTCCATTCCTCTGATATTTACAAAACTGAGCAACATCACATGTGTTTATCCTGATTTCTGAATTAGTATATCTGAAGCTTTCTGCTAATCTGCAGATAGGTGGCACCGTTCATACAGATTGGAAAAGCAGTGCTTTCCCTGTTCACACTATTCCATGCTGTAAATTAACCTGTCACTTTATTATTTGACAAGATCTTCATTTTTATTCATCAGGACTTGGGCCAGGATGGGTGCATTTATGGCCATTTGCTTTGCACGGCTCTCAGCTGAGTTTGTAGGTATTGTAAGTGAGATCCATTATCCCTGTTACAAGTGCACACAATGCAGATGCTGATCTGTGATGATGATGAGAAACCAAAGTCAGTAAAGACCACATAAGCCGCCCTTGATGAAAAGATAAATGAATGCATAAATAACATTGTGCTCTGCTGTGTTTGCTGAGATCAAGGATAGATTTTGAAGGTTTTGAGAGATCAGACGTACAGAACCTGGAGAAATTCATCCTTCCTCACTTTGCATTCAGCAAGCATTTTACTGTGTACAGAGAAGCCGAGACACATTTAAATGCATTACTGGAAACCCAGAAATGTTTGGGCACTTCTCTGTGTGTGTTTTTTTAAGGCAAAAAAACAAGGAAATGGCATCCGTATAAGGCATAACTATAATTAAATATAGAACAGAAAAAATTGTAATTCTGTACTTTATGTAAATACACTCACATCTATTGTGTTCTAATTATAAATGTAATTATAGAGATAAATTAGTAAATTATGTTTGTAATTATA